>NC_064634.1:478264018-478573740 GCF_023864275.1 Schistocerca cancellata
TATGAAAAAAATATGCAAAATGCACAAACTGAGTAGTACATGTTCAAGATAGGCAACATCAAGGGCAGTGTGAGATCAGGAGCGCCGTGGTCCCGTGGTTAGCGCGAGCAGCTGCGGAGCGGGAGGTCCTTCGTTCAAGTCGTCCCTCGAGTGAAAAGTTTACTTAATTTATTTTCGCATTACTTTCTTTATTTTCGCAGAGTTATGATCTGTCCGTTCGTTCATTGACGTCTCTGTTCACAGTAATAAGTTAAGTGACTGTTTTGCGACCGCACCGCAAAACCGTGCGATTAGTAGACGAAAGGACGTGCCTCTCCAAAGGGAACCGAAAACATTTGATCATAAGATCATAGGTCAACCGATTCTTCCACAGGAAAACACGTCTGATATATTCTATACGACACTCGTGACGGCATGTGCGTCACATGACAGGGATATGTTGTCGACCCACCTAACTTGTACACTTGCCCGATTTAGGTTTTCTTGTGGATGTGATAATCACTCCCAAAAAAGTGATGAAAACATAAGAGTTTGTAACATAAACTGAAAATAAAAAATTTAACTTCTCAGTTGAGGAAAGACTTGAACCAAGGACCTCACGCTCCGCAGCAGCTCACGCTGACCACGGGACCACAGCGCTCCTGAGTCAGAGTGTCCTTGATGTTATCTTGCACATGGACTATTCAGTTTGTATATTTTGCTTATTTTTTTCATAGTTCTACACAACTTCTTCCTGTTTTCTCGATTGATCTGTGTTCAGTTTTTCAAGGCCTATCCACTGTGCCAACTTATAACTAAATCTGAGAGGGGTGCGATGGGGAGGTTCCCATGTTAGACCATTAGCCCTGAGTGCAGTCACCTCCTCTGCTGTTTGTTGCCCTCACGCCCTCCACCACGTTACCACCAACTTACTAAACTGCAGAATTATGATTTTTTTTGGTGGGGTTTACGGGCTCTCAACTGCTAAGGTCATTAGCACCCAGTCACAAATGTAAGTGCACATATAATCTGGTAAAAATCAAGGGGGGGGGGACACCAGAAAGTTCTTACAAAGACGCAGATTGTTGCTGTTGTTGTCTTCAGTCCTGAGACTGGTTTGATGCGGCTCTCCATGCTACCCTATCCTGTGCAAGCTTCTTCATCTCCCAGTACTTACTGCAACCCACATCCTTCTGAATCTGCTTAGTGTATTCATCTCTTGGTCTCCCTCTACGATTTTTACCCTCCACGCTGCCCTCCAATGCTAAATTTGTGATCCCTTGATGCCACAGAACATGTCCTACCAACCGGTTCCTTCTTCTTGTCAAGTTGTGCCACAAACTCCTCTTCTCCCAAATTCTATTCAATACCTCCTCATTACTTATGTGATCTACCCATCTAATCTTCAGCATTCTTCTGTAGCACCACTTTTCCAAAGCTTCTATTCTCTTCTTGTCCAAACTATTTATCGTCCATGTTTCACTTCCATACATGGCTACACTCCATACAAATACTTTCAGAAACGACTTCCTGACACTTAAATCAATACTAGATGTTAACAAATATCTTCTTCAGAAACGCTTTCCTTGCCATTGCCAGTCTACATTTTATATCCTCTCTACTTCGACCATCATCAGTTATTTTTCTCCCCAAATAGCGAAACTCCTTTACTACTTTAAGTGTCTCATTTCATAATCTAATTCCCTCAGCATCACCCGATTTAATAATAAAAAAATTTAAAAAATAATTAAAAGAGTTAGATGTCTTTGGACAAGTCCGTTAAAGTAATAAAACGAAGAACACGAGCAGCTGCTCGAGCGTCATCAGCTAAAATTTCCTGTAAGGTAGATGGCAGAGACAGGACAACACGAGATTGATTAAAACGGGGACACGACAATAAAACATGGCGCACTGTCAATGCATGACCACAAGGGCACTGCGGGGTGGGGTCACCGGATAGCAGGTAGCGGTGGCTAAACCGGCAATGCCCAATCCGCAACCTGGTCAAAAGGACTTCCTCTCGGCGAGATGGTTGGGAGGAGGTTGTCCAATCTGTTGGGAACGGTTTTATGGCCCGGAGCTTATTTTCTTGAAGTGTCGACCAAGTATCCCACCATAATGACAGAAGCCTCTGACAAACAACCCCACTAGTGTCAGGCGATGGGACACAAAGGGAGGCTGGCCGAGGCAGGAGGACTGCAGCCTTGGCCGCAGCATCAGCAGCCTGATTCCCAGGCACTCCTACATGGCCTGGAACCCACATAAAGCTAACAGGATTGCTGGATCCGTTGCACCAAGGGATGGACCGGATATGGAGCTCCAAGGCTCTGAAGAGCACTGAGTGAATCAGAGCCGAGTACATACGGAGAATGGCGGTGGCGGCGGACATACTGAACGGCCCGATAAAGTGCATTAAACTGCAGAGTGAAAGACTTTTCTTAGAACACTTATTTTTAAAATGATGGAACATGGATGATATTTAGAGTGTGTGTGTGTGTGTGTGTGTGTGTGTGTGTGTGTGTGTGTGTGTGTGTGTGTGTGTGTGTGTGTGTTAGAATGAATGAAGAAAGCATCGCTCCTGCGAAACGCAAGTCGCCCTTTTTCCACATGATATCTTGCAAATCACGGATGAAGGGTATCAGACGGATGCTGTATTCCTTGACTTCCGGAAAGCGTTTGACTCGGTGCCCCACTGCAGACTCTTAAGGTACGAGCATATGGGATTGGTTCCCAAGTATGTGAGTGGCTCGAAGACTTCTTAAGTAATAGAACCCAATACGTTGTCCTCTATGGTGAGTGTTCATCGGAGGTTAGGGTATCATCTGGAGTGCCCCAGGGATGTGTGGTATGTCCGCTGTTGTTTTCTATCTACATAAATGATCTTTTGGATAGGGTGGACAGCAATGTGCGGCTGTTTGCTGATGATGCTGTGGTGTACGGGAAGGTGTCGTCGTTGAGTGACTGCAGGAGAATACAAGATGACTTGGACAGGATTTGTGATTGGTGTAAAGAATGGCAGCTAACTCTAAATATAGATAAATGTAAATTAATGCAGATGAATAGGAAAAAGAATCCTGTAATGTTTGAATACTCCATTAGTAGTGTAGCGCTTGATACAGTCACGTTGAGTAAATATTTGGGCGTAACATTGCAGAACGATATGAAGTGGGGCAAGCATGTAATGGCAGTTGTGGGAAAGGTGGATAGTCGTCTTCGGTTCATTGGTAGAATTCTGGGAATATGTGGTTCATCTCTAAAGGAGACCGCTTATAAAACACTAATACGACCTATTCTTGAGTACTGCTCGAACGTTTGGGATCCCTATCAGGTCGGATTGAGGTAGGACATAGAAGCAATTCAGAGGCGGGCTGCTAGATTTGTTACTGGTAGGTTTGATAATCGCGCGAGTGTTACGGAAATGCTTCAGGAACTCGGGTAGGAGTCTCTGGAGGAAAGGAGGCGTTCTTTTCGTGAATCGCAATTGAGGAAATTTAGAGAACCAGCATTTGAGGCTGACTGCAGTACAATTTTACTGCCGCCAACTTATATTTCGCGGAAAGACCACAAAGATAAGAGAGATTAGGACTCGTACAGAGGGATATAGGCAGTCATTTTTCCCTCGTTCTGTTTGGGAGTGGAAGAGGGAGAGATGCTAGTTGTGGTACGAGTTACCCTCCGCCACGCACCGTATGGTGGATTGCGGAGTATGTATTTATGTGAAGATGAAGTGCTACGAAACCTACTTCCCTGCCGGTATCTCCTTGACTTGCACGCTGCAGCACCATTTAAAATCTAATACGTTCAGATGTGTCCACTATACTTACTGCTTATAACTCAGAAGATTGCTGCACTCCTTATTTCTGAAGTGACACACATTCGACGAGTTCAGGATTTAATGCTTTGTGTCTTAATAATAATAATAATAATAATAATAATAATAATAATAATAATAAGTACACAGCACTAAAGTGACCCTTATGTAATTACTGCTGTGTCGTGCTTTCTATTAATTCATTTATCTATCTCGGAGGGAGTAATGAAACAGTTCCTGGACTATTGTGGTTACTATTTACAACTTGGAGAAGAGATTTTCTTGAAATATTTAGCATTTGTTACGTATATGTCTCACTTGTATCATCAGTGATGTGTGGGACAAAGCGCAACCTGTGTGGACTATGTGAGGAACCTGTGAACTCCACTGCATTAATGTTACTAATTGAGAAAAAGTGATTATTGATAACTCACGTAATCAGAGTCTTTGAAAATAATTTAGTTTTGTGACTGAAACATAACCGAATCATTTAGTTTTTACGGCTCAAAAAATTTTATTTTACCGCTCAGGAGGTAATTACCCCAGGTTTGGTTCAAATGGCTCTGAGCACTATGGGACTTAACTTCTGAGGTCACCAGTCCCCTAGAACTTAGAACTACTTCAACCTAACTAACCTAAGGACATCACACACATCCATGCCCGAGGCAGGATTCGAACCTGCGACAGTAGCGGTCGCGCGGCTCCAGACTGAAGCGCCTAGAACCGCTCGGCCTCTCCTGCCGGCTGACCGTTGCAGCCGCGTGGTTCCGGACTCAAGCGCCTAGAACCGTTCGGCTACCGCGGCCGCTGGATGATCCAGATCCAGTCTACCCCATATTTCGACGGATCCAGGACTGCCTCTATTTGTTCCCGGATGTGTGAGCACAAGTGATGTTCATGTGGGTTCCTGGCCATGTCGGTGTCTTGTCGAGCTCTTTTAAATACTCTTCCGTAACGTCTTGAAGTTTTAGATTTATTTTTTGTTCCTTTCTGTACTGGACCTAGAAACGGTTTTTTTACCGTCGCGATCCCAGCATTCTACGGTTCTATACTGGGCGCTTAAGACCTTAGATGTTTTGCGCCCTAAACCCCCCCCCCCCCAAAAAAAAATCATTGCATATCACGTCAGTGATGAACGAGTCAGGAATATTTAAACCTTCAAAAGCTGCTCAAGTCTATCGCTGGTGATGCGACTGTTAGGCGGAAACGCTAAGAAACAACCGCAGCCACCGAGTACTGAGACCAGCCAGACCTCGTGTGTCAACGAACAGGAGTTGAGCATTGCAGAGAGTCATTGTAACAAATATAAATAATGCGCACGAAATGGACAAAAGGAAACACTTGTGAGTTTTAACAGTCTTGATAGCACAATGCGTGTGCGTGAGATGTTAAGGAGAACGGGGTACAAATCTCCAGCAGCTCGTAAGCCACCGAAATGCTAAGAAAGACCGGCGCCACTGGACAGTGGGTCACTGCAAACGAGTGATCTGTGAGTGATGAATAACGCTATACACTGCAGCAATCCGATGGAAGGTTTAAGTTCAAATCAAATGGCTCAGAGCACTATGGGACTTAACATCTGTGGTCGTCAGTCCCATAGAACTTAGAACTACTTACACCTAACTAACCTAAGGACATCACACACACTCATGCCCGAGGCAGGATTCGAACCTGCGACCGTAGCAGTCGCAAGGTTCCGGACTGAGCGCCTAGAACCGCTCGGCCACTCCGGCCGGCGAAGGTTTAGCGTTTGGTGAATGGCTGGAGAACTTTACTTGCCACCACGTGTAGAGCCAGCACTGTATCACGGACGAGATTGTGTTATGGTGTGTGGGTCTTTTTCTTCGTTAGTGTTTGGTATCCTTGTTGCGCTTCGGGAAACACTAAACGTGGAAGGATATGATTGTATGAACGGTTCAAAGAGGACTATTGTTTTACAAAATAAGTACAAGTTCTACTAAAATGTTTTCTAATGGATGTTCAAACAAAGTTGTTCTTATTCGCCTACTAATCGTATGTTTGGGGGATGAATTAAAAAAACAATAAATGGATGAGAAAACATTTGAAATTGTTTTTGCTGAAATTCCTGTAGAGTGCCTTGATTCATTTTCAATTGCAAGCGCCAGTTTTCGAAAAAGTGATCTGTTATGCGTGGTTTGCCGCGAAATGATTGCCTACCTGTGATATCTTTAGCAATGTTAACGACGTTTCTTTCCTGAGTGAGATTCGCTCGAAGAAATGTCACAGTGGCAAACATGACCCTGCCTGACGCTTGTTTGTGTGGAATTTCAGTGTTTCGAATGTTTCTACGGTCGGTATCATCCAAGATAATATACCAAATCTTCCTGAAGGACTAACATATAAATAAAATATAAGAATTAATGTAGGAACTGATAAAGAATGAAATACGAGAATTTAAAAAGATTGTAACCCTCAAAATACCGTAAACGCATACATAATACACTCCTGGAAACGGAAAAAAGAACACATTGACACCGGTGTGTCAGACCCACCATACTTGCTCCGGACACTGCGAGAGGGCTGTACAAGCAATGATCACACGCACGGCACAGCGGACACACCAGGAACCGCGGTGTTGGCCGTCGAATGGCGCTAGCTGCGCAGCATTTGTGCACCGCCGCCGTCAGTGTCAGCCAGTTTGCCGTGGCATACAGAGCTCCATCGCAGTCTTTAACACTGGGAGCATGCCGCGACAGCGTGGACGTGAACCGTATGTGCAGTTGACGGACTTTGAGCGAGGGCGTATAGTGGGCATGCGGGAGGCCGGGTGGACGTACCGCCGAATTGCTCAACACGTGGGGCGTGAGGTCTCCACAGTACATCGATGTTGTCGCCAGTGGTCGGCGGAAGGTGCACGTGCCCGTCGACCTGGGACCGGACCGCAGCGACGCACGGATGCACGCCAAGACCGTAGGATCCTACGCAGTGCCGTAGGGGACCGCACCGCCACTTCCCAGCAAATTAGGGACACTGTTGCTCCTGGGGTATCGGCGAGGACCATTCGCAACCGTCTCCATGAAGCTGGGCTACGGTCCCGCACACCGTTAGGCCGTCTTCCGCTCACGCCCCAACATCGTGCAGCCCGCCTCCAGTGGTGTCGCGACAGGCGTGAATGGAGGGACGAATGGAGATGTGTCGTCTTCAGCGATGAGAGTCGCTTCTGCCTTGGTGCCAATGATGGTCGTATGCGTGTTTGGCGCCGTGCAGGTGAGCGCCACAATCAGGACTGCATACGACCGAGGCACACAGGGCCAACACCCGGCATCATGGTGTGGGGAGCGATCTCCTACACTGGCCGTACACCACTGGTGATCGTCGAGGGGGCACTGAATAGTGCACGGCACATCCAAACCGTCATCGAACCCATCGTTCTACCATTCCTAGACCGGCAAGGGAACTTGCTGTTCCAACAGGACAATGCACGTCCGCATGTATCCCGTGCCACCCAACGTGCTCTAGAAGGTGTAAGTCAACTACCCTGGCCAGCAAGATCTCCGGATCTGTCCCCCATTGAGCATGTTTGGGACTGGATGAAGCGTCGTCTCACGCGGTCTGCACGTCCAGCACGAACGCTGGTCCAACTGAGGCGCCAGGTGGAAATGGCATGGCAAGCCGTTCCACAGGACTACATCCAGCATCTCTACGATCGTCTCCATGGGAGAATAGCAGCATGCATTGCTGCGAAAGGTGGACATACACTGTACTAGTGCCGACATTGTGCATGCTCTGTTGCCTGTGTCTATGTGCCTGTGGTTCTGTCAGTGTGATCATGTGATGTATCTGACCCCAGGAATGTGTCAATAAAGTTTCCCCTTCCTGGGACAATGAATTCACGGTGTTCTTATTTCAATTTCCAGGAGTGTATAATGAACGTGAAAGCAGATGTAATGCCCTTGTATCCCTTGACTTCACAAGAAACAATCGTGTAGTACCGATCTACGGCCAAGCGAACATAAATAAAAAACAGTAAATAATTAAAATGACGATAAAAAATAATCGGGTTTCGAAGATGTGGCGCAAAGTTGCGACACCGCGGCCCTAGCCGCTGCACCACCGTTACACTTTCGCGCACTAACAGGCATCTACATTAGGTCGAAAACTTTGACCGTCGTTTTCTCACAACGGTTGAGTATCTAGACACATGTGCGCTTACTGTGACCACTCTTCCATCGAACGAAGTTTCTGAGAAATTCGATTATGGCACTAGCCGTGTGTTCTCCTCGTTTGTACGATACTGAATATGTACAATGGCGAACATGTGCAACGAGGAAGTTACGTATCGGTGCCCTGTTCGGCAATATTACCTATTCTCCAGTAACGACGCCTTCGGATGTACTTCTATCTAGTTACGTTTCGCCCTCCTTCTGAACGCTCTTTATTGAGCGATTTGCTTCGGGAGCGCAATATTTAACGAGATTATTTGCTTCCCAGTTTGCCTCTTCCGACAAATTTAACGGCATCACATATAATCACGCATGCCTGATTTTGAAGAACTTCCTTGTATCTATGGTGTTTAAAGACTGTCGTGCCATGAAGAGGCAACAACGACAACGCTCAAAATGGGCGAACATGTTTTATATTAATTTTCTGTTTTCTCTGTTTTATGACACCATTAGCTGAACATTATGGGGCAGTTTGTCGAGGTAGTGAACAAGCTAAGCGATTGACTTGAGTCATGTTAGACATTTCGTAGGATCAGCACTAATGACAGGTTACGCCGAAATAATTGCAGCCTCAAGCCGAAATGCTATCGTAAGACTCAACAACTGGGCATTAAGGTGTGATTTGTTGCGGGAAATAATTTTTTGTCCTGAGGTTTCCCGCAAATTGCCGCCGCGGGAACGTCTCGCGTAGCGGGAGCTTTACCGCAGACGGGAGCGACTGCGCATGCGCGAGCCGTGCCCCCACTCCCCGCAATGCCGCTGCTCTTCTGTCAAACAGAAGCGCGCGGGCAGCGGGCACCGCACTTCAGTCGCGTTCGTGATGGCGAGGAGAGAGGAAGGAGCTGCCGGCGCTCGGCTGCTGCTAGCGGCGGCGGCGGCGGCATTAGCCGCCTGCTGCCTCTGCCACGGCCTGCAGCTGTCCGAGCAGGAGAAAAAGTGCGTCGACCAGTACCGCATCCTGTACCCTGAGGACAACGTGTGTTACAAGCTGGGCAACAAAGGGCCGTGCGAGGACGGCGAGCTGCTGTTCCTGGACGACTCGGAGGCCGACGAAGGAGAACAAGTCAAGGTGACTGCCAGTAAACACCGACGCTGTTGATAAACACACAGCGGTTTTGTCGGTGGCAGCCTGACGCGCTCCGGGACCGTTAGCTTCTTATTTCTCCCTGTCGTTTGGGCTTTCTCTGAACGACGTTTCGCTTGCGCTTCGCAAATAATTTTTTCATTATGTATTTCAGCTTCAGATCACAGATATTTATCACTACTGGTTTCCGATCTCGTGCTAAGTCACCATCAGATGGTCTGTTTAAAGAAAAGTGCGATAGTAAAATACCAGAAAACTAAACTACAAAATCAGAGTAACTTCTAAACACCATTACATGCACCTCACATAGTAAGGCGACGCCATTGTAACCGAATAGATCTGCGTGTACAGTTCCAGCTTTCTCTTTTTCTTCTGAATGTCATTTTCATTTCTATAGGCCAAATATATCCCTTGCTATTTTCCTCCCTCGTTTATTCGTCTCTTCTGTTTCCCTGTGGGAGGTTAGACATGTCAATGGGTCCTATTATTTAGCTATTAAAAAACGCAAGTTTTTCCACTGTAGACATGAAGCTTTCCTATATCCACCCTGTATACGAATCAACTCGACATGATTAAACAGCAACTTACGATGATGTACTTAGCATACACATACGCTCCACAATCGCTGATCACTACTCGATCAATGTTACGTTTTTTTTCTTACGATGATGACGTTTCATGGTTTCAATCTTCCTCTACTTATAGCTACATATGGACATCAACATTTGTCCCTTACTCATGTAATAGACATAGACGCACTGAGGACACTTGCACGAGGTAATATCATTCCACAGTTTGTAAACAATGTAGCTACATTTGTTACAGGGCAAAGTGAACTGAAGACCTCGCCAAGGTGACAGCAACGTCATGATTAAGCCCGAGAACGTGGTAGGCGAGTTAGTTGCACCATACACTCCAGTATTCATACTAGTGGAGCATTCCCACACACTGCTGTTCTGAGCATCAAATGCTCTGGCACAGCACCGGCACTTTCGTTCCACAAAACTACAACTGAACATTTGTTCACAATGTCATGTGTGCTGAATTCACATTTAGTCTGAATAAACCACTAGTTGCTTTAATTAGGATTCTCAAACCAACGAAAAATTTATGAAAATCATTGAATGGACTTGCGTTACAAATTTCCTCCTAAACCACTGGATCGATTTCACACAAACTTGATACACATGTCGCTATCTGGGAAGAAGCGCTGTGGGGGTATGAATTATCTATCTGCCATATATTACGAAGTGGGGCTGAAAAGGAGATGGCAGATGAGTAATCCGAACGTCTGCAGCAATTTTAACGAGATTTATCTCTATTTTTGTGTTATTTGTACAAAAATATTATGAGGGTTTATATCCCTACTACCCCTACAGGTGGGGTGAAGACATACATGTAATAGTAGTCGATAACGACCGATATTCGAATCAGAGCTATATTTTTCTGGGTCGTCTGGTCTCATTGGAGACAGTACTGACAACGTTTGACACCTGGGGGTAGGGTACAAACACAGTGACATATCTGCATCACTCTTTAACGCTTGAAGCAATATTTACCGAATTTGATACACGTATCAGTAACTATCCCGAAAAAAGTTGTGTTTTAGCAGAACACACTTAGCGCCCATATGGACGACGGTGGAGCCGAAAAGCCGTAACTGACCTACTCATTTGCATTACTCTTGCACGTTCAATCACGTTTTCCGTCAACACTTTCGCTCACTTCTCCTTCTCACGGTCAATAAATTTAATGACGTCAATGGCAAACCCTCGCGTGGCCCGTGAAGGTAATTATGGGTGATCGCCTTCGGTGATAGCATTGCGGATTAGAAAGCTGCGCTACTGTGAGCTGAAACGTGTCATTATCTTTGACCACTTAGTCGTTGTATGGCAGGGTCTACAGTTGACTTTGACGAGTTGATACATGTATGCGTGGTCTGCCAGAGATTTCCAACAGTTGGAGCACTACGTTAATTATACATATACATCCTAGTTCACTTCAGTATGTTGGCATTACACACTTTTTTTGCGGGGAAAGAGGGAGCAGGATCCTGAATTGTACGGATGTTTCAAGGGGAAGATATCGTACATAACAGTTACTCAGGTGTTCAAGCTCCACCCTGCGTGAGTTTGGACTGGAGTTCCGGGGCTATTCCGCGTCTTGGTCGTCGGAAGTGACAGCCTGAACTGGACCCAATGTGGTATTTGCAATGACAACACATGCACAGCAAGCTAACTTCTACAAGTATATACGCATGATTAATGCGACATAGGGACTGTTTCTAATGTCTGGAAAAACGGCAAATATCTTTGTGGCAGGTGCTCCATGTTATAGCCAACAAGAAGCGACGAGTACCATTACTACCATCAAAGTCCGTTCAACCATGTAAGTTCTTACTTAGAAGAAAATTTCATTTAGTAAAAGATTATAGTGTAAAGTGAGGCATATTACTAAACACGTAACATAATGAACACGCAGATGAATAAGTGGACTACTGATAAACATCTTCCGGGTATGCGTCACAACTGTTTGATAAATAGTCCAACCTCGCAACAATTTTATCATTATTAACATTTTATTTTTGTCTCAGTTTTATTTCCGTGTTGGTAGTGGCATACTAGACAGCTTTCTGTTGACCGAAATGCGTCATGAAGATGACCATACCTCAGTGAATGAAGGTATTAACAACATTCGCAATGAATCTCTTGCCGGCCGGAGTGGCCGTGCGGTTGTAGGCGCTACAGTCTGGAGCCGAGCGACCGCTACGGTCGCAGGTTCGAATCCTGCCTCGGGCACGGATGTGTGTGATGTCCTTAGGTTAGTTAGGTTTAAGTAGTTCTAAGTTCTAGGCGACTGATGACCTCAGAAGTTAAGTCGCATAGTGCTCAGAGCCATTTGAACCAATGAAGCTATTGAGCTAACGGACATGCCACCCGTGTCCGCGACAAGTCGTGATAATGTTTCCGTTACATGTAGTGAGGTAGAAACGTGACTCGTGTAGAATACGTACGTACCTTCGCCCACCAGAAATACCACAGTACAGTCACCCCCACTACATTACATATTTCCCCTCTACGTTATCCTGTTTCGCATTCATTTGACGCGTATAAATCTTTCCATGGAAAAGCGCAAAAATACTCTGTAGCAATGGCAATGATGCTGCCAGCTGTCCGGTAAGAGCTCAGCACTTTACCAAACAGTCCACTCTTTTACTCAGACACTATAAATCGTGCAGGCCAGAAGCCTCAGTCACACAATGCAGAGTTATGTGCTTCGCGGGCAATAGCCGAGGATTAATAATAATAATAATAATAATAATAATAATGTGCTATCACGTATCACTACCACCCCACGGTGCATCAAGTTTGGCAACAGAAGGCAAGTTTCCGTCTGAGGCCTATAGCGGTGGTGCACGATCTGCCGGGCTCAATGGTGTGAGTCGTCTGAAGCACAGCTCCGCCAACTATCTACTAAGAGTGCCCTCTGCCAACAGAATACGGGACAGCTGACGGCAGCTGCTCAGCCCACTCACGCTTGGAACCTCTTCCCGTTGACATTGATATCTGGACTCTGTTTCTACTAGCTGCAGTATTTGTAATGAGTCTTTGTTCGCCTCTACATCTATGTGGTTACTCTGCTAGTCACAATAAAGTGCCTGGCATAGGGTTCAATGAACCACCTTCAAGCTGTCTCTCTACCGTTCCACTCTCGAACGGCACGCGGGAAACACGAGCACTTAAATTGTTCTGTGCGAGCCCTGATTTCTATTATTTTATCGTGATGATCTTTTCTCCCTATGTAGGTGGGTGCCAACAGAATGTTTTTGCAATCGGAGCAGAAAACTTGTGATTGAAATTTCATGAGAAGAACCCGTCGCAACGAAAAACGCCTTTGTTTTAATAATTGCCACTCCAATTCACGTATCATGTCTGTGACACTATCTCCCCTATTCCGCGATAATACAAAACGAGCTGCCCTTCTTTGTACTTTTTCGATGTCATCCGTCAGTCCCACCTGATGCGGATCCCACACCGCACAGCAGTACTCCAGAACAGGGCGGTCAAGCGTGGTGTAAGCAGTCTCTTTAGTAGACCTGTTGCACCTTCTACGTGTTCTGCCAATGAATCGCAGTCTTTGGTTTGCTCTACCCACAATATTATCTATGTGATCGTCCCAATTTAGGTTATTTGTAATTGCAATCCCTAAGTACTTAGTTGAATTTACAGCCTTCAGATTGGTGCGACTTATCGCGTAATCGAAATTTACCTGATTTCATTTAGTACTCATGTGAATAACTTCACACTTTTCTTTATTCAGGGTCAATTGCCACTTTTAGAACCATACAGATATCTTATCTAAATCATTTTGCAATTCGTTTTGATAATCTGATGACTTTACAAGACGGTAAGTGACAGCATCATCTGCAAAGAATCTAGGCTACGCAGATTGTCTCCTATATCGTTAATATAGATCAAGAACAATAGAGGGCCTATAAAACTTCCTTGGGGAACGCCGGATATTACTTCTGTTTTACTCGATGACTTTCCGTCTATTACTACGAACTGAGACCTTTCTGACAGGAAATCACGAATCCAGTCGCACAACTGAGGTGATACTCCGTAGGCACGCAGTTTGGGTGGAAGACACTTGTGAGGAACGGTGTCGAAAGCCTTCTGGAAATCTAAAAATATGGAATGAGTTTGATATCCCCCGTCGATAGCACTTATTACTTCATGAGTATAAAGAGCTAGTTGTGTTTCACAAGAACGATATTTTCTGAAACCGTGCTGACTGTGTGTCAATAAATCGTTTTCTTCGAGGTACTTCATAATGTTCGAATACAGTATATGTTCCAAAACCCTACTGCAAATCGACGTTAGCGATATGGGCCTGTAATTCAGCGGACCACTCGTACTTCACTTTTTGGGTACTGGAGAAATGAAACTGAATCAAATACTCTGTTTGTTGTGTTAACTCGTTCGTAAACCATTTCTGCTTCTTGAAAGTCTCCTCTGGTTTGTTGCCGCATCCTAAAATCAACTCTGTTCAGTATTTCGGCGATACAGCTGACCGCCATCTTCAGGAAAATGCTGCTTCTGCTGCCGAGAGCTGATGCCAAGGCTGCAAATGGAGGGTTATTCGGAAAGTAAGGAACGATCGGTCGCGAATGAAGCCTTTGCACATATGCGTTGGGCTCTGCGTCTAGTACGCCCGCCGATCGCGTCATGTCGGTCTTTTCAGTTCTGAGCTCGCAGTGAGAACGCAAAGACGGCTAGAAATTAGCGTCTCCCGCCAAGTATGAGGGCCTGGCGAAATATTTCGCCTGAAGCTATGCAATCCACATAACCTAACTGTCATGCGGTTCGTTCTACACGACAATTATCGGCCGCACTCTGCAGGGGCCATGAAGATGCTCCTGCAGCGTTTTCGATGGGACGTGTTTGATCACCCACAATACAGCCCGTAATTGGCTACCCCTGAGGTTCATCTCTCCTCAAATGAACCGCTGGTTATGAAGACAATATTTTGACACAGACAACGAGCTGCAGTCCAGAGTAGAAAATTGTCGAAAAGCACTGGCGGCTGTCTTCTATAACGAGGGAATTGAAAAGTTCGTATAATGCTACGCCAGATGTCTAAGTCTGAGCGGCAACTGTTTAGAGAAGTTGCTGGAAGGTGTAGCTAACCGTTGCAAATAAAACAGTTTTGATTTTCACTGTGCTTTCCATTACGCGACGTATCGTTCACTACTTTACGAATAGCCCTCGTAGGTCTCCGCACCGTACACGGCGCATGCGCTGCCCACCAAAGCTGCTGCTTTCCAAAACCGGGCACATGGCGCCACCTTAGTAGAACACCGGCGGCAACCATATATCGCAATCAGAGGCCATTTTCGAACACTCGAAGTGGCCGCACTGAAGAGCATTTTGTTTTGATGCGAGATAGTATAGGGTTGCACGTCCTGCTAAGAGGAAAGCCATTGTCTCTATTGATCAGATTATCCGCCGACCTAATTTAGTTGTCTCTGTATAAACCCTGTTCCAAAAAGCTGGAAATGTTGCCGACTATCACATGACAGAGTAAGTACGGGTAGTCCTTTATCACCCACAATCGCCAATTTATTTATGGACGACTTTGAGGATATGGCACTGAGGACTTTGGCTTTGCAACCAACGTGCTTCTGGAGGTACGTAGGTGATACCTTTCTCGTCTGGCCACGTGGACGTGAAGCTCTCAACAGATTTTTGGACCACTTGAATGGTCTTCAACCCAGCATTAAATTTACCACGTCCATTGTTGGACGTCATGATTTACAAAAAAACCAGATGGTACTCTGGGACATAGCGTTCAGCGAAAGCCGATGCACACAGATCGGTATCTGCACCCACCGTACCAACTCAGTGGCGTCCTTAGGACCCTGCGACGCAGAGCATACACCACTTCCGACGCGGACGGTTTAATCAAAGAACTTGCACATTTGATGACTGTTTTTAAGAAAAATGGATACTAGAGAAGCAGATTCGTCGGGCTATGGAGTTTGGACCATCCTCTTAGGTGCTTGAAGAGGAGCATAGACACGTGCCCTTCATTCCTTATGCTGGGGCATATCGTTTAACACTGGGAGAATTTCAAGTAGGCTACTTTTAACATTTAAGAATGGGTTCCGTCCTCCTTGCAAGATTGGGGCACTACTCCGCTGTGTGAAAGGTGGTTTGGAGCGTAGGAAGCGTGGCCTACATAAAATTCCGTGTCAATGTGGTAAGGCTTACATCGGCCATTCGATTCGCATAGTTCAGTACATGTGCGTGGAACACCGCCGTCATACGAGGCTACAACAAAAATCGGCGCTAGCACAACATTGCTTAAACGAAGGACCCGGGACGAAATTTGACGAACTGTGATAGCTGCCGGCACTTCCGGTTTTTGGAACAGTGTTTACAAAGTGTCAATTGAAATTAGGCTGGCGGATAATTTGATTAAGAAAGACAATGGCTTTCCTCTTAGCGGAACGTGGAACCCTGCACCATCCCACATCAAAAGAGTGTGTTCGAAAATCGTCCCTGAGCGCAATATGTCGTTCTCGCCGGTGTTCTGCTAAGGGCGGCGCCACCTGCCCCAGTCTTGAAGGCAGCAACTGCAGTGGGCGGCGCATGCGCCGTGTACGGTACGGAGGCCTATACAGGATGTCGGTTTGCAGCCTCGGCATCAGTTCTCGGCGGGACGCAGCAGCAGAAGCGGCATTCTCCTGAGAACGGCGAACAGTTGGATTGCCGAAACACTGAATCGAGTTGATTAGACTTACTACGCCGGGAAAGCCTATGGATGGGTTCAAATGGCTCTGAGCAGTATGCGACTTAACTTCTGAGGTCATCAGTCGCCTAGAACTTAGAACTAATTAAACCTAACTAACCTATGGACATCACACACATCCATGCTCGAGGCAGGATTCGAACCTGCGACCGTAGCGGTCCCCGGCTCCAGACTGCAGCGCCTAGAACCGCACGACCACTCCGGCCGGCTAAAGCCTACGGAGTCACATTTCTGCTCATGCCCAGATTTCCTACGACAGCAGTTGTCGCACCACTCTGTAACCCGCCCCTCCTTACTGTTGTGTACGAAGGAGCACACAACAATTATTGACGGGTTTCCCCGTTCTTTACTATTATAGGCTATTCAAGAAATGCACTTGCAAATGGACCTTCATTGCTGAAAATATTGCAAAAAGAACACGAATATTGCCACGGTTGCTTATAACTGTATCTTAAAAATGGAGGTGTGTCGAATGAACATCGTCTTTCCTATTACACATCTTTGTAATTTATGCAAGTGAACAGCTAAACGTATAGCTGTTAACTTCAAATTTTCTGGCAGGTCGAGCATGCTTAAGCATTTACTTCTGAGCAGGCTCACAACTTTATCGGTCGGGTAATTTTTGCTGAAATATTGTGGTAAAACTGTTATAATACACCACCGAGAAAAATCGATCACTACATATGTGAGATAACAGCAAATCAATGTATGTTTTGTTTTGTTTAGTTTGTTTTTAGGCGCAAAAACAATTAAGGTCATAAGCGCTCGTGTCATAACCTTGCAAGATCATTACAAACTGTTTTTTGGTGAAGCTGACGATAACTCCAAAACCATCCACCGCCAATCACTGGCTTCTGTGTTTGCCGCTATCCTTAGTTAACCTGTTGTACAGTCTAGTGGTTATGTGATTGCAGTTTTTGCAGCAGTGCCAATATGAGTGTTCGTAGCGCTCCCTGGGAGATATGCTTCGTTCGCATCAATTTATTTTTTGGGAAAAACATTCGAGGATGTTCTCGAGCTTTCGCAAATATTCTCCAATGTTATTCAAATGTTCTGGAATATTTGCTAATGTTGTAGAATATGAGTTGGAAATGACACATATCGCATTGATCTGCACTCAAGCGAAATCGTCTTAACCGATGAACTGTGCAATGTAGTAGAGACAGAGGAAGAAGCCGTCGAAAAACGTATCCCCCTTACAGGGATAAACTAGGTAATCGACGAATAGTACTGTGGGCGAAGAATTTTAACAACAAAGTATTACGTACTTCATCCACAAAATCAGTGAATATTGAAAACTTACCATTCAGCTTTGAAAGGCTCCAATTTCCGGTAAGATTAACGTACAGAATGACTATCAATAAAGCACAAGGGCAAACGTTCCAATGTTGCGGAGTGAATTTACAAGAATCGTGTTTTTCGCACGGACAACTATACATAGCGGGTTCGAGTGCACCTGAAATAAAACCTATAAATGTAGTTTACAGGAACATACTTTGAAAAAGTTAGATGTTATGAAAATGAAATGTGCAATTTCTGATTTCCCAACCCACAAGGTAAATGAAAAACAAAAACAAACAAAAAAAATCAAGCGAAGAAGGTCCTTTTCAGCTAACTAATCGTTTGAACCTGTCAGCTAAGGAGGGACTGGGATGAGGGCGATCCGTCTTGTTATGTAATACACTCTTGGAAATTGAAATAAGAACACCGTGAATTCATTGTCCCAGGAAGGGGAAACTTTATTGACACATTCCTGGGGTCAGATACATCACATGATCACACTGACAGAACCACAGGCAACAGAGCATGCACAATGTCGGCACTAGTACAGTGTATATCCATCTTTCGCAGCAATGCAGGCTGCTATTCTCCCATGGAGACGATCGTAGAGATGCTGGATGTAGTCCTGTGGAACGGCTTGCCATGCCATTTCCACCTGGCGCCTCAGTTGGACCAGCGTTCGTGCTGGACGTGCAGACCGCGTGAGACGACGCTTCATCCAGTCCCAAACATGCTCAATGGGGGACAGATCCGGAGATCTTGCTGGCCAGGGTAGTTGGCTTACACCTTCTAGAGCACGTTGGGTGGCACGGGATACATGCGGACGTGCATTGTCCTGTTGGAACAGCAAGTTCCCTTGCCGGTCTAGGAATGGTAGAACGATGGGTTCGATGACGGTTTGGATGTACCGTGCACTATTCAGTGTCCCCTCGACGATCACCAGTGGTGTACGGCCAGTGTAGGAGATCGCTCCCCACACCATGATGCCGGGTGTTGGCCCTGTGTGCCTCGGTCGTATGCAGTCCTGATTGTGGCGCTCACCTGCACGGCGCCAAACACGCATACGACCATCATTGGCACCAAGGCAGAAGCGACTCTCATCGCTGAAGACGACACGTCTCCATTCGTCCCTCCATTCACGCCTGTCGCGACACCACTGGAGGCGGGCTGCACGATGTTGGGGCGTGAGCGGAAGACGGCCTAACGGTGTGCGGGACCGTAGCCCAGCTTCATGGAGACGGTTGCGAATGGTCCTCGCCGATACCCCAGGAGCAACAGTGTCCCTAATTTGCTGGGAAGTGGCGGTGCGGTCCCCTACGGCACTGCGTAGGATCCTACGGTCTTGGCGTGCATCCGTGCGTCACTGCGGTCCGGTCCCAGGTCGACGGGCACGTGCACCTTCCGCCGACCACTGGCGACAACATCGATGTACTGTGGAGACCTCACGCCCCACGTGTTGAGCAATTCGGCGGTACGTCCACCCGGCCTCCCGCATGCCCACTATACGCCCTCGCTCAAAGTCCGTCAACTGCACATACGGTTCACGTCCACGCTGTCGCGGCATGCTACCAGTGTTAAAGACTGCGATGGAGCTCCGTATGCCACGGCAAACTGGCTGACACTGACGGCGGCGGTGCACAGATGCTGCGCAGCTAGCGCCATTCGACGGCCAACACCGCGGTTCCTGGTGTGTCCGCTGTGCCGTGCGTGTGATCATTGCTTGTACAGCCCTCTCGCAGTGTCCGGAGCAAGTATGGTGGGTCTGACACACCGGTGTCAATGTGTTCTTTTTTCCATTTCCAGGAGTGTATAAAAACCCAGAACTTGACTGTTACATCCTCAACACTCCGGTCCGTCGTAAGGTGTTCATTGAGGCTCGGCGGGAATCGTACTGTTCTGGCTAATACCGTTCTCACATCGCCTGTAAGAAAGATGAAAACAGCTGCCTCCCCGTGGAAATGAGTCACTTAGGCGCTGCTGGACTAACTGCAGTGCGGCCTTGAACCAACGTCGTTACGATAGCAACTTGTCTGCCACTGGCCGTCCGATCGTACTTCTGCTGTTTGTCCCACCGTCAGCTCAACATTCTTGGCATCTCTCGTCTCACATGATGCAGGTAAAACCCTCCCAGAGAAGTAGTGGGGGGAGCGACCGAATGAAGACGACCGGTTCTGTCGGTTGTTGAGAAACAATTGATGCATTCTGTTGTAGCTTTACGTGTCGGTTGATTATTCATTCTTCACGGGTGAAACCAGTCTCCAGTGTGTGCGCGTGTGCGAGCGCATTTTGTGTCGTTTCGGTCGGCCAGTACGGGCGTGATGTTCTCACGGTTGCCTCTTTCATCCGGGCGAATACTCCACCGTTCAACCATCCCAAGAATGTTGACAAATGATTTTTCACGAAAAATACTTCCGGAGGATGGCAGTATATACTTAAAAAGCAAGTTGTTAAGTCACCGAACAATTAAAACGATAGTATGCTACCAGTAACCCCGTATTCTTTAAAGATCGAACTCTCATATATAAAACACCTTCAAACGTGTCATTGCTTACAAATGAGTCTGTGTGTTATTTGACGTTAAGCACGCAAGCAAGAAAGTTTGGAAACGGTTTCAAATAAAGGCTTAAGTTTGTTGGAAGTCGCTAAGTGTTATAACAAAACAATGCATGAGCATAGTCTGGGTAATTCACTCTCTAATTTAACCAAAACTAGTCTTTCTGGAGTCTCAATATTTATAATGTCACGTCTCCTGCAATGTGTGTCGTAAAGTGATATAATTTTACAGATACATTCAGTGGTATATGTCGACACTGGCTGCAAAGATTGTTGCGAACAGAGTCGGCAGTAAGGAAGTAACAAATTAAAACTTCATGTCTGAAGCTAAAGTTTTACAGCACGAATAGCGAAAAACTTTTTTCGTTTCATCATTTTGTACGGGGGCGTGGGGGTATCTGGAAGGAAGAGCTTCGTAAAGGTTTGAAATTATGTACGAAGTTTCTTGGAAGTCGTGAAATGCTCTCATTCCTAAATACTCGATGAATAGTACCGTCAAGTATGCTGCCTCAAAAACAAACACACACACACACACACACACACACACACACACACACACACACACACACACACACACAGTTTATAACTGTAGCACTCGGCATAGTGTGTCGAAAGCTTAAAAGAAGAGTATACTTCTTAATGCGTAGATTAGGACAGCATTTTAAACTTCAAGATTCACTCAACAATTACGCGAAATACTGAAAATCGAGTCTTTAGATATGCAACCTACAACTGTGACTGGCGGGAAGCCAGAGAGAGAGAGACCTTCAATAAATTTAAATTACAAAAGTAACTGTTCATTAATCTAAACAAATTTACAATACAGCTCCACATATTAAACTTCTTAAACAGACCAAAAATTGATATTTAATGCTAGAATAACGAACAACTGGTATTTAAGTAGCTAAATAAATTCCGAAAATACTCTATTTGTAGAGATACTTTTCAGCTATGTCTCCTTGAAACAAAGTACGTCGCTTGTGTCAAAGGCTGTAGGTCCGTGAGTTACCCACTTGTTGAAATAATCATTATCAGTTAAAATGTGCCTTTTCCGAAAGTGATAAAAATTTAAGCTCGGCGCGGAAAAGCAACATCTGTCCGGTTTGAGTAAAGCAAACGACGTACCTGTCTGGCGACACGGTCTCTGGTAGGCTACTTGAATTTGAGCACGCGGCCATCAGACTGGCCGACTTCAGTGTTGAGTAACTCAGAAACGGCGCAACGTATCGAATTTCTCAACAACCTCCCTGCTTTTCGGTCTGCTTATGACCACCCGGTATATAACCGAAAAGGATGACTATGCATGTGAGTGAGTCTGAGCGAAAATCGTCGGAGACTTGTCAGTCTGCTGTCTAACATTAAGTGAAACCACTCAGATACGGAGACTGAAAGAAGAAGATTCATACCTGTGGCGTGGCCGCCGAGGCGAGTTCCATCCGGTTGTTTCATGCTAGTGAAAAAACAATCGACTGCTCAGTAGGTTACCAGAAACCGAGAAACGTAAACAAAGCAGTTAACGTAACGGCGTGCCAGAGTTGAGAAGATTAACGTAATATGTCTGACAACTATGAATACGAAACCGCGGTGTCTGTGCTACTAAGAAGTACGATTCAATGTTCCTTTGGACATGCATACTTGTTTGAAGGAACAGGCGCTGCAGCGACTACAGCCGTCAAGAAATACAGGAATTGTATTCACAACAGCGAATATGGACCACCATCGGCGGTGTATTGGAGTTTCAACAGCGAAAATTTGTAGTGGACCGGGACTCGAACCCGGATTTCCCACTTTACGTGAGTGGTCGCCGTAACCGCTTCGGCTATCCGTGCACGAATCACGGCCAGACCCAAACTTCCATATGTCGTCATCCATGCGTCACAACCTGCACTCGTACCTTATGTATATTCGCGTCCAGGATTTATTGATAATTCAGGGCCTGGTATTGGCGAATAAATACAAATCAGCAATTTCTGTGTCATTAAGAAGTACGATGCAATGTTCCTTGGACATGCATGTCCAAAACAACAGTTCCATCACATTTCTTAATAACACAGGGACTGCTATTCCGTATTTATTCGGCGATATACATATGTCATCCTGGGCGGGAACATACATAACGTACGAATGCAGGTTGTGACATATGTACGACGACATATGGAAGTGTGGACCGATTCCTGCTCGGACAGCCAAAGCGCTTAAGGCGACCGCTCGCGTAAAGCGAGAAATACGGCTTCGAGTCGAAGAGCTGCACAAATTTCTACTGTCGTAATTCCAACACACAGTTGATGGTGATCCGCCGGCCAGAGTGGCCGAGCGGTTAAAGGCGCTACAGTCTGGAACCGCACGACCACTACGGTCGCAGGTTCGAATCCTGCCTCTGGCATGGATGTGTGTGATGTCCTTAGGTTAGTTAGGTTTAAGTAGTTCTAAGTTCTAGGGGACTTATGACCACAGCAGTTGAGTCCCATAGTGCTCAGAGCCATTTGAACCATTTGATGGTGATCCATATCCGCAGTTGCGGGTACATTTCCTGTACTGCCATAAATTGTAGTGTCAATTGTCTGAACTCTTGATGGGAGTAATACAGTGCCAGTGTTTTCAGAATTGCATCTGTTCTTTTGATGACATAACATCATTTTGGAAGCTACATTATAGCAGCCCGTGCCTTTCCTCAAATGGACGTTCGTTTCTTAACCAGGGAAAAGTTGGCGGTGGTTTTGTTTAGTGATTCATCTTCCTGTACCAAACCTTAGAGGCATTCAGCTGTATTTAAAAACAAACTCTAAGGAAAGAAAAGGGCGAGTGTGGAGCTGGAACTCACATGCACTCTTCTGTTCCCATAAAACACAGACTTCTCTTTCCTGTAGATCGAACACTACAGACAACGCCTTAGACTGTAGATCCTTCCTGAGCGGTAGCCGAGCAGTGTATCCGCGGAGAGTCACTGAATGGTAATCGACGGATGAGCTCACACGTAAACAGTATCTCGAACAGAGTGATCTAAATGCCAACCACTGTGGATTTCGAAATCCGACCCGCGCTTTTCTCACATGACACCCTGAAAGCCATTGGTCAAGGCAATCGTGTGGATTTAGTATTTCTTATCTTCCGAAAATCACTCGTGACCAGATTGCGTTATTCTTGGTAGTGAAGACGCGTTGTTCCACCGGAACACCGCGGGAAGCGGGGGTCATCTATAGGTGCAGAAGGGAGTCGAGGAAAGACGGGGAAGTGTGTTGGGACCGTTACTCCTCCTGCTGCGTACTAATGACGTAGCATACAATATTAAGAGTAACCTCAGGCTACTAGTAGGTGTTGCAGTTACTTGTAATGTAGTACCGTCTGAAAAAGTATGCACTATCAATAAGCCGAACTTTCTAAGTTTTCCAAGTTGTGCTAGTATCGTCAACTTGCAGTAAATGTTCAGAAATCCAAAATTGTTTATGGCGATGCGAAATAGAATAATCGCATGGACTCAATCGCAGGTGGCACTGCTAAGATACTGGGAAAATGCAGTCACTCTATAAAGGCGCGGCGTGTCCCAGAATATTGCTTAAGGTTGTTGAGCTCATACGTACTCACTACCTTTCAATAACGAGTATCAGGTGAGAAATCTAAGAATATACAGTAACTACGTACGTGTCGCTCCAGTCGATACGACGAAGAACGGATCAGGCAAACTACGGCACGCACACATGCGCTTTCGAACAGTTATTCTTCACGCTCCCCGCACGCGAACGGAACGGGAAGGAAACTTAGTAACTGGTACAACAGCAAGTACGCAGTGCCATGCACTTCAGTTGTTTGCACAGTTTGCATACAGATGGAGAATTCTTTGCTTTATAAACTGTATACCATGAACACTCTTCCCCTTGCAGCCCATGTTGCTGGTGACGGACCGTCGCCTAGATGCGACATGAATGGGAGTCGAGGAGGAAAAGACAAGCACTTTTCCCCTCCACCATAGGACATTAACCTCGCTGTCGCTAATACGAAGAGCTGTCTCTTAACGAGCAGACCATCTCCGTTCTGTGACGATAAGAACGCGCCCAAGTGGAGCCAGATAGCAGGTGTGTTCAGAAAGTTACGGGACTCTTGTAATTTCGCGTGTTTTATTAGTCCTATTCGCATGAAATATGTTGTTGTGTTGGTAAACATGTCTGCAAAGTATCTGTACAGCGTTCGACATACCAGATATTTAATGCGTTGTGAGCTGACAATAAAAAAGGAACAGAGAATTGGCATTAAATTTTGCCTCCAGATCAGAATACAGTGCAGCAACTTTTAGAAAATATTAACTATTGCTTTTGATGAGTCTGCTAAACTACGATTTACTACTGGTGCAAGCATTTCGAAGAAGGTTGTCAAGGTGTTGAAGATGACGAACGCCCTGGGTGGCCTAACACCTAATCAACTGATGAAAAAGTGGAAGAGGCGATTATGAACGATCGCCGAATCACAACAGAGAAGTCGCTACTGATGTTGGCATACCAGCTGACTCATACCATGTAATTTTTTCAGATGGTTGGGAACGAAATGTGACAGCGGAAGTTGTTCCATAATTGTTGAATTTCGGAAAAAAAAGACACAGTAACGAACATAAGTTCCTCAGTAGCCACTAGGTAAAGTCAACAACGAGTCAACATAACTGAAATGCGTCGTAACATGTGATGAAATACGGATATATCAATATGGTGTTCGAGACTAAAGCTCAATGCCTCCAGTGGTAGCATTCTGGTTGGCCAAGTGCGATAAAAGCTCGGTAAGTGCGGTCAAATGTGTAAGTTATTGGTTCAAAATGGCTCTGACCACTATGGGACTTAACATCTGAGGTCATTAGTCCCATAGAACCTAGAACTCAGAACTACTTAAACCTAACTAACCTAAAGACATCACACACATCCATGCCCGAGGCAGGATTCGAACCTTCCAGACTGAAGCGCCTAGAAGCGGTCTGCCACACCGACAGGCTGTAAGTTATTGATTCTGACTGTGTTCTTCGATTTTTCATGACTGGTGAACCACGAGTTCTTGGCACAAGGTCGAACAATCAATAAGGAATACTACTTGCATATTTAAAGTCGTTTGCGTGACGTAACCGGAAAAAAATGCCCGGATTTGTGGCGGACTAATCCAAGGCTTTTGCTGCACTTCAATGCACCTGTTCACATTTCGTTGCTTGTTTGGGCATCTTTGATCAAAAGCGGCGACGTAACGACGCTCCAGCCTCCACAGCCGCCAGACGTTGTCCACGTGAGTTTTCTTCAGTTCCCCAAAAAAAGCTGTGACAGCCATAGTTTTACAAGCACAAGTTGAGATTAAAACGGAGCTAAAACTTGTCCCATTTATAGAGTTCAAAAAGTGTTTCCAGAATGGGAAAAACACTGTTTTAATTGTATAGTATCTAATGGGGACCATTTTCATTTTCAAGGTGGAAAGATTGATGTAGATGAATAAACAAAATTATTTCCAAAAACCAGAAAATTCCCCGCTAATTTTATGAACACACCTCGTAGAAGGCGAACACAGCGTGCAGAAATCTGCAGAACGGATAGGATGCTGGAGCGACGCGCGGAGGAAATGGGTAGGGAAGTAAGCGCGCTCTACATCGAGGTCTTAACTGACAGTTAACGGCCCTGATTTTCGTTGGCTGCAGATATTCGCCTCACAGGCGAACGATCCAGCGATGTGGCCTGGGGGGCAGCGACAGTACGCGTTTACCGCAAGCCCACCGTCCGTTACTCTGGTACGGCGACGCCAGGAGTATGCGAACCTGCCAAGGCCTCGCCCACCACCCGGCCAACTGCTCCATGTGGACGACTCGTTACGTGACGCGCCGGCTTATTCCACTGTTCCTGCTGCCCAACTGGTCAGTGCATTCCTGGCAAGAGCGCGGCGCGTTTTACGCTATCCTCAAATCCCGAAGAGGTGTACCACATACTGGATGGCCTGCTACTAGTACAAGCTCTTTCAGGAAGAACAGTAAATACACTGACGGAAAAAAAATGGCAACACTAATAAGCATCAGTGCGATATCAAAAATATTGGTCAGCGTGTTTGTACCGGGTGATCAAAAAGCCTGTATAAATTTGAAAACTTAATAAACCCCGGAATAATGTAGATAGAGAGATAAAAATTGACACGCATGCTTGGAATGACATGGGGTTTTATTAGAACACAAAAAAAACCATTATCGGGCCTTTTTCTTCGAGGAAACGCGTGATTCTGGTTTTGAAACTGCTACCGTGACGGGTGAGAGGTACGCCGATATGTTACAGAATCGCATCATCCCCAGCCTGGCTGATGAACACCTGCTGGAACGTACGATGTTTAAGCAGGATGGCTCTCCACCCCATATTGTTAGACGCGTGAAAAATCTCTTGCGCGCGTCGTTTGGTAATAATCGTGTGCTCAGCCGCCACTTTCGACATGCTTGGCCTCCCAGGTCCCCAGACCTCAGTCCGTGCGACTATTGGCTTTGGGGTTACCTGAAGTCGCAAGTGTATCGTGATCGACCGACGTCTCTAGCGATGCTGAAAGACAACATCCGACGCCAATGCCTCACCATAACTCCGGACATGCTTTACAGTGCTGTTCACAACATTATTCCTCGACTACAGCTATTGCTGAAGAATGATGATGGACATATTGAGCATTTCCTGCAAAGATCATCATCTTTGCTTTGTGTTACTTTGTTACGCTAATTATTGCTATTCTGATCAGATGAAGCGCCATCTGTCAGACATTTTTTGACCTTTCGTATTTTTTTGGGTCTAATAAAACCCCATGTCATTCCAAGCCTGTGTGTCAATTTGTACCTCTCTATCTACATTATTCCGTGATTTATTCAGATTTCAAATTTATACTCACTTTTTGATCACCCGGTACATCTGAAAGATGTCTACTCAAAGTTACGCGCCAGTCGCATAAGAGACTATGAGGATGCCATTCGGAATTGCTTCAAATACACGACGCAACGGTCGTGGGATACAGTTACCTCAAGACACTGGACGTGGTGAGCTGATGTCAGTCAAGAATGCCTTTAAGGCGACAAAGACGCCTTTATCGACACCTCACCGAGTTTGAACATCTACATCTACATGGATACACTGCAAATCATATTCCAGTGCCTGGCAGAGAGTTCATCTAACCACCTTCACAATTCTCCATTAACCCAATCTCGCACAGCGCGCGGAAAGAATGTACACCTATATCTTTCCGTACGAGCTCTGATTTCCCTTATTTATCGTGGTGATCGTTCCGCCCTATGTAGGTCGGTGTCAACAAAATATTTTGGCAATCGGAGGAGAAAATTGGTGATTGTAATTTCGTGTGAAGATTCCGTCGCAACGAAAAACTCCTTTCTTTTAATGATTTCCAGCCCAAATCCTGTATCATTTCTGTGACTCTCTCTCCCATATTTCGCGATAATACAAAACGTGCTGCCTTTCTTTGAACTTTTTCGATGTACTCCGTCAGTCCTACCTGGTAAGGATCACACACCGCGCAGCAGTATTCTAAAAGAGGACGGAGAAGCGTAGTGTAGGCAGTCTCCTTAGTAGGTCTGTTACATTTTCTAAGTGTCCTGCCAATAAAACGCAACCTTCGGTTAGCCTTCCCCACAACATTTTCTGTGTGTTCTTTCCAATTTTAGTTGTTCGTAATTGTAATACCTAGGTATTTAGTTGAATTTACGGCTTCTAGATTAGACTGATTTGTCAAGTAACCGAAGTTTAACGAGTTCGTTAAGTACTCATGTGGATGACCTCACACTTTTCGTTATTTAGGGTCAACTGCCACTTTTCGCACCATTCAGATATTTTTTCTAAATCGATTTGCAGTTTCTTTTGATCTTCTGATGACTTTATTAGTCGATAGACGACAGCGTCATCTGCAAACAACCAAAGACGGCTGCTCAGATTGTCTCCCAAATCGTTTATACAGATAAGGAACAGCAAAGGGCCTATAACACTACCTTGGGGAACGCCTGAAATCACTTGTTTTACTCGATGACTTTCCGTCAATTACTACGAACTGTTACCTCTGACAGGAAATCACAAATCCAGTCACATAACTGAGACGATATTCCATAAGCACGCATTTTTACTACGAGGACGTGTAACAGGGCTACGAGAAGCTGAATGTTCCTTCCGCGATACAAATGAAAGGCTTGGCAGGACTGTAGCGACTGTACACGACTGCTAGCACCGGTGGTCATTAAGGTGCGTTTACACTGCCATTTGTATCGCCACATGTATGAGATACATGTATATGCGACTTTGCGACATGTATCGCGACTTGTATGAGTTGACAAGTATCAACCTCATACATGTATGAGCGTGCGTTTACAGTGGTTGATATGTATCACTGTACGATAGCTTTCGACGACGATTTGGAAGATTTCACATTTTTATGTGCTGGTACACTTGCTCTTTTGGAAGATGATAGGAAGAAAAGGCGGAGGAACCGTAGATGGTGGCAGAGAGAGTTTCTCGCGAATTAACGCTAAAGGATGGCGCATATTTCAGAAATTATAATGGGATGAGTATGGAGGATTTCCGCGGTTTATCACTTGTGGCTCCTCTTGTGTCCAAAATCAACACAAACTTTCGGGAAGCGATTCCACCAGAGGATCAGTTGGCAGTAACACTCCGTTTTTTGGCCACTGGGGATTCCTCTTGAAACGAAGATTTCATTGCAAAAGATTTGCATTGTCGCGCGATTGCTAATGCCAACGTCTCACACATGATTGTCGGCATCCGTTGTCAACATTATCACGCGAGGCCGCCGGAATAATAGCAAAAAATTGATATGCGTGCCAGATGCATGAAAAAATTGTAGAATGTATTACATACTCTGATATATATAAAACTTTCACCTTCACTTCTTGGAATAAAACTTGCACAATGGCCTCGCAAACACGAAGAATAATGTTGCATATGGCACTTTTTGATGTTCTATGCAGATACATTAACGTCGAAACGATAGTCGGCACCTCCAAAACTCAAATAGCCGCCAAAGAGCCTGGTACTACGCAGGCGCTAATCGTCAAAATAAGCGGCAGGCGACAAGACGAAATGATAGTACTGCGCATGCGCGAGTTCAAATGTCGCTCTTACATGTCGCGTATATGGCCAAAAAGCGATGTACAAAATGTATACGCGACATGTATGAGCTCGAGGGTCCGCATACAAGTTCCGTGAATTTTTGTATGAGGTGATGTATCGCGACATGTGAAATTGACATGTCGCTCATACATGCCGCGATACATGTATCCCAGTGTAAACGTACCTTTAGAATGTACTGTCGCAAGAAGACCGGGCTTCGTACGGTCACGTGGCATACCGAGAGGGAAGACCGTCGCATTGGCGTACGGTTCTGGCGCGCCGTACTGCATCAGCAGCGGCAGCCAGCGCAACTGGCACCACAGTGACACAGTGAACTGCAACAAATCGGATACTTCAAGGGCAACTCTGAGCCAGAGCTAGTTGCATTCCATGACCCCAAACCACCGCTGCTTGCGCCTTTAGTGGTGTAGAGCAAGAGCTCATTGGAGGGCTGCGTGGAAGTCTGTTCTGCTTACAAGGGAACCTCCCCATCGCACCCCCCTCAGATTTAGTTTTAAGTTGGCACATTCGATAGGCCTTGAAAAACTAAACACGGATCAATCGAGAAAACAGGAAGAAGTTGTGTGGAACTGTGAAAAAATAAGCAAAATATACAAACTGAGTAGTCCATGTCCAAGATATGCAACATCAGGGATAGTGTGAGCTAAGGAGCGCCGTGGTCTCGTGCTTAGCGTCGGCAGCTGTGGAATGAGATGTCCTTGGTTCAAGTCTTCCCTCGGGTGAAAAGTTTACTTTCTTTATTTTCGCAAAGTTATGATCTGTCCGTTCGCTCATTGACGTCTCTGTTCACTGTAATAAGTTTAGTGTCTGTGTTTTGCGACCGCGCCGCAAAACCGTGTGATTAGTAGACGAAAGGACGTGCCTCTCCAATGGGAACCGAAAACATTCGATCGCAAGGTCATAGGTCAACATATTTCTCCACAGGAAAACAAGTCTGATATATTCTATACGACACTGGTGACGGCATGTGCGTCACATGACAGGAATATGTTGTCGACTCACCTGACTTATACACTTGGCAAATGGGTAAAAAGGTTCTTCTACCTTGCTCGATTTAGGCTTTCTTGTGGATGTAATAATCACTCCTAAAAAAAAGTGATGTAACCATAAGCGTATGTCACATAAACTGAAAATAAAATGTTAAAATTTTCACCCGAGGGAAGGCTTGAACCAAGGACCTCTCGATCCGCAACTGCTCACGCTAACCACGGGACCACGGCAACCGTAAGCTTCCTGTCTCCATGTTGTTGTCTATCTTGCACATGGACTATTCAGTTTGTATATTTTGCTTATTTTTTCACAGTTCCACACAACTACTTCCTGTTTTCTCGATTGATCTGTGTTCAGTTTTTCAAGGCCTATCCACTGTGCCAACTTATAACTAAATCTGAAGGGGGTGCGATGGGGAGGTTCCCTTGTTAGTGATCAAAGCTGGTTATGTCCCAGAGCCAATCGTGTTCGTTTTGTGGTTAGGATGGGGCTAGTTGAAGGGCCTTCAAACAACCTGTCTGCGTGCTAGACACACTGGACCTGCACCTGCAATTATGGCCTGGGCTGCGATTTTCATATCAGAGGAGCACTCCCGTGTTTATCCCACGCACCCAGACTGCAAAGCCGTACGTCAGTCTGGTGATTCATGGACAGCACTTCACGGGGTGTCTTCCCAACACGGTAACGTCCGCCCACACACCACTGTTCTAACCCAACGTGCTCTACAGTGTGTCGAAATGTTGTCATGGCCTGCTTGATCGCCAGATGTCTCTGCAATCGAACACATATACAGGGTGTTTCAAAAATGACCGGTATATTTGAAACGGCAATAAAAACTAAACGAGCAGCGATAGAAATACACCGTTTGTTGCAATATGCTTGGGACAACAGTACATTTTCAGGCAGACAAACTTTCGAAATTACAGTAGTTGCAATTTTCAACAACAGATGGCGCTGCAAGTGATGTGAAAGATATAGAAGACAACGCAGTCTGTGGGTGCGCCATTCTGTACGTCGTCTTTCTGCTGTAAGCGTGTGCTGTTCACAACGTGCAAGTGTGCTGTAGACAACATGGTTTATTCCTTAGAACAGAGGATTTTTCTGGTGTTGGAATTCCACCGCCTAGAACACAGTGTTGTTGCAACAAGACGAAGTTTTCAACGGAGGTTTAATGTAACCAAAGGACCGAAAAGCGATACAATAAAGGATCTGTTTGAAAAATTTCAACGGACTGGGAACGTGACGGATGAACGTGCTGGAAAGGTAGGGCGACCGCGTACGGCAACCACAGAGGGCAACGCGCAGCTAGTGCAGCAGGTGATCCGACAGCGGCCTCGAGTTTCCGTTCGCCGTGTTGCAGCTGCGGTCCAAATGACGCGAACGTACACGTATCGTCTCGTGCGCCAGAGTTTACACCTCTATCCGTACAAAATTCAAACGCGGCAACCCCTCAGCGCCGCTACCATTGCTGCACAAGAGACATTCGGTAACGATATAGTGCACAGGATTGATGACGGCGATATGCATGTGGGCAGCATTTGGTTTACTGACGAAGCTTATTTTTACCTGGACGGCTTCGTCAATAAACAGAACTGGCGCATATGGGGAACCGAAAAGCCCCATGTTGCAGTCCCATCGTCCCTGCATCCTCAAAAAGTACTGGTCTGGGCCGCCATTTCTTCCAAAGGAATCATTGGCCCATTTTTCAGATCCGAAACGATTACTGCATCACGCATTCTGGACATTCTTCGTGAATGTGTGGCGGTACAAACTGCCTTAGACGACACTGCGAACACCTCGTGGTTTATGCAAGATGGTGCCCGGCCACATCGCACGGCCGACGTCTTTAATTTCCTGAATGAATATTTCGATGATCGTGTGATTGCTTTGGGCCATCCGAAACATACAGGAGGCGGCGTGGATTGGCCTCCCTATTCGCCAGACATGAACCCCTGTGACTTCTTTCTGTGGGGACACTTGAAAGACCAGGTGTACCGCCAGAATCCAGAAACAATTGAACAGCTGAAGCAGTACATCTCATCTGCATGTGAAGCCATTCCGCCAGACACGTTGTCAAAGGTTTCGGGTAATTTCATTCAGAGACTACGCCATATTATTGCTACGCATGGTGGATATGTGGAAAATATCGTACTATAGAGTTTCCCAGACCGCAGCGCCATCTGTTGTTGAAAATTGTAACTACTGTAATTTCGAAAGTTTGTCTGCCTGAAAATTTAGTGTTGTCCCAAGCATATTGCAACAGACGGTGTATTTCTATCGCTGCTCGTTTAGTTTTTATTGCCGTTTCAAATATACCGGTCATTTTTGAAACACCCTGTAGGACATTACCGGACGACGACTCCTACGTCATCTACAAATAGTATGAAACGTGCCTGTATTGACCGACCAAGTGCAACGTGCATGGAACTCCATCGGACAAACTGACATCCCGAACCTATACAACACAATGCGTGCACGTTCGCATGCAACATTCTGGCGCTCACACGGATTGTTAATGTACCAGCATATCACATTTACAACGGCTTATTTCGCGCTTACATTAAGCAATGATCTTGCAATGTTTATCACTTAAATAAGTTACCTCGACAAATGTAGTGTATAATTTCATTATTCTACATTAATCAGTTTTTGGTGCTGCGGTTTCTTTTCCATCCGTGTGTTTTAGGACGACATACTATAGACTAATTCGAAAAAATATATTCCACATTAGATGAGTCCAGTTTCTGTTGCTTACAGAGTGGCTGTTGGTTCAACATAAGCTTTTACTTCCCGTGTTGGTACTCCAGAAACTGTGGGTCTATTTATAGATTCTCGTGTCTGTTTTGAAGCTCAAGAGGTGCAGTTGGACTTGAGTTTACATAACTGAATTTCTCAGCTGTGACTGTGGTGTCAGTCCTATTGTACCTGTACCTTTTAAGCATGTCGCACGATTTGCAAATGCCGAACATGCTAGTATAGTATTACTGCACGTGTTTTATAAGGAAAAGTTGCTTTTGAGAATACGGTAGACAATTTTCAGACCGCAGACAACCAGACTGAAGAGCGTTTTTTCGTCGTTCCACTAAACTGCGCGAGAATGGTGCAGTGAACATACAAATAGCTAGGGTGAGGATAAAGTGGAAAACATTATTCGGTTTGTTGAAAGTAGTCTTATGGCGAGCACACGCATAATCTCGACGCATGTCAGTGCTCCACAGACAAGAACATGCACGGCCTCTATCGTCATCATTTACACTTGACTAGACAGCTTCGAGAAGGAGATGAATGGACACGATTGAAACTTTATAGTTGCCTAATTGCAGATTCGCGAGTACTTCAGCCAGTATTCTTTATCGATGAAACCACTTTAACTCGTGACGGAACCAATTACATTCGTGACTCACATCAATGGTCTGACGAAAATCCAGCTGCCTTTGCCAAGAGACATTTTCTGCAACGCTTCTCTGTAAATACACTCCTGGAAATGGAAAAAAGAACACATTGACACCGGTGTGTCAGACCCACCATACTTGCTCCGGACACTGCAAGAGGGCTGTACAAGCAATGATCACACGCACGGCACAGCGGACACACCAGGAACCGCGGTGTTGGCCGTCGAATGGCGCTAGCTGCGCAGCATTTGTGCACCGCCGCCGTCAGTGTCAGCCAGTTTGCAGTGGCATACGGAGCTCCATCGCAGTCTTTAACACTGGTAGCATGCCGCGACAGCGTGGACGTGAACCGTATGTGCAGTTGACGGACTTTGAGCGAGGGCGTATAGTGGGCATGCGGGAGGCCGGGTGGACGTACCGCCGAATTGCTCAACACGTGGGGCGTGAGGTCTCCACAGTACATCGATGTTGTCGCCAGTGGTCGGCGGAAGGTGCACGTGCCCGCCGACCTGGGACCGGACCGCAGCGACGCACGGATGCACGCCAAGACCGTAGGATCCTACGCAGTGCCGTAGGGGACCGCACCGCCACTTCCCAGCAAATTAGGGACACTGTTGCTCCTGGGGTATCGGCGAGGACCATTCGCAACCGTCTCCATGAAGCTGGGCTACGGTCCCGCACACCGTTAGGCCGTCTTCCGCTCACGCCCCAACATCGTGCAGCCCGCCTCCAGTGGTGTCGCGACAGGCGTGAATGGAGGGATGAATGGAGACGTGTCGTCTTCAGCGATGAGAGTCGCTTCTGCCTTGGTGCCAATGATGGTCGTATGCGTGTTTGGCGCCGTGCAGGTGAGCGCCACAATCAGGACTGCATACGACCGAGGCACACAGGGCCAACACCCGGCATCATGGTGTGGGGAGCGATCTCCTACACTGGCCGTACACCACTGGTGATCGTCGAGGGGACACTGAATAGTGCACGGTACATCCAAACCGTCATCGAACCCATCGTTCTACCATTCCTAGACCGGCAAGGGAACTTGCTGTTCCAACAGGACAATGCACGTCCGCATGTATCCCGTGCCACCCAACGTGCTCTACAAGGTGTAAGTCAACTACCCTGGCCAGCAAGATCTCCGGATCTGTCCCCCATTGAGCATGTTTGGGACTGGATGAAGCGTCGTCTCACGCGGTCTGCACGTTCAGCACGAACGCTGGTCCAACTGAGGCGCCAGGTGGAAATGGCATGGCAAGCCGTTCCACAGGACTACATCCAGCATCTCTACGATCGTCTCCATGGGAGAATAGCAGCCTGCATTGCTGCGAAAGGTGGATATACACTGTACTAGTGCCGACATTGTGCATGCTCTGTTGCCTGTGTCTATGTGCCTGTGGTTCTGTCAGTGTGATCATGTGATGTATCTGACCCCAGGAATGTGTCAATAAAGTTTCCCCTTCCTGGGACAATGAATTCACGGTGTTCTTATTTCAATTTCCAGGAGTGTATGTGATGTGGTTGGTACCCCAGACAGTCAGCTGATTGCGCGTGTGTGGCCGCACCGGCTTACAGTAGTGCCCCCGCACTGTTAGAAGAAGTTTCTTTGACTACAATGATGGGTATGTTCTTCCAGGATGACCTCGCACCTGCACACTCTTGTCGTTCGATGACTTTTCAAGAGTTAACATTCCCCGGAAGATGGATCAGTAAAAATGGTCAAGTTTTTTTGCCCACCATGGTCGTCTAGATTGTCGCTTGTGATTAGGCGAAGTTTACGAAGAGAAAATAATAATTTGGTGCGATAAATCAAAATATACTATGTAGCAATCCGATGCGAGTGTTTGGGTACGGCGAATGCGACCTGTCAAGTGTGGTACCAGCAGCGAAGTACGGAGAAAGTTATATTACGGTATGATCCCCTTATTAAGCTTAATAAAGCACTAAATGCGGAAGGATGTGAACACATTTTTACACCACTGTGCATGGCGCACAGTGGAGGAACAGTTCGGAGAAGATTATTGTTTGGATCAGCGTGACAGTGCACCATGTCATAAAGCAGGCAGCGTCTGCGATACAATGGATCGCGGATGATGACATTCCTGTACTGAGTCCCGACCTGTACCCAGTGGAACGAGTTACAACTATGACTTCGTTTCAGATTACAACGTCAAACGTTACTGTCTTCCCTGGTTTCGGCTCTTGAGGAAGACTGGGCTACCGTTGCTCCACAGATATTGATGCCCCCCCCCCCCCCCCCCTCATAGAAAGTGTCCCCGCTAGAGTTTAAGCCGTCATCAATGCGAAAGGTGGACGCACTTTTCATCAGGTAGGGTACGTGCAGTTTATTCTCCAATGTAAACCGCTTTAAAGAGTCTAATTCCCTCTAAATCTACGTCACCAAAGTTGTAAACACAGGTCGTGCAAGTTCGCACCGTACGAAGATGACGAGCTTACTCTGCTTCCACTTCGCTCAGACTCCGGCACATTTCCTCTGGCTGTGTAGAAAGCAGACGCTCAACCTACATAACGCGAACCAGTTCGGAGTGTAGCCCCGAGCCTTGACCTGCTGCGACATTCTGCCTTACTTCCACGTCTCGATACCTACACTGCAAGCCCCGGGAGTACTCTAGTGCATTTCCGTGACAGTACGCCCTTGCTTTACAGGCGCCTCTATGTCTTTCTTTCTTCTTACTGTCGTTTCTGCCGTATCATCACGGGGTCAACATGTTAATTATTCGATTCGGCAACGTTTGTGGTGGAGGGTGGCCAGAAGCCCTCCCTGTCGCCAATCCTTACCTCCCCCGCCCCCTACCCCCACCCCCACCCAATGCAATTTTGTACCGAGTTGTCTGCGTGTAGTGTTGTCCCACGCAAAAGTGTGCGAACCTTTTCTAAATATTTGCGAATCGTGTAACTGAGGCAGGACGTGGGTATAAGACCGCTATTCACCTAGTCGGATGTGGTAATCCGCCTGCAAACAACCAGACCGGCCGCGACTCAGCCCCTCGTCGGATTCGATCCGGGACCGCCGCGCCTCCCCGAATCCCGGAAGCGACGTGCTTGCGCGCACGGCTAAGCGTGCGAGTCCCAAGTGGCCCTGTATAGGTTCCCTAACGTCACCGTCACGGTCATTACACGAGGAATTCCGCAGCCGAGGGCCTCGTGTCGTTGGCTTTCGACTCTTGAGATAGCCACTTCGAACCCTGGTGGCGGAAGAACGTTTCCATCACCAGCTATTGGGTCGCCAAAGGGAGGAAGTGTATGAAGATCCCGACCACCAGAGTAACGGCCAACGCCCTGGATAAATTCCACACCTCTCCGCAGTGCGTAATGGAGTGACAGCAAGTGACTTTGCTTCGGGTGGTCCGTCCACTTAGTGAGGACATTGAGCCCCGTGTCCTCCTTGGTGGCGTCGGACAGGAGCAGGCCCTATGCCGGCACCGGAATTCACGTTGCCCCTTGTCTTCATCCGTAACAACACAGACATGATACGTCACCATACATGTTACAGTCACCCACACGCACTCAACGCACAACTACCACACAAACCACAGAAAAACCGTTTCCATTAGGCGGCTGAACCTAAGCAGCCAGCCATTTCATACAATCATCAACCAATCAATCGAGTGAACGGAGCTGCCAAAAAGAATGTTCCTTCATTCGTTCTTCAACTAAACTAAATTACCCACGAAACATTTAATATCTGGCGTATTAGTGAATAGAGACATTGCTTCCGAAGTCCTGTGACAATCATTCAAGGACGATGGAAAAGGATAAATGCACCAATTTCAGGAAAGGTAACCTGTTTGGGAAACGAACGAGTCTAAACTTACAAGCGAAAAGTCGTTCAGATTCCTCTGACAGTTGACCTCTCCTACTGTAAGCTCTTTGCTTTCCATATTTGAGAAGGAAGTTGTGTGGACAAAAACATGAAAAAAAATTGTCAACGCACGGGATCTAAAATTCCTAGTTTAAGAATTATGAGCACCTGTTCAGCAGAGTATGTATCTTTCACAACAGCAAAAATGAAGGAGTGCTCAGAGGTCTTATGGTAGGCACTTCAGAGCCCATGTTTACTGGACATTTCTGCCTTGTTTTGGCCCATACCACCACCTCTCCATGTATGGAAAACGAAAAGCTTGCAGCAGAAGAGGTGAATTATCAGACGTATCAGGACAATTTTCGCTTACAGCTTTCGACTCTGTCGTTTCCGAACCTTAAATGGATATATTTACCGTTCCCTATCAGCCATGAAATCACCCTGTATGGGTAATCCTGCATCTTATTCCTTCCTGTTGTAATAACAAGCCCTTGTAAACTTTGAGTGAAGACTATTTTTGGTTCTACCATTATAGCCTTGCTTTCCTTTCCTGCTCTGAAAGTGTTATCGAAGCAACTGCCGCCTCTGAAGAAAACAACGATCGTTTTCTTCTGCGTCCCAGATGTAACTTCAGATGAACTGCTTGTCTGTACACTGTCTTGATGGTGTTACTCTACTTTCATATTTCACCAACATTGATGCTATTAGACGCACTCGCTTCCCGCAAAGCCGGGAGAGCGGAATGGTTTGTTTAATCAGTCTACAGCGTTAAGATTAGGTCCCGATTAAGTGACTGCTTGTTTGCCATTTCCATAGTTATCACTTGTAAACAACAGTCAGGGCATTGAAAAGCGCGTGAAAAAAATTCCTCTAGCGGGTCCACCGAAGGTCGCCCAAGAAAATATCTAATCGCTGACTCATTTTCAAATATAGCGCAACAAACCTCAGTTTAAATGTCAACAGTGTTCAGTTAACGAATAGCAATAGTATTTTAAATCTGTTGACTTAAGTTGATGTAATTATTCGACCCTTCGTTACTAAGAACGGTCTCGCAGACGGTGAAGTCTAATTTAAAATGTAAAGCTGTGAATAAAGAGATGCTGCAACAGCACCGAGTCTCTTTCGGGCACATCCTGTCCTACTTTCCTGTCTGTGGAACGTAACACCGGTCAGTATAGTGTACTGGTCAATCACAGTGTTTGAGGAAGTACATTTTTCAACCATATTTTCGTCACACCACTGCTTTAAGCTTTTCGTGGCAGTTCTATGTAGGATGTACTCATAACAAAAAATGCGTTCTCGATGCAAAGCACCTGGACAAGTGAAGTCTTGATCCAAAATGATCAACAGTCTACGCTCTTAATTTATTTAGGACACGCTATTTATTTGTGCTTACATAAGCAGACACGCACGCACTTCTGTATTTGATACTACAGCGAATCACTCGAGTACATGGCATGGGGTACAACAGCTCATAACAGCTTCTTCCAGTTCCATTCGCCTTTGGAGAGGGGAAGACGTCGCTTAAACGCCTTCGTGCGCGCTGCAACTAGTGTCATCTCAGCACCGTGAGCGAGGCGTTGAGTTTTGCACTAAGTTTCTAGCTCTAACATTTAACGCTGGTTCTTTAAACTTTTTAAATGGGCTTTCGTGAGGTAGTGGCGTCTCTCTACAACAATGTGCCAGTCCGTGGTATTAGGCACCTTCGTGACGCTTTCCTCTGGGTCAGATAAACCTGTAACCATAACTACTACCTTTTTTTGTATAAGTCCGATATGCTCCGATACTCCTATATGGTATGGGACGAAGAATTAGTGTTTGATGTCCCGTCGACGAGGTGATTAGAGACGGAGCACAAGTTCGTAGTAGGGAAGGAAATCGGCTGTGCCCTTTCAAAGGAATCACCCAGGCATTTGTCCGAAGCGATTTAGGGGAATCACGAGAAAACTTAATTCAAGATGCCCGGACGCAGGTTTGAACTCTCGTTGTTCCGAAGGCACGTCCAGTGTGCTAACCACTGCGCCACCTCGCTCGGTTATGGTATTTTACTACAGTCCGGACTGCTAAGGTCATCAGTCACTAAGTTTCAAATGGTTCAAATGGCTCTGAGCACTATGAGACTCAACATCTTAGGTCATAAGTCCCCTAGAACTTAGAACTACTTAAACCTAACTAACCTAAGGACATCACACACACCCATGCCCGAGGCAGGATTCGAACCTGCGACCGTAGCAGTCCCGCGGTTCCGGACTGCAGCGCCAGAACCGCTAGACCACCGCGGCCGGCTCAGTCACTAAGCTTACACACTACTTAACGTAAATTATCCTAAGGACAAACACACAGACACCCATGCCCGAGGGAGGACTCGAACCTCCGCCAGGACCAGCTGCACAGTCCATGACTGCAGCGCCTTGGACCACTCGTCTAATCCCGCGCGGTTTCAGAATTCTAGGGAGACCCCATTACATATATTCACCTACATCTGTTGTTTGCTAAGTGTGTTTCACAGGTGTGTTTTTCCCTGAATCCGTGCTTATCCTTTGAGAGAACTTAATTTTCTTCCAGGAACATCACACTGTCTGTGCTCAGAATACGCTCTAGGCTCCTGCAGGACGGGCGAGATCGAACGATATTATTCAACAATTTTGCGCACACGATTTTTTTTTTTTTGCTCTATTTTATTAGCAAGGGAGTGCGCCATGATCTTTTGCAGTAGCGTTGGGACTAATCGTTGCGCAACAAATCCTAGATCGATATAAGCTAGGAGATGAGCAAATTCTGCGGCTATTCAGTGGCAAACGTAACTGAAATCTCTTAAGGCTCGGGGGCGCATTCGCTTCAAGCACTCTTTAACTTTTTCAGTACTGGAAGTTGGTTTGAGGGGGGAGGGGGGTGTTGTAGTATTGATATCGTTCATTTGTGTGTGTGTGTGTGTGTGTGTGTGTGTGTGTGTGTCGACCAGTGTCTGATGGAAGCCGGCCGTGAAAGTCCAAACGGGAGCGGAAACACTGGAAAGAAGCCTCATTCTTAATGCTGAGCGGCTCACGGCGGAAGCCGCAGTAGTGGCGCCTATTCGACTCTCACACGACACCGGCACTGGGAACTCGCGATGCGCCTGTATGTAATCCCGAGCACCGCAGACTGTAGGCAACCGTGTGCGGAGGCAGGGGACGCGACATAACTGTTCGCTTCTAACCACCACTCATTCTCAAAAGAAACTACAAAATGAGATATTCACTCTGCAGCGGAGTGTGCGCTGATATGAAACTTCCTGGCAGATTAAAACTGTGTGCCGGGCCGAGGCTCGAACTCGGGATCTCTGACTTTCGCGGGCAAGTGCTCTACCATCTGAGCCACCCAAGGTCGCTCCGGCACACCGTTTTAATCTGACAGGAAATTTCATATCAGCGCACACTCCGCTGCAGAGTGAATATATCATTCTGGAAACATCCCCCAGGCTGTGGCTAAGCCATGTCTCCGCAGTATCCTTTCTTTCAGGAGTGCTAGTTCTGCAAGGTTCGCAGGAGAGCTTCTATAAAGTTTGGAAGGTAGGAGACGAGGTACTGGCAGAAGTAAAGCTGTGAGTACCGGACGTGAGTCGTGCTTGCGTAGCTCAGTTGGTAGAGCACTTGCCCGCGAAAGGCAAAGGTCCCGAGTTCGAGTCTCGGTCGGGCATACAGTTTTAATCTGCCAGGAAGTTTCATATCAGCGCACACTCCGCTGCAGAGTGAAAATCTCATTCTGGAAACATCCCCCAGGCTGTGGCTAAGCCGTGTCTCCACAGTATCCTTTCTTTCAGGAGTGCTAGTTCTGCAAGGTTCGCAGGAGAGCTTCTGTAAAGTTTGGAAGCTAGGAGACGAGATACTGGCAGAAGTAAAGCTGTGAGTAGCGGGCGTGAGTCGTGCTTGCGTAGCTCAGTTGGTAGAGCACTGTTACTATCATCATCCCCTTTGCATCACTACACTTACACAGCCGGCACTATGGTCTGAAACGGTGTCGATCATGTGGCGGAAGTACAAGTGGGTAATTTCCAAGAATGATCACCTATCGAAGTCGCGGGGTCCAAACGATACATATCGAACGTGCGATCCTAAATAGATCATGCGACTCTTGTGGCGGGCGTTATGGGTGGTCACTACAGTATACACAGTCCCTCGTTTCCTCCACCGGTAGTACTCCATATTTGCGACAAAAAGTCAAATAATTTTCTATACTGGATAAGCATGGACTTACGTTTTTCCATAGAGAATCCACTGAAGAAACGTCAAGAACACCAGACATCCCACTCACTACGGACATAAAACCGACATAAATCGTCAGAGTTTCCCTTGCAACTCACAGATAATTCACAGAGGTATGTAATTTAGAGCAACTGACGGAACGACGAAAAGCAGATGAAAATGAGGATCACAAATAATTGATGGTAAACATTTTTTGTGGTTTTAGGGCGCACAGCTACAGTGGTCATTAGCGTCCAGACTAAATTATGAATGCACTGCGAGGCACAATGTTAAAACAGCAACTAACAAGGACAACGCTATAAAAGGCACACTAACATGCAAGGCATTAAAAGAAAACAGCATAATCAAATGTCCTTAGACAGGTTTGTCAAGTGGATAAAGCGAAGAACGCGAGCAGCTGCTCTTGGGTCATTCAGAGTACATGGCAGGCCAAGATCAACGTGCAGTGTATTAAAATTCGGACAGGGCGTTAACATGTGGCATACCGTCAGCAATTGCCCACATGGGCAGAACGGCGCCGGCGCAGCCGTCAGCAGATGGCGGTGGCTGAACCGGCAGTGTCCAATTCGTAACCGGGCCAAAACGACCTCCTCCCGCCGAGAAGGGCGTGAAGAGGTCGTCCAAGCCGTGGGGACAGGTTTCAAGGCCCGAAGCTTGTTTGCGGTAGGTGTAGACCAATCGGCATGCCACAGCGATAAAATGCGCTGACAAATGACCCTGCTAAAATCAGATGAAGGCACACAACAGGAAGCTGTCCGAGGCTGGAGGACCGCAGCCTTGGCTGCGGCATCTGCAGTTTCGTTCCCAGGGATACCGACATGGCCAGGAACTCACATAAAGGTAACCGAAGAACCCTCGTCCGCCAGATGCTGAAAGCGTTGGATCCGGTACACGAAAGAGTGAACCGGATACGGATCACTGAGGCTCTGGATGGCGCTCAGGGAATCAGAGCAGATGACATAAGCAGAATCTCGGTGGCGGCGGATGTAAAGAACAGCCTGATAGAGGGCAAATAGCTCAGCTGTGAAGACCGAACAATGGCCACGGAGCCGGTATTTGAAACTGTGTGCCCCGACAATAAAAGAACACCCGACACCGTCATTGGTCTTAGAGCCACCTGTATAAATGAAGATCGCATTAATGAACTTCGAACGAAGTTCGACAAACCGCGAGCGGTATACCGAAGCTGGGGCAACCTCCTTTGGGAGCGAGCTGAGGTCAAGGTGAATGCGAACCTGAGCCTGGAGCCCACCACTAGAGTCGTATGATCGATTTAGGATCGCACGTTCGATAGGTAACGTTTAGACCCCCTGACCATAGGCAATCATTCTTGGAAATTACCTACAAGTGGAGTGCGCGTCACGGGGTCTGGTTATATGCACACATTCACGTCCAATAGTATCCACTCGTCCGGGCCACTTGTATTCGCCCCACCCTGTGTAAACTTTAGTTCTCTTGTCTGCAGCGTGCTTGAGGAGTTGCTAATGAGAGTTAACTGCGTGCGCAGCCGACGCCGGTGTGCAAGCAGTGCCGGTGCTGCCACCGCGGCACCACGGCCGTCTACTGGAACGCGACGGGCGAGTGCCTGCTGAGGATCAGTGAGGGGCCGCGCGTCTGCCCGCACGCGGGCACCGAGCTGCGCGAGGACGCCTTCGGCCTGGGCGAGTGCGCCTGCCTGCCCGGCCACGTGCGGCCCACCGCCCCCGCAGCCGCCGCCAGCGGGGGCGCCAGCAGCGGGGGCTGGGGGGTGCCGCTGTACCTGACGACGGCGCCGCCCGCGCCGGAGGACTCGGGCCGCTGCTGGCCGCTGTTCCGGCGCGGCCCGTGCGCGCGCGGCCAGGTGCTGCTGCCCGGCGGCGACTGCGGCGCCGACGAGTGCCGGCGGGAGAACGCGGGCGGGGGCGGGGCCACGTTCGTGCCGCTGTTCGGCCGCTGCCGCCGCCTCGGCGACCCCTGCCCCCGCGCCGGCGTGCCCCCGAACTCGACCGTGGGGATCAGCTCCTACACCGGCAATCCGACCTGCGTCGACCGCGACACCAACCCGCTCAACCTGGTGGACCCGCCCGCCAACTGTCCCACGGCCGCCGGTGGGGAGGGCTGCGAGAAGGTGGTCAACGTGCCCAAGGATGGCGACGACTACTACCAGAAGTTGCTCGAGGCGGCCGAAAAGCGCCGCCGCAAGCGCCGCGTGCGCCCCAATGCCGTAGCTTAGGAACGCCTCGATGCCGTGACGAGCCGTCGCCTGGCAACGCCGCAGTGCAGTACCGACCCGTCGCCTGGCAACGCCGCAGTGCAGTACCGACCCGTCGCCTGGCAACGCCGCAGTGCAGTACCGACCCGTCGCCTGGCAACGCCGCAGTGCAGTACCGACCCGTCGCCTGGCAACGCCGCAGTGCAGTACCGACCCGTCGCCTGGCAACGCCTCGATGCCGTGACGAGCCGTCGCCTGGCAACGCCGCAGTGCAGTACCGAGCCGTCGCCTGGCAACGCCGCAGTGCAGTACCGAGCCGTCGCCTGGCAACGCCGCAGTGCAGTACCGAGCCGTCGCCTGGCAACGCCGCAGTGCAGTACCGAGCCGTCGCCTGGCAACGCCGCAGTGCAGTACCGAGCCGTCGCCTGGCAACGCCGCAGTGCAGTACCGAGCCGTCGCCTGGCAACGCCGCAGTGCAGTACCGCGCCATCGCCTAGCAACGCTGCCATGGCGCGCGCGCCTTCGCCCAACAACAGCGTTGTATCGTGCTGTCTCCTAGCAACGCCACGTTCCAGTGCCACGCAGTCGCCTAGCAACGTCACCATGGTGTCGCCTGGCAATACCGTCACTGTATCGACCTCCCCACCAGCATGGACCAGCAGTAATCGTGATATTCCAACTACTGTCCACACACCCTGAAACGACTCTCTGCGATATGATTGATGAGAAAAAACTGAGATCGAAATACAGTGAGCTCTCGATTACCCAAATTAATATGGACCCAAGACTGCGCAGATAATCGAAAATATACCACACGTTTCAACTGGAAATTGCTATTTTGTATTTATAAAATTAGATAGCTGTCACATTTGAAAAGCTTACTGGCTTATTCATTGGAGAAAAACAAAAAGAAAAAAAAACATAATTTAGCAGTCTTATGGAACTTCGATAACTACTACGCTTCCCACAAAACATTCTTGAATTGAGCACTAAGTGGTGGGAAAATCTAGTGGTATGGAAAGTACCATCCGCCATACTCCATAAGGTGGATTTCAAAGTGCAGATGTAGAAAATAAGCATTTATTTACCGAACTATACTTACAACAAACTGTACTTCGGACCACTTGTTTTCAGTTCACTTCTGGGAAACAGTCATCGATAGTTTTATGTTTCTGTTTTTCAATTACTTTTTTACTGACTACAGTTCTAGCTGTTTTTGGAGAGTCAGATAATCATTTCACTGAAACAGATTTTGTACCGCACATCGCGATAACAGACCAAAGCATTTCAGAGGCTCTATGTGCCAGATAAAAAGTTCCTCGAACGCCTCCTTTTCGCTCTCTTTCTCTATAGAACATAGTCTGTTCGCTATACTTGCATCACTTAGCAACTTAAATCCCAATTCACAGGCATCGCTATTTAAACCTATGCAGATATTTTCTTCTTCTGTGCCCTCACAGTCGGAAATCTGTAGCATCAATGAAAATATTAGTTCTACAGCATACTTCACACTTTTTTTCAATGCTTAACAGCGCACGTGTAATCACCATCCTGATAATCAGGAGCTCACGATTCATGACCAGCATTGACTGATTTCCAGTCGCTGCCAACACTAAGTAGCAAACCCTGCCTTCAGCGTATCTACATCCATGAAGAAAGGTGCGATGAAGAGCTCAATCTTTATGATTAGGTTTGAGACTTATTTTTTAATATGTTAGACACATTCTCATCAGCCATCTCCCCGAGAGTCTCCCTGGAGTCTGGCGGTCTGTGTGTGTGTGTGTGTGTGTGTGTGTGTGTGTGTGTATACACACACAACAGTTTCACAGGTATCGTAGAAGAGACTCCATGCATGGCTGTCAATGGAATGTGAACTCAATTTGTTCGTCGTCATTAAACGGTAATTTGTGTGTTATTGCTGCCGTAACTGGGGTTTCGGGAAATTTTTTGGGGTTTACCTCAGAGGCCGTTATACTGCTTACATATACCCATTTGCAACATGGAGGAACGTAACAAAGTCTTCTTATTACTACTATTTAAATGTATGTAATTTACAAGTCAGTGCTATCCTTATGAGGAAAGTTTACAGGCCCAAATTAGTAAAATGAGTTCTGCACTCCTGACGATGATATTACTAAGCAGAAATGTCAGTGTGGGATTGGTGCTTGGATGGTTGCAGCGTTTTACAGTGTGACGATAAGGATTCGCATGTGTAACTTCATCAGAAAAAGACTGTGATAATTTTACAGGAACCTTGAACCACAACATTTATTTATTCTCGCTACTAAGTTCAATAAAAGAAGTAGTTTACCTGGACTATAATACAGTTTAATATTTCCTAGCTCATCTCACCCACTTTCCTTCAACAGTTCTGGCTATTGAAGTTTTAATGATGTGGCTTTTGTCTCTTCAGATAAAGTGTTGCTGTCAGATGACGAAACTTTCAATAGCACATTCGTACCCAGAGAGTTGCGTGCAGATAGAACAACGAACTGAAGGGATCGCACAGAATGAAGGATTAACCCACAAGAGTGTTTTGAGATATTGCATGTGATCTGTGATTAAATTCTAAGACAAGAGCATAAATACAATAAAACTGAACAAATTGTACAGGAAACAGTGCATTTTTAGCATTACAGGTGGAGCTATGTGTTACCAGCATGTGGTGCATTTGAAATACAACAGTCTAATCTCTACCACACTTCCTAACCTCGACCTCTCTAATTTAGGGAAATGTTAAACTGAGTATCTGTGTTTTAAATCACACAGTTATGTTATGAGAAGAAGAAAGCATTACCACCGAACGAAAACTTCAGACTAAAGGAACTTAATACAAAACATAACGAGAGAGAGAGATTTTTTTCTGCAGGCAACTGAGGACAGAGTTAGCTTAAGGACACAGCGGATTCTCGCTGACATTTCATCACAACTCTAGGAGAGAAATGTTTACGGAAGACTAGCTGATTACAGCGTTTCCCGGTTAAAAATTTAGCCCATCTTTTACCATATAGAAAAATAACGAAATCTTCAATAAAATAGAGGGACGCGTTGCACGCAAGCTCTTCAATGATGTGCGTGCTAAGTTTGGTTGTGCTTCAGGTATTCCAGAGCTATGCTGGAAAACACTAACATTTTACATAATTTGGAAGATCTAAATACGACATCCAAATTTCTTGTCTAGCTTTTATAGTATTTGACAGTATTAGCAGAGGGTGGGACTGCAGCCAGCAAAAACTCAAGGAATGCGCTGAAAGAGTCTGCCTCAAAATATCCTTCCAAAATAACGAATTAGATCTGCTAAAAACATACTGAAAAACTGATCACAAAATATGGACCAATACAGAAAGGGGTCAATGCCTCGAGTATTTATGTGAAATTCCTGAACCTACAGGACAAGAGAAAACAGCACAGAAAATTCGCATGCAAAAACTTAGGAGTGTTTATGGTAAAAACTCCAACGAAAAATGTATGTCGCCCCCCCTCACACACACACACACACACACACACACACACACACACACACACACACACACACATCAGGCACTACAACCCAGTTATCAAGCCTGATGTCTTGTTCACGCTCTACAGAGAAGTTGATCTGGAAGATATCCTATAAGCAGAACGCAAATTTCTAAGACAGTCTGTACAATGCCGAGAACCAACTAAAAATGTATCAAATCTCTTAGTAAACATCAGTAAGATATGATTAAAATTTTATGGACATATCCGCACACGCCAACAACAAGACTCATTCACAAAATAGCGGCGCACATGAAACAACCCAAAACCATACCCTAGATCCAAGCACGTCAGGATTTAGATTTTCCATCAGACATTGTCAAAACTAACTCGTGCAGATAAAAAATTCGCAAATGTGAAGTAATGCTAGAACATGTCACCACCAGACCAGAAACAAAGTAGACTATAAAACGAAAATGAATCCACAGAGAGAAAAATGACAAGTGCTTGGAGACGCCTAAGACTGAAACATAATAGCTTTGCGTGATCTGATTGGGTCTGATCACACTTAATAGTAATACCAGAGAGTGGACAAGATAGTAACAGGAAATGATAGATGACACAGCCGACGAAGCATTCAAGTGATCTGATTGGGTCTGATCACACTTAATAGTAATACCAGAGAGTGGACAAGATAGTAACAGGAAATGATAGATGACACAGCCGACGAAGCATTCAAGTGACAGATGAAGTAAGCTCCCAAGTCGTGGACCACATTAAACAAGAATATGCGACTTTCACGCTTGTGTACGCATGGAAGGGAGGACGAGCGGTAGGTTTTTTCTTCAGGGTATGAACTTAGAGACGACGAGACGTAACAAGACGACACAGAGAAGACCACCAACCACTCCACACGCTACATGGTTGCCACTAAGCCTACCTGGATATCTGTTCCTGTTCTACTCTGCCGCAGCTCACGCGAAAAGTAACGAGTACTTTCGGTCACCTCCCAGTCTGACAGTTCCCTGTGTCAAACAAAAAGACGTTTGTTGCACAAACATTCCAAAGGAGCAATTATTTGGGAGCCATCTGTGAGCATAAACAGGAACTGCACAAACAAAATGGGGCCCGCAGGTTGAGTGCAACTCTAACATTAACCAGAACTTGACTTCACCGTGCGCCATTGTATAACACTACCAGATGGAAGAGGGGGGAAAAAAAACTGCGCCCGAACAAGCCATGAAGGCCCAACGGTACCGACTGACCGCCGTGTCATCCTTAGCCAGCAGGTGCCACTGGATGCGGGCGTGGAGGGGCGCTGTGGTCAGCACACCGCTCTCCCGGCCGTAAGTCTGTTTACGAGACCGGAGCCGCTATTTCTCAATCAAGCGGCTCCTCAGTTCGCCTCACAGGGGTTGAGTGCACCCCGTTTGCCAACAGCGCCGACGGCCCGAGAACGCTTAACTTCGCTGATATGACGGGAACCGGTTTTACCACTGCGACAAGGCCGTTGGCAGCTGGAAGAGGAATCAACATTATGATTTAGTTCTGTTTGGGGAAGGAAACCGGCCGTGTTAATTTCGAAGGTAGCAGCGAAAACTCTCGACTGGACAGAGAACGGCTGAATGGCACGTAAGTACGTTCCAGAAACACGGTTGGGTCCTTAAGACAAAAAGTCAACCAAGAGAGGGGGCTGTAAGGCTTTTAAGACGTCTATATGCTTGCGAGTAACTTGCTCACGAGCGGCTCGGATATACACTCCTGGAAATTGAAATAAGAACACCGTGAATTCATTGTCCCAGGAAGGGGAAACTTTATTGACACATTCCTGGGGTCAGATACATCACATGATCACACTGACAGAACCACAGGCACATAGACACAGGCAACAGAGCATGCACAATGTCGGCACTAGTACAGTGTATATCCACCTTTCGCAGCAATGCAGGCTGCTATTCTCCCATGGAGACGATCGTAGAGATGCTGGATGTAGTCCTGTGGAACGGCTTGCCATGCCATTTCCACCTGGCGCCTCAGTTGGACCAGCGTTCGTGCTGGACGTGCAGACCGCGTGAGACGACGCTTCATCCAGTCCCAAACATGCTCAATGGGGGACAGATCCGGAGATCTTGCTGGCCAGGGTAGTTGACTTACACCTTCTAGAGCACGTTGGGTGGCACGGGATACATGCGGACGTGCATTGTCCTGTTGGAACAGCAAGTTCCCTTGCCGGTCTAGGAATGGTAGAACGATGGGTTCGATGACGGTTTGGATGTACCGTGCACTATTCAGTGTCCCCTCGACGATCACCAGTGGTGTACGGTCAGTGTAGGAGATCGCTCCCCACACCATGATGCCGGGTGTTGGCCCTGTGTGCCTCGGTCGTATGCAGTCCTGATTGTGGCGCTCACCTGCACTGCGCCAAACACGCATACGACCATCACTGACACCGAGGCAGAAGCGACTCTCATCGCTGAAGACGACACGTCTCCATTCGTCCCTCCATTCACGCCTGTCGCGACACCACTGGAGGCGGGCTGCACGATGTTGGGGCGTGAGCGGAAGACGGCCTAACGGTGTGCGGGACCGTAGCCCAGCTTCATGGAGACGGTTGCGAATGGTCCTCGCCGATACCCCAGGAGCAACAGTGTCCCTAATTTGCTGGGAAGTGGCGGTGCGGTCCCCTACGGCACTGCGTAGGATCCTACGGTCTTGGCGTGAATCCGTGCGTCGCTGCGGTCCGGTCCCAGGTCGACGGGCACGTGCCCTTCCGCCGACCACTGGCGACAACATCGATGTACTGTGGAGACCTCACGCCCCACATGTAGAGCAATTCGGCGGTACGTCCACCCGGCCTCCCGCATGCCCACTATACGCCCTCGCTCAAAGTCCGTTAGCTGCACATACGGTTCACATCCACGCTGTCGCGGCATGCTACCAGTGTTAAAGACTGCGATGGAGCTCCGTATGCCACGGCAAACTGGCTGACACTGACGGCGGCGGTGCACAAATGCTGCGCAGCTAGCGCCATTCGACGGCCAACACCGCGGTTCCTGGTGTGTCCGCTGTGCCGTGCGTGTGATCATTGCTTGTACAGCCCTCTCGCAGTGTCCGGAGCAAGTATGGTGGGTCTGACACTCCGGTGTCAATGTGTTCTTTTTTCCATTTCCAGGAGTGTAGTAACGTGAGGAGCTTCGCTGGGCATTCGGTGAGACACATTCCTTGCCATTGATGCTCTGTATGCAGCTTTACTGCTCCCCCGCTTTGCTCTCAAGTGTGGAAGTTACGGATATACGGGGTGGTCCTAAACTTTATGTCAAAGATGTAAAGGCACGTAGAGGGGACCTAAATAAGCAGATTTCGTATAGTAATGTGTGTGCAGTAATCACACATAGCAGCGCTAACTTTTACAGCAGTATGAATCACAGGAAACTGAAAAGGCACTCAAAGACAAATGACATCAGAAATTTATTAACAGTTTACAAGAGGTGCTCGAAAGAGCGATGCACGATTACAGCGACGGCGAATGGGTCGCCGTACATTAGAAAAGACCACAGGCACGACAATCATATGTCCATCAGCAACAGACACGCGAGCAACTACACCTTCAGACGTAACGGGACTCTTACACCAGGCTTTTCATATGATCCACAAGAAAAAAATCTACGCAGGTTAAATCGGGAGAACGCTGTAGCCAGGGAACTGGACCGTCCCATCCACTGCTGGCCATAGACAGCGTCCAGGTGACTTCTGACGTTTCGACTAAAGTTCCGGCCGCTGTGGTCGAGCGGTTCTAGGCGCTTCAGTCCGGAAGCGCGCTGCTGCTGCGGTCGCAGGTTCGAATCCTGCCTTGGGCATGGATGTGTGTCATGTCCTTAGGTTATTTAGGTTTAAGTAGTTGTAAGTCTAGGGAACTGATGACCTCAGATCTTAAGTCCCATAGTGCTTAGAGCCATTTAAACCATTTTCGACTGAAGTGAGCTGGGGCTCCACAGTGCTGGAACCACATTCGTCTGTGGACAGCTAGAGGAATATCGCCCAGAAGTTCAGGTAAGACCTCCTGTAGGAAGATGATGTATGTGCGGCCAGTTAAACGACTACATAGGATGTCCGGTCCTGCCAAGTCATTGTGCACAATGCCTACTCAAAAATTAACGGAAAACCTTTCTTGGCAGGCGTATGCTATTATGCCACCTGGGTTACCATGAGCCCACAGGTGAGAATTACGGATATTCAACATACACGACCGCGTAACGGTAGTCTCATTAGTAAATGAAACATCTGCTGGGAAGGTCTCATTGGCTGCAGCCTGCTGTAGGCACCAACCAGCGCAGCTGATCGTCCACCTGGGTTACCATGAGCCCACAGGTGAGAATTACGGATATTCAACATACACGACCGCGTAACGGTAGTCTCATTAGTAAATGAAACATCTGCTGGGAAGGTCTCATTGGCTGCAGCCTGCTGTAGGCACCAACCAGCGCAGCTGATCGTCCACCTGGGTTACCATGAGCCCACAGGTGAGAATTACGGATATTCAACATACACGACCGCGTAACGGTAGTCTCATTAGTAAATGAAACATCTGCTGGGAAGGTCTCATTGGCTGCAGCCTGCTGTAGGCACCAACCAGCGCAGCTGATCGTCCACCTGGGTTACCATGAGCCCACAGGTGAGAATTACGGATATTCAACATACACGACCGCGTAACGGTAGTCTCATTAGTAAATGAAACATCTGCTGGGAAGGTCTCATTGGCTGCAGCCTGCTGTAGGCACCAACCAGCGCAGCTGATCGTCGGGGGTCATTGCTTGCACTCTCTGTAAATACGGATGCATTCCGTCTTCGTGTAAACTCCTCAAAACACACTGACGGCTCACACCCAACGCACGTCCTACAGCTCTCGAGCTTGTCGAAGAATTATCCTTTACTGTGTTTAGTATTCCTTCTTCCACTGCAGGAGTTCTGCGATATCTTCCAATGTCCGCGCGACTCCCCCCTCCATAAGATAAATAAATGTAACGTACCGCGCACAAGCAGAAATGAAGTGTTTCATTGTACCAATAGCGATAAATCACTGTCAACAATGATAGGACACAACTCATCGGACAATGAGTTGCACAACAAGGGATTACAACACAAACGCAAATGAGGCGTCGGCTATAAATATTACTGCCTCGTAACTCTGATACTAGGAATTCTCGGAACTGTATAGACATAAATTTTCCTTATTAGCTTTACACCAGGAACATGACCTGTAAGTACCGTCACTGCTCAAATGTGTGCGGAAACAAGACACTGTAAAGATTTATAACTTAACTTTTACTTAATGGCAGAATAAAATATGGGAAAAATATCTGGACACTATAACACATATGCAACGCATATAAGAAGGCTTGAAACGGAAAAAGTACGTCAGAAGTGCGATGGCACGATGCAGTCATCAGTGTAAAATATATCATACAAAAGTTGTATTACTGTGTTTAACGCAGCTGGGTTGCGTTTTACCGTACCACTGACATCGTGTGAGGTATCAGAACACGGTGGCTATTGTACCACTTCATTGTTTGAAAGCATTCTTTAACAGTGAAAATACTGTATTAACATACACGTCAAAAATGCTCTGACATATCACCCATGAGTTCAAGGAAAGATGTGCAGATTCGACTTCGTACGTAAGCAATATTTAAACGACACGGCGCGATATAGCATTCGGTCGTTCTGCTCTTAAACAATGTAATGAGTACGCAATCCTGGTACGTATTTCTGACACGTAAACAAACTAATATAACAAACTAATAGGGCCAAATAAAGGATTTTAGAAATAATTTGCAAACTTTTTAAGTATGAAGTTAATGGTTTCTATTCAATAATAATTAAAGATTACAAAGAGTAATTTCACGTACCTCTATTCGCAGGGAAACACAAGAGTAAGTGAAGGTCAGAAGAGGAAGACCACGCTACCTTACTTTTGTTTTACAAGACTGAATGACAATTAGATTTTCGCTATACACAGTCTGCGAATTACATCTACTCTCCTCTGATTAACATTAAATTGTTCTTTGAAATTAACAAAAACAAAGGAAGTGAAAAATTAAATTCTGCTTATAAGATGTGCTTCAAATCATACACTTTATTTTTGTCCGACTTTTCATATCTAAATCGAAGAGTCAGAAGTGGACAAACGGTGTATCAGACTGACCATCGTGAGGTCTAGTTTTGTAAAAAAAGAAAAAATGTACTTGCTTGGTTACAGTACACTGCTTGAGTACTGCTCACCGGTGTGGGATCCGTACTGTAATATTAGTAATTTTCGCCTCACAAACATTAATATACGCTCAATAGTAAACGCCTGATGGCCTAAAGTTATCGAACAATTGTAAAGTAAAAGAAATGAACCATCGGATAGCAGTGACAGAATCTATTATGCTTTATCTTGACAGTTCTTGCGCGGTGCCAGTAAATCTCTATGTACATGTATCGATTAATGGTGTAAAAAAAGAATTCTGTTGTTTCAAGACAAATGAGGCTTTTGGCGCCTCATCTTTTACTGTTTGTATTCCATGAGAGGCGGACGCGGACTTGCTGCGTTCCGCAACTGTATTTTATATTCTAAGTGAAAGTATTGAGTGAATATGCTAATTGTTATTTTTTCCAATCAGAAAACATGTAGTTTCTTGTAACTGATATCGAACAGACAGAGTCAAGAGGACATTTTGACTGTTATGTATAAAGTATCTAACCACAATGGTCATCTATTGTAATTTAATATAAAAAGGTACGTAGCATTAAAAAACGTGTGTTAAAGATAAGTGTGCTTATTTTCGTAAATTAACCTTGATGATTCCATCTCCTTATTTACCTGTATGTTAATTATTTTTGTGTTACTTCATCATCAGAAATACGATCACGCTGATGGGCCGAATGCAGCATGAAGCAGAAGGAACATTATCATTTTCCTATTATTTCTGAACCAACTCCTTTTTTTTTTTAATTGTGTAGTGTTGCATTTCTTTTAAAGTCTATAAATCTTCTGGTCCCTTAGTGTTGATCCGGGTATGACTACATCGCGACTATAAAAATGTATAGAAATGATAATGTTTCTTCCGAACGATCTCAAATATATATATATATATATATATATATATATATATATATATATATATATATATCAATATGCTGCTCTTATTCAGGTATTTAATGCTCAACGTATGTTATTATAATAGTGTAATCAATCCCTGATTCTGTTGCCAAGTGGCCCACCAAAATATTCACTTTTTCGACATTAAAAAAAAAGTAACAGTTCTTTTTATTTTCGTCCCCCAAGAGCAACGCTACACTATTTTTTTTATCTTTAACACGTTTTTTAATGCTACGTACCTTTTTATATTAAATTACAATAGATGACCATTGTGGTTAGATACTTTATACATAACAGTCAAAATGTCCTCTTGACTCTGTCTGTTCGATATCAGTTACAAGAAACTACATGTTTTCTGATTGGAAAAAATAACAATTAGCATATTCACTCAATACTTTCACTTAGAATATAAAATACAGTTGCGGAACGCAGCAAGTCCGCGTCCGCCTCTCATGGAATACAAACAGTAAAAGGTGAGGCGCCAAAAACCTCATTTGTCTTGAAACAACTGAATTCTTTTTTTTTTACACCATTAATCGATACATGTACATAGAGATTTACTGGCACCGCGCAAGAACGGCAAAGATAAAGAATAATAGATTCTGTCACTGCTATGCGATGGTTCATTTCTTTTACTTTACAATTGTTCGATAACTTTAGGCCACCAGGCGTTTACTATTGAGCGTATATTAATGTTTGTGAGGCGAAAATTACTAATATTACAGTACCAGATAGGGTTGATAGAAGAGATAGAGAAAATCCAACGGAGAGCAGCGCGCTTCTTTACAGCATCATTTAGTAATCGCGAAAGCGTTACGGAGATGACAGATAAACTCCAGTGGAAGACTCGGCAAGAGAGACGCTCACTAGCTCGGTACGGGCTTTTGTTGAACTTTCGAGAACATACCTTCACCGAGGAGTCAGGCAGTATATTGCTCCCTCCTACGTATATCTCGCGAAGAAACCATGAGGATAAAATCAGGGAGATTAGAGCCCACACAGAGGCACACTGACACTCTTTCTTTCCACGAACAATACGAGACTGGAATAGAAGGGAGAACCGATAGAGGTACTCAAAGTACCCTCCGCCACACACCGTCAGGTGGCTTGCGGATTATGGATGTAGATGAAGAATCAGTGCAGATTAAATAAAACACCGATCGATATTTCAATACATTCTATTTCATGCTTTCTGAAAAAAACCTGAATTTAAAAGAGCTCGGTCGATTATTTTGTGAAATGATGTCATAAGCTAGAAATACCTGAAACAGATTAGAGAAGCAACTACAGTAAATATCCTCTAGTTCTCTTTAAAATCATAAGTTAAGCGTTACTGAATTTTGAACTCTCAATCAGCAACTCGTTTGCTACACATGATTTCGAGTATCATTCAGAGAGACATCAAATCTTTCTCTATTTCGTTTCTTATATTCAGACAAATCACTTCACAAAATATTTGACTTCTTTTTCCAAAACTTTTTTTTTTTTCAATACACCGTGTACATACATAAGCGACCTATGGACGGAAGGTTTCGCAACGCTCCTGATATTATGTACCATTGTAAAAGTTTAGTACCTGGTTCGTCACATCACACGTGTTACGTAAATGAGCGACCAATTTCTCTTGCAAAATGTAACGAAAACAACGACCGGCAAAACGCGGAAATCCTCTGGAAAACAATCGACGGGCTGTAATTTTGTTGCTGGCCTTCGTATCTGACCATGGCAGCTGAGCGCTTCGACAAGACGCGGACGCAGAATACGATCCTAGAACCACGCTCGACCGAGGTGACTCGCAAACACATCCGCTAAGTGAACCTGCTTACTGACGCAAGCAGACTGAGGCCGTAATAACCGGCGATTTTAGCGCCTGCTGGTAGAACGCCAGATGCGTTACCTGCCCGAGCTGATTTGCTCCAGCGTCTCATAACGCCGCGGAGGTTTACGCTGAGGCGACAAATGTCATGGGATAGCGATGATCTGCACATGTACAGACGACGCTAGTATCGCGTTAACACGGTATAAAACGACAGTGCATAGGTGGATCTGTCATTTATACTTGGTAATTCATAGGAAAAGGTTTCCGACATCATTGTGGCCGCACTACGTAATTAACAGACTTTGAACGAGGACTGGTAGTCGTCGCTAGATGCATGGGACATCGTTAAGGAATTCAATATTTCGAGATCCACAGTGTCAAGAATGTGCCGCGAATACCATATTTCCGGAATTACATGTCGGGCGTTCTGGCAGACCAAATCATTCGCTCGAACTGTTCAAACCATTCGCGAATAACTGCGGCCTCGTAATATGGCACATTGTCATCTATAAAAATTCCATCGCTTTTTGGGAACACGAGTTGCATGAATGGCTGCACATGGTCTCAAAGTAGCCGAACGTAATTATTTTCAGTCAATGATCGGTTCAGTTGGACCAGAGAAACCAGTCCGTTCCATGTAAACACAGACTACAGCACCATGGTGTCATCACGAGCTTGCACAGTGCCTTATTGACAACTTCGGAGCATGTCTTCGTGCGTCCTGCCCCCACACTGGAATCCTACCATCAGCCCCTACCAACTGAAATTGGGACTCATCTGAGGACACGGTTTTCTAGTCGTACGAGGTGCATTCAAGTTCTAAGGCCTCCGATTTTTTTTCTAATTAACTACTCACCCGAAATCGAAGAAACTGGCGTTACTTCTCGACGTAATCGCCCTGCAGACGTACACATTTTTCACAACACTGACGCCATGATTCCATGGCAGCGGCGAAGGCCTCTTTAGGAGTCTGTTTTGACCACTGGAAAATCGCTGAGGCAATAGCAGCACGGCTGGTGAATGTGCGGCCACGGAGAGTGTCTTTCATTGTTGGAAAAAGCCAAAAGTCACTAGGAGCCAGGTCAGCTGAGTAGGGAGCATGAGGAATCACTTCAAAGTTGTTATCACGAAGAAACTGTTGCGTAACGTTAGCTCGATGTGCGGGTGCGTTGTCTCGGTGAAACAGCACATGCGCAGTCCTTCCCGGACGTTTTTGTTGCAGTGCAGGAAGGAATTTGTTCTTCAAAACATTTTCGTAGGATGCACCTGTTACCGTAGTGCCCTTTGGAACGCAATGGGTAAGGATTACGCCCTCGCTGTCCCAGAACATGGACACCATCATTTTTTCAGCACTGGCGGTTACCCGAAATTTTTTTGGTGGCGGTGAATCTGTGTGCTTCCATTGAGCTGACTGGCGCTTTGTTTCTGGATTGAAAAATGGCATCCACGTCTCATCCATTGTCACAACCGACGAAAATAAAGTCCCATTCATGCTGTCGTTACGCGTCAACATTGCTCGGCAACATGCCACACGTGCAGCCATGTGGTCGCCCGTCAGCATTCGTGGCACCCACCTGGATGACACTTTTCGCATTTTCAGGTCGTCATGCAGGATTGTGTGCACAGAACCCACAGAAATGCCAACTCTGGAGGCAATCTGTTCAACAGTCATTCGGCGATCCCCCAAAACAATTCTCTCCACTTTCTCGATCATGTCGTCAGACCGGCTTGTGCGAGCCCGAGGTTGTTTCGGTTTGTTGTCACACGATGTTCTGCCTTCATTAAACCCTCGCACCCACAAACGCACTTTCGACACATCCATAACTCCATCACCACTGGTCTCCTTCAACTGTCGATGAATTTCAATCGGTTTCACGCCACGCAAATTCAGAAAACGAATGATTGCACGCTGTTCAAGTAAGGAAAACGTCGCCATTTTAAGTATTTAAAACATTTCTCATTCTCGCCGCTGGCGGTAAAATTGCATCTCCCGTACGGTGCTGCCATCTCTGGGACGTATTGACAATGAATGCGGCCTCATTTTAAAACAATGCGCATGTTTCTATCTCTTTCCAGTCCGGAGAAAAAAAATCGGAGGCTTTAGAACTTTAATGCACCTCGTATAGTGTCCAACCCCGGGTTCGCTTCCCGGCGGGGTCAGGGATTCTCACCTGCCTCGGGAGGACTGGGTGTTGTTGTGTCGCCTTCATCATCATCATCATCATCATCATTATCATCATCATCATCATTATCATCATTATCATCATTATCATCATCATTCATCCCCATTACGGTTGGAGGAAGGCAATGGCAAACCACCTCCGCTAGGACGTTACCTAGTACAGCGGTGCGGGTCTCCCGCATCGTCCCCTACGCTCGGTCAACGAGTACGGGACTTCATCATCAATGTCCAACGGATACGGTCAAGAACCCAGGAGAGGCGCTGTTAGCAAACGCACTCGTCTCGGTCGTCTCTTGCCACAGTCCATTAACGCCAAATTTCGCCGCACTGTCCTAACACAGAGGCCGACGGCGTTCACTCAATGACCGAAAGCAGCAGCGTTTGCGTAGAGTTGTCAGTGCTACCAGTCAAGCTACATTGCGCGAAATAACCGCAGAAATCGGAGGGCCGTACACGACGAACGTATTGGTTAGGACAGTGTGGCGAAATTTGGCGTTAATGGACTGCGGCAAGAGACGACCGACACGAGTGCCTTTGCTAAGAGCGCGACGTCGCGTGCAGCGCCTCTCCTGGGTTCTTGACCGTATCGGTTGTACAAGGGCAGTTCAATAAGTAATGCAACACATTTTTTCCTCGGCCAATTTTGGTTGAAAAAACCGGAAATTTCTTGTGGAATATTTTCAAACATTCCCGCTTCGTCTCGTATAGTTTCATTGACTTCCGACAGGTGGCAGCGCTGTACGGAGCTGTTAAAATGGCGTCTGTAACGGATGTGCGTTGCAAACAACGGGCAGTGATCGAGTTTCTTTTGGCGGAAAACTAGGGCATCTCAGATATTCATAGGCGCTTGCAGAATGTCTACGGTGATCTGGCAGTGGACAAAAGCACGGTGAGTCGTTGGGCAAAGCGTGTGTCATCATCGCCGCAAGGTCAAGCAAGACTGTCTGATCTCCCGCGTGCGGGCCGGCCGTGCACAGCTGTGACTCCTGCAATGGCGGAGCGTGCGAACACACTCGTTCGAGATCATCGACGGATCACCATCAAACAACTCAGTGCTCAACTTGACATCTCTGTTGGTAGTGCTGTCACAATTGTTCACCAGTTGGGATATTCAAAGGTTTGTTCCCGCTGGGTCCCTCGTTGTCTAAACGAACACCATAAAGAGCAAAGGAGAACCATCTGTGCGGAATTGCTTGCTCGTCATGTGGCTGAGGGTGACAATTTCTTGTCAAAGATTGTTACAGGCGATGAAACATGGGTTCATCACTTCGAACCTGAAACAAAACGGCAATCAATGGAGTGGCGCCACACCCACTCCCCTACCAAGAAAAAGTTTAAAGCCATACCCTCAGCCGGTAAAGTCACGGTTACAGTCTTCTGGGACGCTGAAGGGGTTATTCTGTTCGATGTCCTTCCCCATGGTCAAACGATCAACTCTGAAGTGTATTGTGCTACTCTTCAGAAATTGAAGAAACGACTTCAGCGTGTTCGTAGGCACAAAAATCTGAACGAACTTCTCCTTCTTCATGACAACACAAGACCTCACACAAGTCTTCGCACCCGAAGGAGCTCACAAAACTTCAGTGGACGGTTCTTCCTCATGCACCCTACAGCCCCGATCTCGCACCGTCGGATTTCCATATGTTTGGCCCAATGAAGGACGCAATCCGTGGGAGGCACTACGCGGATGATGAAGAAGTTATTGATGCAGTACGACGTTGGCTCCGACATCGACCAGTGGAATGGTACCGTGCAGGCATACAGGCCCTCATTTCAAGGTGGCGGAAGGCCGTAGCATTGAATGGAGATTACGTTGAAAAATAGTGTTGTGTAGCTAAAAGATTGGGGAATAACCTGGTGTATTGCAATGCTGAATAAAACAACCCCTGTTTCAGGAAAAAAATGTGTTGCATTACTTATTGAACTGCCCTCGTACATTGATGATGAAGTCCCGTACTCGTTGACCGAGCATAGGGGACGATGCGGGAGATCCGCACCACTGTACTAGGTAAGGTCCTAGCGGAGGTGGTTTGCCATTGCCTTCCTCCAACCGTAATGGGGATGAATGATGATGATGAAGGCGACACAACAACACGCAGTCCTCCCGCGGCAGGTGAAAATCCCTGACCCCGCCGGGAACCGAACCCGGGGTTGGACAATATACGACTAGAAAACCGTGTCCTCAGATGAGTCCCAATTTCAGTTGATAGGGGCTGATGGTAGGATTCCAGTGTGGGGGCAGAACGCACGAAGACATGCTCCGAAGTTGTCAACAAGGGACTGTGCAAGCTAGTGATGACACCATGGTGGTGTAGTCTGTGTTTACATGGAACGGACCGTGTCCTCTGGTCCAACTGAACCGATCATGGCTACGTTCGGCTACTTGGAGAGCATTTGCAGCCGTTCATGGAACTCGTGTTCCCAAACAACGATGGAATTTTTATGGGTGACAATGTGCCATATTACTAGGCCACAGTTATTCGCAAATGATCTGAAGAACATTCTGTACAGTTCGAGCGAATGATTTGGCCACCCAGAACGCCCGTCACGAATCCCAGAGAACATTTATGAGACATAATCGAGAGGTCAGTGCATGCACAAAATCCTACACCGTCAACACTTTCACAGTTGTGGACGGTTATAGAGACAGCATGGATCAGGATTTCTGCAGCGGACTTCTAACGACTTGTCGAGTCGATGCCACGTGGAGTTGCTGCGCTGCTCCGGTCAAAAGGAGGTGAGTCACGCTATTAGGGGGCATCACGTGACTGTTCTAGCCTCAGTGTATACCGATAACGTGACCGTGCGAATTCGAATGACTGCATAATCAAAGGTGCAGACGATTTCCGCCGTCTAATCAAACTGGGGGCCGATGGAGTACCGTCTCAGCTATATGGTGGATTCTTGAATTCCTGTCAGGAAGATCACAGATGATGGTAACTGACTAGATGTCGTGTAGTGAAACCGAAGTTATATCTGGAATTCCCAAGGAAGCATTACAGATCTCTGCTGTCTAGAATTTGTATTAACGACTTATGAGATCATCTGAGCAGCTCTCATTGAATGTTTCCACATGATTCTTTCGTTTACCGTCTAGTAAAGTAATTAGAAGATAGAAACTAATTCCAAAATGCTTTAGACGAGAAAAGTCACAACTTACACTCAACAATAAAAAGTGTGAGGTCCTCTACATGCTGACAAAATAATTCCGTTGAATTTCAGTTACATGATAAACCACGCGAATTTTAAGGATGTCGATTCAACTAGAACTTAAACTGAAACCATTTCACACAAAATGTTGCGGGGAAACCGAACCAAAAAGCAGCGTTTAATTGGCAGAACAATTAATAGATGTAACAAGTCTGATTCACAGACTGTGTACTGCTGTGCGATATGGGGGTTCTCACGAGACAGGAGTGACGGAGGAGATCGAGAAAGTCCAAACAAGAGCACATCATTTTGTACTATCGCGAAATATGGGAGTGTGTGTCACGGATATGATAAGCGAGTTCGGGTGCCAGTCATCAAAACAACTTCGTTATTCGTTGCGGCGTGACCTTTTCGCAAAATTTCAACCATCAAACTTCTTCCGCGAATGCCAAAACAATTTGTTGGCTCCCAACTACTACTGAAGAAATGGCCATCGAGCTAAAATAAGAGAAATCAGAGTTCTCACGGAAAGGTTTAGGTGTTCACTTTTCCCACGTCCTACACGAGAGTGGGACAGCAAATAAGTAGTATAACAGTGCATCTATGAACCCTCCACCAGACACTGAACTGAAAAGTAATCATGCTTACGTAGGAATTCAAATGAGCAGCTCTCTATTTACACACCATTTCGGAAAATAGTGCACATATTATCATATTAGATGACAACACTTTTCATTATACATTCCAAGGAGTAAAGCGGGCTGTTCGCTTTAGGTCGTGGTGTTTTCTAGCCAATGCCAGGCAGATGACAGTGCAGAGGTTCCCCATTTGGGAATGGATCATCACATTCACAGGCTAGGGATTTTACTGAAAGGCTGCGTTCACATTTTAAAAAAAAGGTTCAAATGGCTCTGAGCACTATGGGACTTAACATCTGAGGTCATCAGCCCCCTAGAACTACTTAAACCTAACTAACCTAAGGACATCACACACATCCATGCCCGAGGCAGGAGTCGAACCTTCCAGACTGAAGCGCCTAGAACCGCTCGGCCACACCAGCTGGCTGTAAATTATTGATTCTCACTGTGTTCTTCAATTTTTCATCACTGGTGAACCACGAGTTCTTGGCGCAGGGTCGAACAATCAATAAGGAGTACTTGCATATCTAAAGTCGTCTGCGTGACGTAACGGGGAAAAAAAAGACTGCTCGGATTTGTGGCGGAGAAAGCCAAGGCTTTTGCAGCACTTCAATGCGCCTGTTCACATTTCGTTGCTTGTTTGTGCATCTTTGACCAAAATCGGCAACGTAATGATGCTCCAGCCTGCACAGTCGCCAGACATTGTCCGTGTGAGTTTTCTTCAGTTCCCCAAAAGAAAGAAAGCTGTGATGGATATAGTTTTACAAGCACAAGTTGCGATTAAAAACGCATCGCGACGGAGCTAAAACTTGTCACATTTATCGACTTCCGAAGGAGTTTCGGGAACGGGAAAAAATGCTGTTTTAATTGCATAATATCTAATGGGGACCATTTTGAAGGGGAAAGATTTATGTAGTTGAATAAACAAAATTATTTCCAAACACCAGAAAATTCCCATTAATTTTATGAACACACCTCGTAGAAGGCGAACACAGCCTGAAGAGATCTGCAGAACGGAAAGGATGCTGAAACGACGCGGAGGAAATGGATAGGGTAGCAAGCGCGTTCTACATTTATGTTCGAGGTTTTAACTGACAGTTAAATATGGTATCTCCCGTCGTTAGACATGTACTACAGACCATATATCTATTACCTACATATCCTGGTAACCAATCTGAGCTAGTTGACAGAAATGGTTAACACTGAGTTCTGCGCTACAATGAAACGATAATATTTTTAAAAAAATGTTTAAGGAAATGTTGCGCTGTCTTACACCTTGTTCCACCTTTTTTTTAATATTATTTTGGCACGTGCACATTCATTATGTTCACTTGAAAATGACTGAAGAGCGAAATTACAGCGGATTTTATAAAGCAGGCCTACACAATTTTGGCAGCCAATGGCCTTCAAAAATATTATGCAATATATCTTGTCTTATGGAATGGAACGTGCGACGCTGACAAAGAATAGATTCCGTTCCAAATTTGTGCTACCATGTCTGAAGCGTGCTGTAGTCTTAAAGTTTCAATCAAAGACGACGCGCATTTTATCGGCGACCAACCGCCTACAGCAGGTGAAACAGAAACAAAGTACATCGCCGATTATCACCGCTGCCAGCAGACACGAAAATGGAAGGTAAGACGAGTGCTCAATATCTGCGAGAGACAGATTACAAGCTCGTAAATGCATTGGTGTGTACCAGGTATGTTAAAAAAAATTAAGGAATTATTGCTTATAATCAGCTGACGGTGTTTTTAACAATCCCCGAGACACTTGTGGAACAGTATTTTTTTAATAGCTTGCGATGCGTTTTTAATCTCAGCGATGCTCTACAAGTTCCCTTTGTTCTCGGGAACAGAAAGAGTCGTATGAAGCCATGTCTGACCAATATGGAGGCTTTGTTTTCGTACAACCATTCACAAACAAGCAACGAAGTGTGTGCAGTTGCGCTATCGTGGTGCAAAAGCCACGAATTGTTTCGCCGAAACAGTTGACAAATGGAGTGAGCATAAAATTCAAATTTACTGTAATTCAGCTCGGCGCTCCAAATTAATTCCACTAGGACGACTGAGCCTTAGTTTCGACATCACAGCCGTGAACCCCTGTTCCACCACCTGCTACGAGACGTTGAAGTAGTTCTGCGCCACTGTTCACTTCATAGCGATTCCTTAGCAACTTGTATTCGGCGCAATTTTTGTTAGAAACGCAACGATTTTGGAACAAATTTTGCTGTCACACCCAAAACATCCGGAAACATTACGAGGTCTGGGCCAGTTGATATGCCAACACCATCAGCAACTTCCATGACCGTTTCAGCAATAGTTCATAAGGATTTCTTATATTTTTTTCGCAGTTTCATTTGTTGAGGATGCGCTGGGATGTCCATGGCCTTTGTGATCTTCAGTATGCTCTTGGCCTTCTTCGCAACCCTTCCCAGTTGTAAACCATTTTACTCCCAGCAGACTCGGCAAAAGCATTTTTGAATCTATTGTACGATGGGCGTTCAGTAAGCAATGCAACACGCTTTTTTCTGAAAGCAAGTTGGTTTTATTCAGGATTCCAATACCCGATATTATTCGTCACTCGTTTGGCTGCGAAGCCCAATTTTCAACATAATGTACGTTCAGTGCGACGGCCTTACGCCATCTTACTGGGATGGCCTGTATGGCTGCATGGTACCACTCGCATCCTTCATTGGGCCAAACAGATGGCAGTCGGAAAGTGTGAGGCCCGAGCTACAATGTGGATGAGGAAAATCAGACCTGTGAAGTTTTGTGAGCTCCTCTAGGGTATAAAAACTTGTGTGAGGCCTTATGTTGAGAACATCGTTTGCATTTCGGGTGGCGACGAGCAGGCATGAGTCATTTCTTCAGTTTCCTGACGTGTCACAGTACACTTCGCAGTCGAGTGAGAACATCAAGCCGGCCGGCGTGGCCGAGCGGTTCTAGGTGCTACAGTCTGGAACCGCGCGACCGCTACAGTCACAGGTTCGAATCCTGCCTTGGGCATGGATGTGTGTGATGTCCTTAGGTTACTTAGGTTTAAGTTCTAGGGGACTGATGACCACAGCAATTAAGTTGCATAGTGCTCAGAGCCATCTGAACCATTTTTTGAGACCATCAAACAGAATAACCCGTTCTTGAATTCTGAAGAGCGTCAGCACGACTTTACCCGCTGACAGCGCGGCTTTGAACTTTTGCTTCGTAGGAGAAGCGGTGTTGTGCCACTCCACGCACTGCCATTTTGTTTCTGGTGAGAAGAGATGAACCCATGTTTCACCGCGCGTTACTGTTTTCGACCAAAAAATGTCACGATCAACACCGTAACGCGCAGGCAGTTCCACGCAGATGGTCCTTCGTCGCTGTTTACGGTCTTCTGTAAAGTCGTGAGCACCCCGAGTGGTACATCTACATCTACATTTATACTCCGCAAGCCACCCAACGGTGTGTGGCGGAGGGCACTTTACGTGCCACTGTCATTACCTCCCTTTCCTGTTCCAGTCGCGTATGGTTCGCGGGAAGAACGACTGTCTGAAAGCCTCTGTGCGCGCTCTAATCTCTCTAATTTTACATTCGTGATCTCCTCGGGAGGTATAAGTAGGGGGAAGCAATATATTCGATACCTCATCCAGAAACGCACCCTCTCGAAACCTGGCGAGCAAGCTACACCGCGATGCAGACCGCCTCTCTTGCAGAGTCTGCCACTTGAGTTTGTTAAACATCTCCGTAACGCTATCACGGTTACCAAATAACCCTGTGACGAAACGCGCCGCTCTTCTTTGAATCTTCTCTATCTCCTCCGTCAACCCGATCTGGTGCGGATCCCACACTGATGAGCAATACTCAAGTATAGGTCGAACGAGTGTTTTGTAAGCCACCTCCTTTCTTGATGGACTACATTTTCTAAGGACTCTCCCAATGAATCTCAACCTGGTACCCGCCTTACCAACAATTAATTTTATATGATCATTCCACTTCAAATCGTTCCGTACGCATACTCCCAGATATTTTACAGAAGTAACTGCTACCAGTGTTTGTTCCGCTATCACATAATCATACAATAAAGGATCCTTCTTTCTATGTATTCGCAATACATTACATTTGTCTATATTAAGGGTCAGTTGCCACTCCCTGCACCAAGTGCCTATCCGCTGCAAATCTTCCTGCATTTCGCTACAATTTTCTAATGCTGCAACTTCTCTGTATACTACAGCATCATCCGCGAAAAGCCGCATGGAACTTCCGACACTATCTACTAGGTCATTTATATATATTGTGAAAAGCAATGGTCCCATAACACTTCCCTGTGGCACGCCAGAGGTTACTTTAACGTCTGTAGACGTCTCTCCGTTGATAACAACATGCTGTGTTCTGTTTGCTAAAAACTCTTCAATCCAGCCACACAGCTGGTCTGATATTCCGTAGGCTCTTACTCTGTTTATCAGCCGACAGTGCGGAACTGTATCGAACGCCTTCCGGAAGTCAAGAAAAATAGCATCTACCTGCTAGCCTGTATCTAATATTTTCTGGGTCTCATGAACAAATAGAGCGAGTTGGGGAGTGTACCAGCAGTACAAACACAGACGCCCTCTTGACCACCTAGAATCAGAGTGTCCGCGCGTTCCAATACCATAGGCGTCACACCTGTGTGCGGTCGGCCGGCACGCAGAAGATCGGACAGGTTCGCGCTTACTCGTTGCGATGATGACGGACGCCACGCCCAACGACTCACCGTGCTTTTGTTTACTGCTATGTTTCCAGATACATTCTGCGAGTGCCTATGAATATCTGTTTTGCTCTGGTTTTCCGCGAAAGAAAACTCAGTGACAGCTCTCGTTTTGGAAAGCTCCTGCGTTACAGACGGCATTTTGAAGGCTAGGTATAGAGCCGCTAGCTTTCGGAACTGTAAGACTGAACTATAGCTGTAGCGGGAATATTCCACGATGTCCCACAACAAACTGAGTATTTTTTAAGTTTCCTTTAATTTACGTCTATGGTCACAATCTTTTCTGTTTAACAGATTAACGGTTTCGGTTTATGTTTAACATTTGATGATGCCACTATGGCTGCAATACATTAGGACTTTGTTTTTATGAGACAGATCTGATGATGGTCATTAAAGACCGAAACCGGTAATCTGTTAAACAGAAAAGATTGTGACCATAGACGAAAACTAAAGGAAACTCATTACATATACGAGTCACTGTGTTTTTTCGCGACGATGTCGCAGCTTGTGAGTACTTTTTCTTCATCAAAAATTGGCCGAAAATGTGTTGCATTACTTACTGAACGACCCTCGTACATTTTATTCCGTTCTTAGAAGAACTTTTTGCTATGAAACGTACCTTCACCGAGTAGTCAAGCAGCATATTAGTCCCTCCTACGTATACCTCGCGAAAAGACCATGAGGATAAAATCAGATTGATTAGAGCCCACACAGAGGCATACCGATAATCTTTCTCTCCACGAACAAAACGACACTGGAATAGAAGGGAGAACCGATAGAGGTACTAAAGGTATGGATGTAGATGTGGATCCATGTATATAGAACAATCGGCGATGCCACAAGTATGCGTTTAATCCTTTTGACAGCTGTCAGCAGACTACATATCCGATACGATCGACACTCTACAGATATTTATCAGCGAAGTTTAATAGTACAAGAATAAAAAATTCGAGCGAACAATACTGATAGAAAACGCGAAATTCTGACTCCAGTTATTTTCTGGACACCTCTCTGAATCGTTAGACGCCTGGCATATTTACCTCCACGTCACTAAACTGTCATGCAGGACACCTTCGGTCAGCACTTGTCGCGCAACCTGTCGGTGTTGATTTTGCCGATTGGTGCGGAAGAGAGATACAGGATGCATCCGGGAAGGAGCGGGCGCAACTTCGCAACTTTGCGGCGTGGACGGAGCGGATGCTGCAACCGCCAGATCCGGGACAGACGGCTTGCCTCCGCACCTGACAGTCTGCCGGCGTCGGGGCGGCTCCTTCAGGTCAGGCTTTCTTCTCTGTCCTACCTCCAGTTCCTTTCTACTGCGCAGGAAAAAGGGAAAGCGTGCCTCTCGGCCCTTACATTCTAAAAAAAAATACATATTGTGGACAGAAATGTAATTTATCTTTCTGTCTAAGAAATACTGTATTAAAGTAGCTAGCTAACTAATAACTCCGTTCCTAATTAACATTTACTATAAATTTTTATAACGCATTCTACGAAGTTGTACGACGTACATGAGGCAAATACGCTCGACGACAGAAAACCGGAGACACGCAAATTGACCACAAATTGATATGCATACGGATCTCGACGGAAAATGCAAAACTCTTAACTTCGGTGGCCGATGGATAAATGCGTGACGCTGCGGCGCAGTTTCGCCGCGCAGTTGGCAAAGTTTGTGCCGGCCGGAGTGGCCGAGCGGTTAAAGGCGTTACAGTCTGGAACCGCACGACCGCTACGGTCGCAGGTTCGAATCCTGCCTCGGGCATGGATGTGTGTGATGTCCTTAGGTTAGTTAGGTTTAAGTAGTTCTAAGTTCTAGGGGACTTATGACCACAGCAGTTGAGTCCCATAGTGCTCAGAGCCATTTGAACCATTTTTTGGCAAGGTTTGTGAGCGGGAAACACGTCGATACCAGGCCATTAAGTCTTTGCGAATTTCATTCCGTGTACTCAGTTATACAGTAACTATGTCTCGCAGACAGGCGCGTGAATAATATACGCAGATGTCAGAATTTCAGAGGGGACCTGTACTTGGGCTCAAAGTATCCTGCTGGAGTAATCGGCGAATCGCTCGACATTTGAGTGGGAGCGAGACCACTATTCGGCAGTGCTGGCAGGAACTGGTGAATCGTGGCCGAACACAGCGACAAGAAGGAAGCAGACGACCTAGAGAGAGGACAGAACGAGAGGACCGAGCAGTCGTCAGAACCACGGACTCATCATTGGCATCGATATGGCGTTCTATTCTTGCTTGAGCGACCACAAGGACCATTAACAGGTGGCTGAGCTCACAGCACCCCTTGCACCTACCACCACTGACCTCTTCAAACCAGCAAGCCCGTTTGTAGTGGTGTCACGCACAGTCCGCCAGTAATCTCATTGACTCAAATGGAATGGTCTTCACCGATGAGTCCCGATGACCAGAGAAGACGTGTCTTGAGACGTCCCAGACAGCGGCGGGATACCAACCTGACCGTCGCCTGCCATACGGTCCGACAACGAGGACTGACGGCATTTCATTTCATAGCAGGACCACTTTAGTTATCATTCCCGGACCCTCACATCTCAGTGGTCTGTCGACGATATTCTACGCACCGTTTTCCTGCTCCTCATGGCAAGCCATCCTGCGCTTACATTTCAGAATTCGTCCTTGCCAAACCGTACCTTGGCCAGCAATATCGTCGGATCTATCCCCAACTGAGAGCGTTTGGGCCATTATGGGCAGGGCCCTCGAACTACCCCGGGGTTCTGACGAGCTAACGCGCCAGCTGGACAACAATTGGCACGACAACCGTCGGGAGGATATCCAACAATTTTCAGTCGATGTCAAGCTGAATAAATGCTTGCACATGGGCCAGTGGTGAACCAACGCGTTATTGATTTGTTCACTCTGTAATGCTGTTTCTCTTGAATAAATCACCCACATTTTCTGAAACTGTAATTACTTGTTTGTATGTACATATGAATCACATCTATCGATATCCGCCCCATTCGGGTAATTCTTCGGGAGTTCGTTGTTTTCTTTTCTTTTTGTCTTAGATTATGTAATGAGATTTTTTTTCAAATGCTCTTACTTGCGTCTCTTTTATTTACCCTGGAAACATACGCTGATAATCAAATGCAAACTGAAGCTCATCACTCTGCCTCTGTCCTTCGCTTTTCGTAACTAATTTGTTATGGTCCTCCATGAACTTGGCGCCTGTCTTAGTTGGACCATCAATTTTCACTTTAATAACTAGGTGTGGAGCGTTCGTGAAAACTTAATCTTCACGCCACTATGAATAACGGCTGCCGGGACTGGCGATATGTTCATCACACGTCCCAAGATCACTGATCGCTCCCCATTCTCCCTTATTTATTTATTTATTTATTGGCCCTTGGCGTTAACCATTTAGCCGGCCGGGGTGGCCGAGCGGTTCTAGGCGCTACAGTCTGGAACCGCGTGACCGCTTCGGTCGCAGGTTCGAATCCTGCCTCGGGCATGGATGTGTGTGATGTCCTTAGGTTAGTTAGGTTTAAGTAGTTCTACGTTCTAGGAGACTGATGACCCTAGAAGTTAAGTCCCATAGTGCTCAGAGCCGTTAACCATTTAGCGACTGAACTGAGTAATTACAGATTCTGTATACAATATCACCATATACAGTATACGCACGGAAATTACATTAATACCAAAAAAAATGGTTCAAATGGCTCTGAGCACTATGGGACTCAACTTCTGAGGTCATCAGTCGCCTAGAACTTAGAACTAATTAAACCTAACTAACCTAAGGACATCACACACATCCATGGCCGAGACAGGATTCGAACCTGCGACCGTAGCGGTCGCTCGGTTCCAGACTGCAGCGCCCAGAACCGCACGCATTAATACCAGGTACGTCATGGTACACTTCGTACATTCACACACTCAACACAGTTCGTATATCGCAACTGCTTATGCTGCAACCTTTGTGTCTGACACATAACCGGATGTGCGCTTCTTGCAGAAACCGGACGATACTAACATAATCCGTTGTGGACAGCTGCCGAAACAGGTCCATCACATACTTAAGTTGGGGAATTATGTCTCCTGAGAAACTTGAGGCGTTGTCTGTCGTAACGCGAACATCCTAGTATCACGTTGTTCACGCTTGCAGTATCAACTGGATGGGCTTCGCAATAGGGAGGTGGCCGATATTTCATCCTATTAAGAAGTGAAAGACAACGGCCGCTGCCTAGCCGGACGCACGCTATAGTAGTGGTATGACGTATAGGTAGCTTGATTTAGGAGAAACATGTTTTGTGAGGAATCCTCGGCTGTATTGCGATATAATCTCTTCCCCTGGACTGTTGTGAGATCTACCATGTGTATCACCATTCTCAAAGGAGTTTTTTATTTATCTCAAAATCAAAATCTGTATGTGGAAGGTAGGTGTATTAAGGTTGGCCATCAATCACACTGTTTCAGCAGGTCGTCCGCCAACTAGTTTTATTTGGAGAACCAGTGTGTCCCAAGATCTATAATAACTGGACGCGTTTGTGCTGGCTTTCACACTGGCAGTGTAGCTTAATGACATCGAGCACATGGCGAATAGTGCTGAAGTTCCATGAACGTCTTTCTAGTTTTTCTAGTGCACTCCCAGAATCCGTGACAATAATGTCGTCGTCGAATTCATTTGCCGCATATCGGAGGGCCTCCTAAATTGCAAAAAAAAACATATCGGCAGTGAAAATTAAATGAAATGATAGTATGGCATTGTTGGCTGGGATGTCCCATTCGGGTTCGGCCACCAAGTGCAAGTCTTATTTCACTCGGCGCCACATTGGGCGACTTGCGGCCGATGATGAGGATGAAATGATGATGAGGACAACACAACACCCAGTCCCCGAGCGGCGAAAATCTCCGACCATCCGGGAATCGAACCCGGGCCCATTGCATGGGAGGCAAACACGTAAGCACTCAACTAAGCAGGCGGACATCGGCACTGAAGACGCTGGATTTCGTCGGAAGCTTAAACATAGCCCAAGGTAGCGGATCCTCGCAGAAGTATGCAAAACCGATGACCTCTCTTGTTTTGGAGCTGTCAGTGAGTATTTTGACCGACGACGCCACGGTGATGCAATCACATAGGTGACGCCAGTTCGAGAAGTGAATGATGCATCCCACCTCTGGACTAATAAAATATTTCGGCCCGGTAGGTCAGCAGTTTGTACTCAGCACTGAACGCTGGCGGCACAGTCTCTTTTAGGACGAAGGGTATCACGTAGCTTTGCTGTCTGGAACTTTGAACTACGCAGTCCAGTCGCATTACTGCGACCACCTGCCAAAATCCTGTGACTACCTTTTGCAGCGGAGACGTTCAGGAAAAGAGTCAGTGCGGTTCTGGAAGGCACCGACAGGGATGCGGGAGCCGTGGTGCCTCCAGTTGAAAGACGGTGAAACCAAGGTGTTGGACGCCCACGCCTGACCACAGAACGAGGTGGTCGGGGCTATCCCGCTCTATAAACGCGGCGGTCTGTGACATGCCTGACAACAAAGCACAATGACGGTGAAGGCACATGTGTTCCGGACCACACCGATCAATCTAAATTGTTAACACTGGGCTCTGTCACTGACGACCCCTGCGAGTGACGCAACGACATGGTCAATAACCATTACACTGGGCACGGCATCACAGAGACTGGACCGTGGATCAGTGGAGCCGGTCGGAGGGGTCTCATTTCTTGTTACACCAGTTCTATGGTATTGTAGGTATTCGCCATCACCTAGGGGAAAGGTTGCTCAAAACACACACTGTGTCACGGATGCAGACTGTCTGGGGCGGTATTGTGCTATGGAGAACATTCTGTTGGGCATCGACGGGATCTGTGGTAGTAATTTAAAGCACCGTGATGGCTATGGACAACGTGAGCATTATTACAGACCAACTGCATACCTTCATTCTTGTTGAATTCCCCGACAGCTATGGCATCTTCCAGCATGATAACTGTCCGTATGAGAAGACCACAACTGTGCTATAGCATTTGACCAATACGATAATGTACTCACGTTGGCCTAGAAATTCGCCTGATGTAAATCAAATGGCCGCCCGTTGTCAACGAGCGTTCTAGGTGCTTCAGTCTGGAACCGCGCGACCGCTACGGTCGTAGGTTCGAATCCTGCCTCGGGCATGAATGTGTGTGATGTCCTTAGGTTAGTTAGGTTTAAGCAGTTCTAAGTTCTAAGGCACTGATGACTTCAGATGTTGAGTTCCATAGTGCTCAGAGCCTTTTTTTTTTTTTTTTTTTTTATCAGATGGAACACATCAACCGTTTTCTAAGGAAATTGCGTAACCTGTCCTGATGTATGTATCTGATACCACATATCTCCGCAGACCTTCCAATAATTTGTCTAATCCATGCCGCATACTATATTGCAGTACTGCGTTACAGCAAGCAATTAGACAGGTGCTCATAGTGTTTTGGCCTATCGGGGTATACGAGGCGCGGCTATAAAATAACGGGATTATTTTGTAAAACATTTTATTTCAAAAATACACATATTCAGTTATTGTCACAGTCAATATAAGCCCCTGATCTATGCCCACAAAGCTCCATGCGAATTTTCCATTGATGGAAACAGTGCGAGAAGTCTTCCTCTGCGAGCTCCTTGATGACGTATGCTGCCTTTTTCTCTCATTGCCTCAACGGAGTGATATCTTGTTTCTTTTAATGCAGATTTGACCCTGGGGAATAGATAAAAGTCACATGATCCTAGGTAAGCCGAATAAGGTGGGTGGTCTAACGCCCGGATACTGTATTTCGCAACAAGATACAATTCGTTATGAGTCGGTGAGTTGTCTTCATCCGGAACCTATGACTTGTTCCTCCACAATACGGGTTTTTTATTTTGTTTTGTCACAGAGCTGAGCAAGAATCTCAAGATAGTAATGTTCATTAACAGTCTGACTTTCAGGAACCCACTGAATATACACAATTTCATGAACATCGCGCGAAAAAAAAAAAAAATCACCATCTCTTTGAGGTGAAGTCGGGTCCTTCCACAGCATGGATTGGCGCTTCATTTCTTGATGAAAAGAGAAAAACCAAGATTTGTCACACGTTAACACTCTTTCCAAGATATTAGGACCGTTTTCAATGGTATTCAAAATGTCAGTACACACATTTTCACGAGATTCTTTTTCTTTGATCATGAGAATTTTCGGCACCAGTTTGATAAACTCTTTTCTCGTGTTAAATTGGTTACGTGAAATTTGCTTTATGCATTCTTTGTCAGTTCCTACAGTTTCACCAGTCGCCCGAATACTCAACCGACGGCCAGATCGAAAGAGACTACCTTCTTTTTCGATATTTTCGTCCGTTTCTGATGTTGAAGGACCTCTCGGACGTGAGTATCTTCACAGTCTTCTCTGCCATCTTGGAAACGCTTGAACCAGTCGATAACTCTCGTGCCTGATAAACAGTCCTCGCCGTACACCTATTTACTAAAAGATAGGTTTCAGGAGCAGTTTTTCCAGGTTTCATGTGATATCTCACGACAATACGTCACTCTATTATTACAGTTATTCTTCCGACAAAAGAAAACAACAGCTCGCACACAAACGAAGGCGACGGCCACAATGATTTGTCTACAGACACCAAAGACGTTGAATTCGACTGAGAAGGCTTCACGCTCCACGGCTATTGGTCGTTTGTTTTTGGCGCATGCGTACTTACTCTGTGACGTTATCAGTCAGTGCCGTTATTTTATAGCCATACCTCGTAGTTGCCACGTTTTCGCGACCATATCAGTCCACCTTAGTAGAAATAAAAACAGACGAAAATGCGCTGGCAGAAATAATTCAGGTACATTGTGATGGTGGCTATTTGAATCACAAAGCTGTCTTTCCATCGAGCGGGATGCGGTGTAATGCAGACAAACTGGACAGAACACGGAACTATTTGATGATGCACAGAGAAGAAAACTAAAGAAAATACCGATGAATTACGTCAGAAACGAAGGTAGAGCACAAGACGGAGCCCTGAAGGACACAAAACCGGTCCTCTGTGCTCCATAGCATGGAAGACAAAGTAGATACCGACCCGTCCTTGACTTCATAAACGGCCCAGCATCGACTGCGGCCACAATACGATTTTCCCCGGTACCATCTACATATATAGCACACTGTGGTTTTCCCGTATACCATAACACACAGAGCGCCAGTTTCCGATATTGGGGAGTTACAGATGCGTGTAGAACCTAATTAACGACCGTTGGACTGTTCAAGGTGCGTTTACACCTGTGTGCCTTGCGGCTAGACGCCGTAACTTGCCCCACATGGAAGAAGAGGCGTCCAACACACAAGTGTGAATGGAATCCAGTCACATGCGCATGTTGGGGAAGAGGTATGCGCCTACACGAGTGCCTATAACGGAGTGTGGGGCAAGCACAGCCGCAAGGCGAAACACACCTTTACAGTGAGGAGCCAGGCAATTGCTGGACTAATTTTTGACCCAGGAAAGCACGAGACACTAACAGTCAAAAAAACACGGCAATGCACAGAAGACGTTTACGTATTCCACACGCAGTTCGACAACTTCTAAATATAGGAAAGTCTTCATAGCACTATTCTTTATTAAGCATTAGGCGTTTCAAGATTTCATCATCAGACTGAAGCCGGGGAATGAAGTGTACAAGAAATTAATGACAAAATATACATAAGTGTGCAACAAATGGCATCGTACTTACGTAAAAATTAAATTTTTAGTACAAAGCTCACGAATGTGAGCGCATAAACTGAATACAATTATCATCTGACGCAGGCCTCTTTGACATTGCCGTTGTCTATCGGATAGAACTAGCGCGAAATTGAGTGCGGTGCTAGCTTTGACCATAAAAAGAACATATTAAAGAGTAACTTAACAAACTCCTATACACTACGATTAAGTACATGTCAGCATCTCGTGAACAAATTTGACAAAAGCATTTCTGCTATTTTTATGGTACAAAGTTCGAATTACTCAGTGATGAAAACAAAGGACAATTGTAATCAATAACTGGTATGGTACACTATAAACATAAAATCAATAAGAGTAATAGTAAAATATAAGTCTGAAGGAATATGTTCACAACTATCCCAAGAAAATATACATAAGCATCACATTATTTAGTCATTTACAATCAACAAACACATAATGGCTGTGAACTTCTTCCTTCACACTTGTATTTTACTTATTACTCACACTGGTTTTCTGTTTACATTGTACCACACCAGTTATTGGTTACAATTGTCTTTATTTTCATTACTGACTAAAGGTTACCTCTTTAACGTTTTTTATGATGTTACCTAACGACGCACGTTAGTATGAGTTTCTCTTCCATAAAAGTAGCGAAATTGTTTTTGTCAAATTTGTTTACGAGGTGCTGACATGTACTTAACAGCAGTGTATACATGTTTTCAAAATTACTTTTTGACTTGTTTTCTATGGCCAACCCACTTACTGGCCATTGTTTACCTCTTTGATAGATCAATCGCCACACTCAGTTTAGCATTGGTTCTATTCGATAGATTCTATTCGATAGACGACGGCAGTGTCAAATGCCTACATCATATGAGAATTGTATTCTATTTATGTGCTCACATACGTGAGCTTCGTACTAAAAGTTTAATTTTTATGTAAGTACGATGCCATTTAGAATCTCTGTGTACTGGAATACTTAGATGCACAGTTATGTATATTTTGCCATTAGTTTCTTGTACACGGCTTCAGTCTCACTATGAAATTTTGAAACGCGTAACGCTTAATGAAGAATTGTGGGATCAACACTTTTCCATATTTCAAAGTTTGCGCCGAATCTAAATGGTCACCTTCCTCTACTATGGAAGTATTTCCACATCAAGTACTATGCAGTTACCGCACAAGACAACCCTCCTTAGGCTAGTTGACGATTAGAGCCGTTCTATATTTTATTTGATCGTTACTGAGTAAAGATTATTGCACGAAATTCTAAATACCACATCTTTATTGCTTGAAACCTTTAGTTACTCGTATGTTTTCTTCCCCACACGTAGTTCGTGACCGATCGTTAGTTTTCCATATTCCTCCAACTTTTGAAGTCTCTTCGGAAGAACTACTTAGCGACACGGAGCACGCAATACGCTTTGCCACTAACCGTGTTTTCTTTCTCGTATTCAATTCCTGTCCTACGAGGGGGGAGGGGGCGGGGGGAGATAGGCAGTATTCGTAACCCTCCAGTTTCTTGGTCTCACACGCTACGGTCTCCGCCGCACGGCAAATAGTAGGCTTTCGGATAGCCCATAGCGGTAAACTAGTAGAGCTACGGCAAGCTGGCGGGAAAAAAATATTTCCGTCCGGCGAGCAGGCACTACAGCGTATGGCCGCGTCTTGCAAATGCAGTACACAGTGACTATTCCCTGTACGTAGTAGAGGAAAATCTGTCAGAAAACAAATTCCACTCAAATGGTCCATTCACGAGAACGGTTATACTCGCAGCTTCATCGGTTATTCAAAAAGTACAGTACTGTCCATTAAAACTGCTACAGCACGAAGATGACGTCCTACAGACGCGAAATTTAACCGACAGGAAGAAGATGCTGTGACATGCAAATGATTAGCTTTTCAGAGCATTCACACAAGGTTGGCGCCGGTGGCGACACCTACAACATGCTGACGTGAGGAAAGTTTCCCACCGATTTCTCATACACAAACAGCAGTTGACCGGCGTTGCCTGGTTAAATGTTGTTGTGATGCCTCGTGTAAGGAGGAGAAATACGTACCATCACGTTTCCGATTTTGATAAAGGTCGGATTGTAGCCTATCGCGATTGCGGTTTATCGTATCGCGACATTGCTGCTCGCGTTGGTCGAAATCCAATGACTGTTAGCAGAATATGGAATCGGTGGGTTCAGGAGGGTAACATGGAACGTCGTGCTGGATCCCAACGGCCTCGTATCACTAGCAGTAGAGATGACAAGCATCTTATCCTCATGGCTGTAACGGATCGTGCAGCCACGTTTCGATCACTGAGTCAACACTTGGGGACGTTTGCAAGACAACAACCATCTGCACGAACACTTCGACGACGTTTGCAGCAGCATAGACTATCAGCTCGGAGACCATGGCTGCGGTTACCCTTGACACTGCATCACAGACAGGAGCGCCTGCAATCTACATCTACATTTATACTCCGCAAGCCACCCAACGGTGTGTGGCGGAGGGCACTTTACGTGCCACTGTCATTACCTCCCTTTCCTGTTCCAGTCGCGTATGGTTCGCGGGAAGAACGACTGTCTGAAAGCCTCCGTGCGCGCTCTAATCTCTCTAATTTTACATTCGTGATCTCCTCGGGAGGTATAAGTAGGGTGAAGCAATATATTCGAACCTCATCCAGAAACGCACCCTCTCGAAACCTGGCGAGCAAGCTACACCGCGATGCAGAGCGCCTCTCTTGCAGAGTCTGCCACTTGAGTTTGTTAAACATTTCCGTAACGCTATCACGGTTACCAAATAAACCTGTGACGAAACGCGCCGCTCTTCTTTGAATCTTCTCTAACTCCTCCGTCAATCCGACCTGGTACGGATCCCACACTGATGAGCAATACTCGAGTATAGGTCGAACGAGTGTTTTGTAAGCCACCTCCTTTGTTGATGGACTACATTTTCTAAGGACTCTCCCAATGAATCTCAACCTGGTACCCGCCTTACCAACAATTAATTTTATATGATCATTCCACTTCAAATCTTTCCGCACGCATACTCCCAGATATTTTACAGAAGTAACTGCTACCAGTGTTTGTTCCGCTATCACATAATCATACAATAAAGGATCCTTCTTTCTATGTATTCGCAATACATTACATTTGTCTATGTTAAGGGTCAGTTGCCACTCCCTGCACCAAGTGCCTATCCGCTGCAGATCTTCCTGCATTTCGCTACAATTTTCTAATGCTGCAACTTCTCTGTATACTACAGCATCATCCGCGAAAAGCCGCATGGAACTTCCGACACTATCTACTAGGTCATTTATATATATTGTGAAAAGCAATGGTCCCATAACACTCCCCTGTGGCACACCAGAGGTTACTTTAACGTCTGTAGACGTCTCTCCGTTGATAACAACATGCTGTGTTCTGTTTGCTAAAAACTCTTCAATCCAGCCACACAGCTGGTCTGATATTCCGTAGGCTCTTACTTTCTTTATCAGGCGACAGTGCGGAACTGTATCGAACGCCTTCCGGAAGTCAAGGAAAATAGCATTTACCTGGGAGCCTGTATCTGATATTTTCTGGGTCTCATGAACAAATAAAGCGAGTTGGGTCTCACACGATCGCTGTTTCCGGAATCCATGTTGATTCCTACATAGTAGATTCTGGGTTTCCAAAAACGACATGATACTCGAGCAAAAAACATGTTCTAAAATTCTACAACAGATCGACGTCAGAGATATAGGTCTATAGTTTTGCGCATCTGCTCGACGACCCTTCTTGAAGACTGGGACTACCTGTGCTCTTTTCCAATCATTTGGAACATTCCGTTCCTCTAGAGACTTGCGGTACACGGCTGTTAGAAGGGGGGCAAGTTCTTTCGCGTACTCTGTGTAGAATCGAATTGGTATCCCGTCAGGTCCAGTGGACTTTCCTCTGTTGAGTGATTCCAGTTGGTTTTCTATTCCTTGGACACTTATTTCGATGTCAGCTATTTTTTCGTTTGTGCGAGGATTTAGAGAAGGAACTGCAGTGCGGTCTTCCTCTGTGAAACAGCTTTGGAAAAAGGTGTTTAGTATTTCAGCTTTACGCGTGTCATCCTCTGTTTCAGTGCTGTCATCATCCCGGAGTGTCTGGATATGCTGTTTCGAGCCCCTTACTGATTTAACGTAAGACCAGAACTTCCTAGGATTTTCTGTCAAGTCGGTACATAGAATTTTACTTTCGAATTCACTGAACGCTTCAGGCATAGCCCTCCTTACGCTAACTTTGACATCGTTTAGCTTCTGTTTGTCTGAGAGGTTTTGGCTGCGATTAAACTTGGAGTGAAGCTCTCTTTGCTTTCGCAGTAGTTTCCTAACTTTGTTGTTGTACCACGGTGGGTTTTTCCCGTCCCTCACAGTTTTACTCGGCACGTACCTGTCTAAAACGCATTTTACGATTGCCTTGAACTTTTTCGATAAACACTCAACATTGTCAGTGTCGGAACAGAAATTTTCGTTTTGATCTGTTAGGTAGTCTTAAATCTGCCTTCTATTACTCTTGCTAAACAGATAAACCTTCCTCCCTTTTTTTATATTCCTATTAACTTCCATATTCAGGGATGCTGCAACGGCCTTATGATCACTGATTCCCTATTCTGCACATACAGAGTCGAAAAGTTCGGATCTTTTTGTTATCAGTAGGTCCAAGATGTTATCTCCACGAGTCGGTTCTCTGTTTAATTGCTCGAGGTAATTTTCGGATAGTGCACTCAGTATAATGTCATTCGATGCTCTGTCCCTACCACCCGTCCTAAACATCTGAGTGTCCCAGTCTATATCTGGTTCAAAATGGTTCAAATGGCTCTGATCACTATGGGACTCAACATCTTAGGTCATAAGTCCCCTAGAACTTAGAACTACTTAAACCTTACTAACCTAAGGACATCACACACACCGTACCAGTCCCGCGGTTCCGGACTGCAGCGCCAGAATCTATATCTGGTAAATTTAAATCTCCACCTAAGACTATAACATGCTGAGAAAATTTATGTGAAATGTATTCCAAATTTTCTCTCAGTTGTTCTGCCACTAATGCTGCTGAGTCGGGAGGTCGGTAAAAGGAGCCAATTATTAACCTAGCTCGGTTGTTGAGTGTAACCTCCACCCATAATAATTCACAGGAACTATCCACTTCTACTTCACTACAGGATAAACTACTACTAACAGCGACGAACACTCCACCACCGGTTGCATGCAATCTATCCTTTTTCTAAACACCGTCTGTACCTTTGTAAAAATTTCGGCAGAATTTATCTCTGGCTTCAGCCAGCTTTCTGTACCTATAACGATTTCAGCTTCGGTGCTTTCTATCAGCGCTTGAAGTTCCGGTACTTTACCAACGCAGCTTCGACAGTTTACAATTACAATACCGTTTGCTGCTTGGTCCCCGCATGTCCTGACTTTGCCCCGCACCCGTTGAGGCTGTTGCCCTTTCTGTACTTGCTCAAGGCCATCTAACCTAAAAAACCGCCCAGCCCACGCCACACAACCCCTGCTACCCGTGTAGCCGCTTGTTGCGTGTAGTGGACTCCTGACCTATCCAGCGGAACCCGTGTACTCAGCGACGATCCAGGGTGCACGAATGGCAAAACGTCATTTTTTCGGATGAATCCAGGTTGTGTTTACAGCACCATGATGGTCGCATCCGTGTTTGGCGACATCGCGGTGAACGCACATTGGAAGCGTCTATTCGTCATCGCCATACTGACCTATCACCCGGCGTGATGGTATGGGGTGCCATTGGTTACACGTCTCGGTCACCTCTTGTTCGCACTGACGGCACTTTGAACAGTGGACGTTACATTTCAGATGTGTTACGACCCGTGGCACTACTCTTCATTCGATCCCTGCGAAACCCTACATTGCAGCAGGATAATGCACGACCGCATGTTTCAGGTCCTGTACGGGCCTTTCTGGATACAGAAAATGTTCGACTGCTGCCCTGGCTAGCACATTCTTCAGATCTCTCACCAACTGAAATCATCTGGTCAATGGTGGCCGAGCAACTGGCTCGTCACAATACGCCAGTCACTACTCTTGATGAGCTGTGGTATCGGGTTGAAACTGCATGGGCAGCTGTACCTGTACACGCCATCCAAGCTCTGTTTGACTCAATGCCCAGGCGTATCAAGGCCGTTATTACGGCCAGAGGTGGTGGTTCTGGGTACTGATTTCTCAGGATCTATGGACCCAAATTGCGTGAAAATGTAATCACATGTTAGTTCTAGTATAATATATTTGTCCAATGAATACCCGTTTATCATCCGCATTTCTTCTTGGTGTAGCAATTTTAATGACCAGCAGTGTATTTATGTGTAGGGACTAAGTCACTAATGACATTCACTAACGAGAGTAAGGAATTATTAACGTTTTGTAGCGCGCGTGTTGCTGGAAAGATATCGAATACATATGGTGCAAAATACTTAACTTTTTGCTTTTAGTCTTACTACGATTGTGGCGCCAACGAAGACATCCGGCCACGGAGTCAAAATAAAACAAATTAGCCTAAATTGCAGCACTACACGCCTAGAGCAGTTAGCAGGTTGCCTATCCAACGGTTTCCAGAACAACAAAAATTTGATTCATATAATTACCGATCCCATGAAAGATGTAAAATGGAGTTTTAATCTACTCATTAAGGGGTTTGATCTTACGTTAAGGGTTTAGTACAATAAATGAAGTAAGGACGAGATAGATAAAGTGACATATCATAACATAGGAAGGTGCGTTGAAAAGTAATGCTTCAGAGTTTTTATGTGAAAACTCAAATCTTTTTTTAAGTAAAGGAATCGTTAGTCACATTTTGCGTCTTTATTGCTCATATATACTTATTTGCAGGTGTCTGTCGCTAGGTGTCTCCTAATTGTAGCGTGTAACGTGGCGGTGGGTAATGTAAGTATATCGGTTCGTGAGAAACGGCGTGCTGCAACAGTGTTTCGAACTGGAAGAGTACGTCGTCTCCTTCAGCATGACAATGCCCGACCATACTCGAGCGCTGCGACATCTCCAACAATCCGACGCGTTGTGTTGACTCTTATCCATCATCCTTCACGCAGTCCTGATCTGGCCCCATCCCACTTTCACGTATTTCCAAAACGAAGAACTCCTCCGAGGACTTCGGTTTGATAGTGATGTAGCGGAGCGAGCAGAGGTGAGGCTGTGGCTGCGTCAACAAAGCGAAACGTTGTACAGTGCCGCTGTCAACAAAATGGTCTCTCGTACGGAGAAATGTGTTCGTCCCCTGGGTGATTATGTTGAGAAATATATAAACATCGAAAATAAAAATCTAAATCCAACACCACGGGAGACACACAGTTGTAAGTTGCGCTACCAAATCGAGCTGCGACTTACACAGATGCACTGGCGTGCCTCACATAGACCGCATTCCTAGGTGCTCCTGCACCTTTTTTTATCAGGGTTCTTTATTTATGACAATATACAGTCAAATCACCAGCAAGTTTTACATTTTCACATACACCAGATCCTTCTCACCAGACATACGAGGGTCACTCCAAAAGAAATACACACTATTTTTGTAAAAATACAGTTAATATTCTGCATGTGTGAAAGTTGTACAGTGTGTAGATACATCCTCCCCGCTTGTTTTCAAACTTACTTCAACCTGTTCCCGTGAGTGGCGCCGTCACACCATGTCTACAAGATGGCTGCTAAATTTTACGTTCGTCAGAAGCAACGTGCTGTCATCGAATTCCTGTGCTGAGAAAACGAGACAGTGGGAAACATCCACAAGACGTTGTAAAAGGTGTACGGAGATGCTGCTGTCGATCGCAGTACAGTTAGTCGGTGGGCAAGCAGGTTGCGTGATGAAAGCGGGCACGGCAATATTGAGGATTGTCCTCGCAGCGGCAGGCCTCGTACTGCACACACTCCAGACAATGTGCAGAGACTTAATGAATTGGTGACTGCTGACAGACGCATCACAGTGAACAAATTGTCACGCTACGTTGGGATAGGGGAAGGAAGTGTTTGCAGACGACTGAAAGTGTTGGCGTTAAAAAGTGTTTGTGCCAGGTGGCTTCCCAGGATGTTGACAGTGGCTCACAAACAAACAAGAAAAACGGTATGCAACGAACTTTTGGAACAGTACGAGAATGGTGGAGATGAAATTCTTGGAAGAATTGTGACAGGTGATGAAATATGGCTCCATCATTTTTCACCAGAGACGAAGAGGCAACCAATGGAGTGGCATCGTGCAATTTCACCCAAGAAAAAAAATTCAAAAACCACACCTTCTGCTGGAAAAGTTATGGCTACGGTGTTTTTCGACTCCGAAGGACTCTTGCTTGTGGACATCATGCCAAGTGTAACCACCATAAATTCTGATGCATGTGTGACGACACTGAAGAAACTTCAAGCTCGATTGAGTCGTGTTTGACCACATCGCCAAAAGCAGGATGTTTTGCTGTTGCACGACAATGCACGGCCACATGTCAGACAAAATACCTTGGAAGCGATCACAGAACTCGGATGGAGAACACTGAAACACCCGCCTTGCAGTCCTAACGTGGCTGCACGCGACTATCATCTGTTTGGCAAACTGAAAGACTCTCTTCGTGGAACAAGGTTTGAAGATGATGCATCCCTTGTGCACGCTTCCAAACAGTGGCTCCAACAGGTTGCTCCAGAATTTTACGGTGCGGGTATACAGGCGCTGCTTCCAATATGGCGTAAGTCAGTTGAGAGGGATGGAAATTATGTGGAGAAATGAAAATACTGTTCCTAAACGATGTATCTACACACTGAAAAACTTTCGAACATGTAGAATAAAAGATGGATTTAAAAAAAATAGTGTGCATTTCTTTTGAAGTGATCCTAGTACATAGCTTCAACTTGAACCACCTTACGACGCAGTCCTCAATACAAAAGGCATCGTAGAATAGTACTACAAACTACCAGTATCCTTACTAAGTAATTCACTAACGTAGTGACGCACGGTTATTAAAACTTTCAAGACCATCAGTACTCGCAATACCTTCACAACGAGCAATAACATGCTGTATGTGAAAATGTAAAACTTGGTGATTTGACTGTTTATTATCGTAAATAAATAACACTGACCGCCACCGCCCCCCCCCCCGCCCCCCCCCCCCAAAAAAAGAAAAAAAAAAGACATCTACATCTACATCTACATCTACATCCATACTCCGCAAGCCACCTGACGGTGTGTGGCGGAGGGTACCTTCAGTACCTCTATCGGTTCTCCCTTCTATTCCAGTCTCGTATTGTTCGTGGAAAGAAGGATTGTCGGTATGCCTCTGTGTGGGCTCTAATCTCTCTGATTTTATCCTCATGGTCTCTTCGCGAGATATATGTAGGAGGGAGAAATCTACTGATTGACTCTTCGGTGAAGGTATGTTCTCGAAACTTTGACAAAAGCCCGTACCGAGCTACGGAGCGTCTCTCCTGCAGAGTCTTCCACTGGAGTTTATCTATCATCTCCGTAACGCTTTCGCGATTACTAAATGATCCTGTAACGAAGCGCGCTGCTCTCCGTTGGATCTTCTCTATGTCTTGTAGCAACCCTATCTGGTACGGATCCCACACTGTTGAGCAGTATTCAAGCAGTGGGCGAACAAGCGTACTGTAACCTACTTCCTTTGTTTTCGGATTGCATTTCCTTAGGATTCTTCCAATGAATCTCAGTCTGGCATCTGCTTTACCGACAATCAACATTATATGATCATTCCATTTTAAATCACTCCTAATGCGTACTCCCAGATAATTTATTGTATTAACTGCTTCCAGTTGCTGACCTGCTATTTTGTAGCTAAATGATAAAGGATCTATCTTTCTGTGTATTCGCAGCACATTACACTTGTCTACATTGAGATTCAGTTGCCATTCCCTGCACCATGCGTCAATTCGCTGCAGATCCTCCTGCATTTCAGTACAATTTTCCATTGTTACAACCTCTAGATACACCACAGCATCATCTGCAAAAAGCCTCAGTGAACTTCCGATGTCATCCACAAGGTCATTTATGTATATTGTGAATAGCAACGGTCCTATGACACTCCCCTGCGGCACACCTGAAATTACTCTTACTTCGGAAGACTTCTCTCCATTGAGAATAACATGCTGCGTCCTGTTATCTAGGAACTCCTCAATCCAATCACACAATTGGTCTGATAGTCCATATGCTCTTACTTTGTTCATTAAACGACTGTGGGGAACTGTGATCTTGAGAAAAGTTGTGAAGCGATTCTTGTTGGTGCGCCCTGGGATTCTCTGTGTGAGGCACCCTCGTGAGTCTCAGCTCCATTGCGTAGCGCAACTCAGAGCTGTGTGCCTCTCGTGGTGTTATTTAAGAAGATTTGACAGTTTCCGAATGAAAAAATTCGGAGGCATCACTTTTCAGCAAGCCCTCGCATTAACTAATCTGTGGAAATCAATGAAAGTGCAGGAGTATGTTGCGAAAGGTCTCCCAGTCGCGCATATTGATCTTTTGCCAAAAGCCGAGAAGCGATTCTCAGAAAGTTCGACGTCGTACAGCAAGACGTGTTGGCGCCGCGTGAGGACAGCGTGGCTATAGTGACGTCTGCCGCTGGCCCGGAAAAATGGGACAGTTGAAGGAACGGGAAAAGACTGAAGGAACGGGAAAAGAGTGTGTGTGTGTGTGTGTGTGTGTGTGTGTGTGTGTGTGTGTCAGAGGGCAGCTGCTGCGCGCTGTTGTCGTTTTCTTCATTACAAAATGGTCCGGAGACAATGTTTGGATGACTTCACAAGGGGGAAGAATCATCGGCTAACTGGAGGGAGGACTAAGTGTTACGGGTGTACTACACATGTTTGGTATTGTTCACAGCACTGTCTCACGTGCATGGGGAGCATTCAGAACCACAGCCTACAGCAGCAGATGGTCCCGTCATTACGCAAAACGCAAGAAGGGATCCGCGTCAGATAGCGGCTGCAATTGCAACCACGTTTAACAGGACTGCGAGGCACGGAATCTCTCGTGACGCAGAGGCATGGCCACTGCGTGTGGGACGGTCTCTTTGCCCGACTATCAGTACCTTCTGCTTCGTTGATATCCGCGGCTACGGTGCCAAGAGCATACGGACGAGCAACGGGGAGTGGCGTCTCATGCTTTTCTCGGATGAAAGCACGTTCACTCTCAGTAGTGATCGTGCACGTGGACTCGTATAGCGGGAGCACGTAATGCATCCAGGAACACTGTCGATTATGATCGTTTTGGTGATCCAGGTGTTACGCTGTGGGGAGGCATAATGTTGCATGGGCATACTGACCTCCGAATCTTTCAACGTCATTGTGACACTCAACTCTTTTCCCCATTTACGTCTCTTTTAGGGAGAATTCAGTCCTGACTTCATTTTTGCGAATGACAATGCGCGACCGCATCCAACAGCGCAGGTGTGGTGATGATGTTTGGTTTGTGGGGCGCTCAACTGCGTGGTTATCAGCGCCCGTACAATTTCCCAACCTTTGCTCAGTCCAATTTCGCCACTTTCCTGGATGATGATGAAATAATGAGGACGACACAAACACCCAGTCATCTCGAGGCAGGTGAAAATCCCTGACCCCGCCGGGAATCGAACCCGGGACCTCGTGCTCGGGAAGCGAGAACGCTGCCGCGAGACCACGAGCGGCGGACTAACACAACACCGCAGGTGGAGCAGCTCATGGGACGAGAGGATGTTCGGAGAATGGACTGGCCTGCCTGTTCGCCCGACTTTAATCCCTTGGGGCACGTCTGAGATGCGTTGGGGAGACGTATTGGAGCGCGTCCACATGCACCAGTGACCACCCAGCAGCCGTCAACCGCGCTGCTAGAGGGAATGGAACGCCCCACCACATCAACTCCTTACCAACTTTGGTGCCAGCATGGGGGCACGTTGCAGAGAATGTGCTGATACCGTTGGTGATCACACAGCCTATTAGGCACGATGTACCTCCTTTTGTAATGTTCAGCGAACCATCATCAATGGCAGTGACTTAGTGCAAAAAAATGGTTCAAATGGCTCAGAGCACTATGGGACTTAACATCTGTGGTCACCAGTCCCCTAGAACTTAGAACTACTTAAACCTAGCTAACCTAAGGGCATCACACACATCCGTGCCCGAGGCAGGATTCGAACCACCGAATAGCGTCAGATGGGGGCCACCACTTCTGAAGCACCACGCCATATGCGTGGTTTTCATAGGCGTACATTATGAAAATACGTAGTTTCAATAATACTCCGTATTAAAGATCTTTCCAAAATCCGTTGTTCCGAGAATGATTTATTACGCTATAGTGGCAAGGTGCCAGAGAGATTATGGGCAGAGAATGGTTAATTTACGTGGGGAAAGTAGATAATGTTTCTCTTATATAATGCATGGAAAAATTTGTGTGACAATAAGCAATTATTATTTAAATAATGAAAGATGGATTTGTGGATTCACGGCAGCTGACTTTATTCCAAAAATCATGAAAATTAATGTAATACTGGTAGTATATTCAGGTAATCAGGTTCTAGTACTGGAAACTTCAGTTATCCTCAGACACTTGCCCAGTAGATTCCAGTGCGAGAGTGAAAATATTAGCTTCTAAATTAGACTTTCGGTTGTCGTACATAGCAGCCAACATAACAGACAAAAGCTTTGAAACTTTACTTTTCAGAACCTGGTACAGATGTAAATATTTGAAAGACGTAATCACCAGATATCACGTATCCATGTGGCGGTTTTAGTTTTCCTTCAGCCATAACTGCATCTTTAATGTGAGTACCGTAGTTCTTAATAGAGCTCGAATCACACTCCTGCAAGTATAAAAATTAGCTTTCGTTAGCTGAAAGTGTTTCACATATGGGTCTTCGTCTTTACTTTCGAGATGATTCGTGGTGACCTTGGAAAGTAAAATTACAAATAAAATATTTCATTTAATTTAATTGAAGCTGTGTAGACATACGTCGATCAATCTTCAATAACTGCCATTTAGTGAAAGACAGACAAAGTTTAGAGTAACTTGTTCTGAGCACCTAAATCAATGAAAAGTGGGAACATACTGCACCACATTTCCAAACCACTTCATTTAACGAGAATCACCAGCTTACTGGTGTGAAAACGCCAGTAAGCAGAAATAATAATTTGTACACAATTTCCACCTACCAAAACCCAAAAAGATCCACTACTGTAACTTTCAGCTTAAAATATGTCGTCTTTTCACTTAAACAAATCATTTTCTGAAGTTATAATTTACGCCTAAAATTTCTGATAAAAACGTCTCCTACTCGATGTTTCCAATAAACCTGCGACTGAAAGTCCATTAGGTATCGAATTGTACCCAGATTTTTATATTTTTCATCTTCAGGAAGCTACGAACTCCTCCTTCGACTAAACTTATGTTTCTCACAGCCCATATTCCGTGTCGTGTCGACGTCCGATATGACTGAATAAAACACACTGATTTGAATTTACTCGATTGTCGTCCAAAATCCGTGCTTTCGAACGACGAGACCGGCTACTTTGCAACCGCGCACGAGGAGACGTACTGATTTCAAAAGATTGGCCGTCCTCGGGCGATGTCAGTCGTCGGAAAAATCCATCGATATCGGTACCCACTGCGGCAGCAGCCTTAAGCCGCACAGCGAAGAATCCGTATCAACTTGGTACTGGGCCAATCTCTAACCACCCGATTTTCATTCCCTCTTTTTCGACTGCGCAGTCTTTCTGAAGGCCAGGCGCTTCCCAGAAGACGAAACGCTGATTTCCGAGGTCACATCCTGGCTTCTGACGCAACTTACCGGCAGCTACAGCTCGCGTCTCTGCAACTGTATATAACGACTCCCAAGAGACATCTCTACATCGGAGCGAATAAAAGCAGGCACAAGCCGCTGCGCATTCGCAGACGATTCGTCAGACTTCCAAACCATTCTCTCTGAGCCTGGGAACAAGCGCTTACAGTAGAGGCAACGGAAGAGAACGCGAAGTTATGAACATAGCCAATGAAAGATGTCTTATAGTTTCCTTAGCGCTAATAATCCTCACACAGGATATTGTACTACATATGTAATAAAATGGGACACCTGCAGCCGTGTGGCTACCAGTTTCGGTATTTCAGTACATCATCTTCAGGCCTTAACTAACGCTGAGAGGGTTAACTCAAATCGTATACATGACTCCTTCAGTGACTACCATATATGGACTGGTTTTTGCGGACTAACTTCAGAACGACATAAAAGCAATGAATACTGGAGGATGCAACTCAAATAACCACAATTAAGTCAATGTCTTAATTGTGGTTATTAATCACTTAATGGTGGTTACTTGAGTTAAAATTTCTGGTATTCATTGCTTTTATGTCGATCTGAAGGTAGTCTGCGAAAACCAGTTTATACATGGTAGCCACTGATGGAATGTGTATACGATTTGAGTTGTAGAAAAATTTCCACTACCACTCATAATAAAAGATTATTTGTCACACGACCGGTGTTCATGAACATGTTTATGTTGCTGGAGACCACTGTATGATAAACATGTACACGAATGTATAAACACCTGAGGATGGGTACAAGCCCGAAACCAGTCGTGTGACGAATAAATTATCTTTTATTGTGACTGGTAGCCGAAATTTTTCTACATCCTCTAGAGGAACAGTCACGGAGTTCAAATGGTTCAAATGGCTCTGAGCACTATGGGACTTAACTTAGGTCATCAGTCCCCTACAACTTAGAACTACTTAAACCTAACTAACCTAAGGACATCACACACATCCATGCCCGAGGCAGGATTCGAACCTGCGACCGTAGCGATCGCGCGGTTCCAGAATGTAGCGCCACCACGGCCGGTGGAGTTCAAAGCACCCACTGTGGATAAAATTCACGATTTGAGTTGTTTGAAGATGTGTACTGAAACACCGAAACAGGTAGCCACTTTCGGTTGAAAAAATGCGGAATTTGTTGTGGGACACCTTGGATTACTTCCTCTCCAGTTTCATGAAGTTTCGGTAGATTCAGGCGCTATATATAGCTTTCAAAATGACGTCTGCAACGGAGGTGCGTTCCAAGTAGAGAGCTATCACTGAGTTTCTTTTGAAGGAAAACCGGAGCATCGCAGATATTCACAGCTGCTTGCAGAATGTCTACGGGGATTCGGCAGTGAACAAAAGCACGACGAGTCGGGCGAGGCGTCTGTCACGTCGCAACCAGATCGCGCAAACACGCCCGATCTGCCGTGTGCCGGCCGGCCGCACACGGACGTGACTCCTGCACGGCTGAACGTGCGGACACACTCGTTCGAGGTGATCGACGGATCACAATCAAACACCTCGCTGCTCGACTGCACGTCCCTGTTGCTAGTGCTCAACACCCGACAGGAGTTCACAAAACTTCACTAGAGTGTTCTTGCTCATCCACCCTACCGTTCGGATGCCGCACTTTCCGACTTCCATCATATAGCTCAATGGCAGATGCACTCAGAAAACCATCCTGCTTTCAGAAAAAAAAGTACGTTGCATTACTCACTGTACGCCCCTCGTACATGGAGAGAAAGAAGGGAAACAGCAATACTGTGAGACAGTTGCTTTAGCATGTGCATCGTGAAGTTAAAACGGGAACGATATATTCGTTCCTTTAACCACTGTTTACTCCACATACCGTGTTCCTCCTCTTTTTTTTTTTTTTTTGGCGTAACAGAAGCAAAGAGGCTGCTAAGTCCAGCCTCTGACCTCTACGTTTTGTGGTGAATAAGCTGACGCTTGTAGAAGCGTGGGGGCGCGACGAACTTGTGAACGCTCTCGCATGTGCGTTTGTCAAGCATCCAGTTCGTTTGCGGCCACTTTCACCACAAGGTTCGTGCAGGACTAAAGCGGTCCCTAGACGGTCAATAATAGTGCACAATAATATTGTGCAATATTACTGGCGTTGCCACAGACCGCCCAGTAATACTGTGATTTCGGAATATCGACGATAAAGACGCTGCTGCTGTCATAATTGCCCATCTTCGTTGCAACAGAAAAATAGGTTAATGAAAAATTGGGGCAAACACCGCTCACGAAAACTAGCCGAGATAACTGGGACTGAACGAAAAAAAAAAGATCATCATAATTTTATATGCAATAATACATTACTGGAAATGTTTATCAACATACAAAGGCGTCCCCCGCACAGGCACTTGCAACCCCCCCCCCCCCCCCCCCCCCGCTTTCGAATCTGGAGTACGGTGATTTTACATTTTACTCGTTACAAAATTCTTATACACTACCAGGAGTGAGTTCCTATAATCCCGCCAAAACTCTCGTTTAGCCGAACGTGGCTGACCGCAGTAAGACAATAATATGACTTCAGCAAATGGCTGTGTAATCGCTTGCTGTTTTTAAGTATCGAAGAAATGTACATGTAACAAGTATCGAGTGGATAACCATCCTCTGGCATGTATTGTATTTTTTTGTGCCACCTATAAAATTTAGTTCTTGTGGTATGATACGTCTCAAAACTGACCAACTCAGTACATCGAAAACGACCATGTTAGTCTTACATGCCCCTCGTCGGATAAATTTCTGCGATTGCCCATATCGGCATGACTCAAATACTAAAAAGTCAGCGTTTACCTGTTATGCTACAATACCTTACCACTGGATATTCTTTCGAAGACTTTAAATTTACGAGTATAGTTTCATCTTGAAGTTTTTGGCCACAGAGTAATGGAAACATGCCTTTTCATGCAATAATACACATTTGGGTACGTAATGCATACACGGACATTAATAGCTGTGTTGCATTAATGGTTTTAAAACATCGTCCTTCAAGAGATGTCATCGTATTTTCTCAACAACAAATCGTACGATTCGAATGTAACATATCTGGCTTTTTTTCCGCTCATCTGTTCTAACACTCCACAATGCCGGCTGTTATTTCTACATTTCATTGTGTTCCTACCACAGTGCCGCCGCCCCCCCCCCCCCTTTCCAATTGCAGGGCCGACCGCATTGCCATGCGCGTCGCCCCCGCCAGTCAGCCCACACGCTATTCGTTCATTTTTTTCGTATCGAGTAGTAGTACTTCTCTATGCAGCACGCGTGTTTCTGTCTGGCACATGGATAGCTAACACATACTTACGAGAAAAGTCGCGGCCATTCTAGTGATCTCGATACGTTATTCTATCTGGCTTTTGTTCGAGAAAAGTCGCGAATATTCTACTGTTCCCTTGTACAGAGAATCATCGATACGTAGCGTTATAAGTACGGACTATTCACCGAATAGGAAGCTAGTTTACACTCAGAATCAAAAATATTAAGACTGAAGAATGCATACGTAAAAAGTCCGAGTTGTAGCAAGTGCAAGTGTGATGATTAGTTAAGAGTGACAGTGATCATTTGATTGTGAAGTATTAATAATAGTAATGCATAGTAATTTCTCAGTAAAAATATTGTTACGAGAGTCTGCGGTAATAGTGACTTTCGAGAAGATTTCTAAAAAAAAGCATTGTTACTATATAGGCCCTCTATCGAATGTATTAGAAAGGAACAGAATCGACGTTTAGCTGAAGAAAATATTTATCACTTAAAATTCAACGTACTTTTGCCCTCACAACTACTGAAACATAACGGTAATGATCTGGCACATAAATTGAATCAGTACTTAACTGAACTACCGTTATCTGAAGAAGAATCACTCTTTGTGATTAAAAAGAGACTAATGGCAGAGATTCTTCAATACAAGCAAACGAGCATAAACGCCCTCAATGATCGTAACTGTTACGCAAGCGTTGTCTGTTCGTCCTAGATCTGACAAGCCTACCTTGCACACACTGTACAAAATATTTGCTTGTCTACCTGCATCTATTGCTGCAGTAGAAAGAAGTGTTTCAACATTGCGGAGTACAATGACAATGAAGGAGGATCGACTTAATGGCTTAGCTCTGTTGAACACTCACCCTGACATTGATTGCCCTATTAACGATGTAATTAACCAATTTGCCAGGAAGCATAGGCGCATAGAATTCATCATTTAAGGAAGAGAACCACAATTGTAACTTTTTAAATATCACAAGATGGCATTGTCTTCTATATGTGTATAATCAGTTTAAATAAAACTTTCTTAAACTTTGCATGTGACTTTATTATTTTTTATTACGGTAAAAGTTAAGGTAGCTCAAGATATCTTTAGCGCCCCCTCCTTGAGGTTTTTCTGTATCCGCCAGTCCTACCATAGCGCTCTTTCGTCTTGTTTTGAACTCATTTTCAGCACCACAACAAAACTACAGCGAACACAATGATATCCAGTCTGCAGCACTCGAGACACTAGCACGGATATTGTCAATACTGCCCACATGCGGCACAATATTTCCAGGCAGCGCAAAATAGTTCGGATGTTTTTCGTGTTCTCAGTATTATTGCGCAACCTCTCAATCTCACCCTTGTACGTTCAATATTATTGTGCCTCAGGAAAAATTGTCCATTATTATTGAGCGTCTAGAGGGGGCTTCAGCTGCCTTTCTTGTGACGACGTGAACACTTGGCAATCAGCGGACACGGCGGCAACGCCAGCCACCAAGCTGGCTGGCTCTGCTCATCACAGCCGGAACTGGCCGACACACACACACACACACACACACACACACACACGGAGACGGTCGCACGGTGTCAACCGCGCTCTCACGACAAGTAACTCTCGCATCCAGGTCCGGGATTTACACAGCCAAACCACCAAACGCAAGGTCAGGCTGGCGCGGTCTGCACGAACATTCACAACGGCACATTCTATTTTTTTCTAGAAATGTCCGTAACGTATTCCAGACTGTACCGGTGTACGAGGTGTGATCAAAATGTATCGGGAAATTCTTAATTTCGAGGGCTTTATACGTCGCATTTTCAGTTGTCGTTATCTTGTTGATAACACGTGTTCCTGATCTATGTTTCCGTTTCCAGATGTTTTGAATATTTAGTTTAGTGTTGACAGTCGAAAAGGTTCTACGAGTTTTCGAGTGCTCGGCGAATTTTTATTTTCGACAGACATGGATCAAAGAATGTCCATTAAATTTTGCTTGATAAATGAATAAAGTGCAGCACCGCGTTAGAAATGTTGACTATAGCTTTTGGGTTATCTACTATGATTAAGGAAAGAGCCTACGAGTGGTCTAAACGTTTGAAAGAGGGTCGAGAAGACGCTGATGGCGACGACCGCACTGGACGCCCTGGCACATTGACGGCAGTATGGAAGACGTAAAGAAAATGGTTCTGACAAATCGCCGAATCACCATCAGAGAGGTTACTGATTATGTCGGCTAGTGCCAAGCAATTTTTTTTCGGTTATTTTGGACATGAAACGTGTAGCGTAGCACTACAGTTTGTTCAAAAATTGTTTAATTTCGAACAAAAACGGCGTTGCGCAGACACGGCCCAGGAATTGCTAAATGGAGTCGACAATGACACAGAACTTCTAAAGAAGATTACAACAGGTGACGAAACATGGGTATAAGGGTATGACGTGCAAACCAAGACCCAATCGTGCCAAAGGAAACTGCCTGTACAGCCAACACGTGGAAAAATTCGGCAAGCTAGATCACCTATGAAGTTTCTTCTCACTGTTTTCTTAGACTAGAATGGGGTAGTGTATCACAATTCCTCTTCCATGGCCGTGCAGTCATTACCTGGAAGTCACGACTCGTTTGCGTGATGTAATCCAAAGAAAACGACCAGAATTGTGGCAAAAGCACTCGTGCAAATTGCATCAAGATAGTGCTCATCCCCCCCCCCCCCCCACACTGCAATGCTTCTTCGTGATTTTTTGGCAAAACACAAAACCGTTACATTCCCTCAGCCCCCATATTAGCCATACATGGGCCCCGTGGATTTCTTTCTATTCCTGAGGTTGAAGAGAACCGAGAGAGGTGGTCGTTTACCCACCACTGATGAGATGGAAACAAGATTGCTGAAGGAACTGGACACCATAATGAAAAGTGAGTTCCAGAAGTGCTTCCATGATTGGAAAAAAGTGCTAGCACAAGTGTATTACATCTGAGGGGGTTACTTTGAAGGTACAAAGTTGATGTTGATGAATAAATACAAATTATTTAAGAAAAACAAAAATTCCCATACTTTTTAATCACACCTAAGGTTCCTTTAACTCTGCAATTGGCTAAGAGAATCTAACTAATAGACGTCTTGACAGTACCATGAGACAGGTGCCAATTCAAAAGTGTCCAGTTGGGTGAGGGAGTGTGTGGATGGTGCATGGAAGAAGGGAGGGGAGGGGAATGTTATGGGAGTCATGATCACAAGCCCCCCCCCCCCCTGCAATAACATTCTATGTAACTAAGTGACTATCCTGGGACACAGAACCCAAACCCAGTTGCTGGTTGCCTTCTGGCAGATTCGAGGAGAAATAAAAATTTGATTTTCAATACGTACTGGCTGAATTTAAAGATTTAAAATGCGGTTATAATGCACACAGTACATGGTATAATCTCATATGAAAGGTTCAACACAATAAGACAGTTATTATAGCTGCAGGCTGTGTATATGTACTTAGGCTGAGCAGATACCCAGACCACACTCATCCAATATTTGAGAATGATATCACTTAGCAACTTCCAACAAACTTTACACATAATTTCACACATTTCCACAACTTTTTCTCACTGACATTCTCCCCCTCCTCTCCTCTTCAGCTAATGACTGCCTAGTGCTCATTATGGCATAACAAAGGCAGCTTAGTCACGGGTAAATCAATAGACGTCACCTTAGAGAAGTACTGCTGTCCTAATGTAAATGGCGGTAGCCCTTCTAGCTGACAAAGTAAAGAAGTGCCTTATTATATCTTCAAGTAGCAATTTCATTGTGAATTTGAAAGGAATTCCCGCCTCTTCATTGTTCATAAGATAGTACCTGCCAATTTCATTCTCCTTTGGAGTTTTGCAAAAGGTGTAGATTCCCCCAGTAATTAAATACTACATGCTTATGTTATAGTGTGTTTGAAACTGATAGTTCAACCAGTACATTCTAAACTGACTTTCTGAAGGTCTGCAGCTTGGTCCCATTTGCACACTAATTTTCAGTTGTTTATTTCTCACTTTTACTTACGAATATCAAAAATGCCAATTGCACCAGGTTATGCACACCACCTTAAACTGGATAAGCCAATTTTAATATTAACTCAGTACCCACTGTCTCCCCCCCCCCCCCCCCCCCAAACACACTCTCTTGGATATTATGTTTTTCATGGCATCCATAAAATTTATCTCTTATGGCATGGCGTGTCTAAGCGTATCAACTCATTTATATAAAAATAGCAATTTTAGACTCTTGGCTTCCCCTCCCCTCACAACCCCCCCTCCCTCCCTCCCTCCCTCCCTCCCTCCCTCCCTCCCTCCCTCCCTCCCTCCCTCTATGATAAACTCATCTGGATGGCCACAACTGCCACTCTTTGTCACAGACACGTATTGCAAATGTGAAAATGTATCTCTATCAACAAGACCTTACATACCTTGTTTTCAGTATCAGAGTAAACTTCTATCTGGAAAGCCAACAAACATGAAACAGAAATGCTGGCTAGTATTTACTTTCGGGAGCCAAAATCTTTAGTACTGCAAGTAACCACACATGAAAGTAAAATTCACATCATTATCCTAGTATCTGCAGTCATTAGTTCCTTCCTTTCTTCCTTCCTTGAGGAGGAGAGAGGGATAGAGTGGGAGGGACCCTCCTGTTGCAAAGATGAGGTCAGTCTTGACCCTCCAAACTTTGTCCCTCTCTCCTCCCTGACAAAGGAACTAATAGCTCCGAGGGCTAGGATAACATCCTATCTCCTACTTTTATGTGTACGCAGCTGGTCAGCAACTCTGTCTCATATTTATTAGTTACGTAGTATTATCAGGAAGATTGTCTGGTTTTCTTTTTAAAGTAATTGGACCATACTGCCAGAATTATTTATGCAGAGAGATACGAAGATCACTGTTGTTGGTCATGACACAGTTTTCTGCAATTGAAGGCACGTATTCACAATCAGCACCCGATTACAACTGTAACAATCTAGTTGGAAGACATATATTATGCACCTGAAGAGGAGGAATTCCAAACTACGTATCAAAACCCCAATTTTAAAAATAGTATGTGACATTGGTTTGGTTGGTAACAGTCAAACTGGTACCTTCATGGGCTAAAAGTTGTGAACCCTCTGATGCAAGCTGTCAAATCAGATGAAAAATCTTAAATAATTTTCTGTGAAACAAAGAAAATGTATACACTATTGAATCCTGCCATACTGAAGGACAATGCTCAACACTGATGTAACAATGTTATTGACAAGAAAAGATTTAAAATATAAATGAAGTTCAAATCAAACATCACAATCATCACTTACAGCTGAACACACTACTTGGCATTTTCATGGCACAAACAGTGGTTTGTTTACATCTTCCATTTTGTCTTCCAGTTGCATAAAGGCTCTTCTCCAATTAGTTTTACGACAAAAAATTTGCACGCGATTACCATTCCAGAAGGGACACATTAAATTATTATAGACAATGAACTACATGCAATCAGGCTTCATTATTTTACAAACTAAAGATGCAACACTTACCGCTTTAGTAGCAGCGACGAAGCGACAACAGAGACGGAGCTTAGTGCCATCGCAGCAGAGGCCATCCATGGCTGCAACAAACAATAAATGCAAGAGAATACATACATACATACATACAAGTGTGTGTGTGTGTGTGTGTGTGTGTGTGTGTGTGTGTGTGTGTGTGTGTGTGTGTGTTTCGACAAAGGCCTTGTTGGTGAAAAGCTAACTTTCCGACAGTCTTTTTGGTGTGCTTTTCTGCGACTCAGCATCTCCGCTATATGGTGAGTAGCAACTACCCTTTTCATTACAGTGTAAGACTTAAACCGTTGGCCATAAACCACACCTACATCCGTACTCTGCAAACCACTGTGAAGTGCTTCACACTGTACCACTCCTCCTCCTCCCCCCCCCCCTCCCCCTGTCCCCCTTCCCCTTCCTTTTCCACTTATAAAATGACTGCTCCAATGCTCTATGTGCACTGTATTGGTAGTATATTTGTCTTTAGTGGTACCTATAGGCATGATACAAAGAGGGCACTAGTATAGGGTCAGCCAAGCCATGCAAAACTTCACGAGTGCACAAGTGCTGTCCATGTGTGGTATGAGGCTTGGTCTGTCTCAGCCCCACTTGGTGGCACATCTCAGATCTAAACAGTCTTCCTTGGTGTAGCACAACATTTCATTTTGCATTGTGATGCAAGATTTTCATCCAGCATTTGGTGCAGCTTCTTCTGGTCGGCACTGCTTTCTTCAGTTCAGTAGAATCAGGGTGTAAGTGTTGTTTATTCTTCACTATTTGTTCAAGGTATAAAGGATGTACAAAGGTCCAGTGGTTGTTTGCACAAAAAGATGCAGTCTAGCAATCTGTGATTGCAGTCCGTTAAAAATGATTGGGAGTTGGAGGAGAAGGACGGAACTCTTCAATATGTATTACGTAGTCACATCATCAATGGGCACTGCAAATTTGCTAGAAAACAGCTTTATGCAGAAAGAATTTAGAGATTTAGTTCACAATGAGAGGGTTAAAAATTATAACAAATGACAAAAACAATTTGTACAGAATTCATTGTTCTGTACATCAAGAAGAACTTTGGGTTTAATTCCAGGCATGTAACACATGATGGAATTGATGGTACAAATAGTAAATTTTGTGGAGTTACACATATTATTAAATTGAAAGTCACAACAGTGTTTGATGAAACTAAATGAAGTTTAAGGTGACAAGGTATGCTACTGCAAATCACATTTGTTAAGTGAAAGGACATGCCTGGACTGAGTTTTTCATTTAAGACCTGCTATTATGAAGGGAAAAGGAAACCAACAGTGAGAATTAGAAGATCTGGAATGGATTGTAGACCTTGTATTTTATGTAGAATTAACTGCAGACTGACCACAGTAAGACACTGCAAAGAGAGGAGAAGCAACTTATTTCTGATCTCATGGAGAAAGCAGATGCTTTTAAAAAGAAAATCACACTGTGGAAGGGAAACTTCTGAAAATGAGCACTGTCGATTTTGCTAAGCTCACTGGCATGAAAGATAATGCAAATTTTGAATAATCTGTTGTGCCACTACAAGGATTACAGGAATAGCTTTCCAGATTTTTGGTAGAATCCTCAATCTTACACATGTTGAGTATTTTCAAGACCATTTGTCACTTCATTTGAAACACACATGTGTATCTGCAGATGGAACTGGTCAATCTGCAACATAATTCCCATTTGAAAGACAAGTTCTCTTACATTAAACTGTCCAAGAGTTCTACCTCATTTTCCTCAGGAAGAGCTTCCACACCTCCACAATGAGGTTGCAAACATGATATCAATGTTTCAATGAACATGCATGTGTCAAAGACTTTTCTCGGTTATGAAACAAAATAAATCGCTAATATGTGGCAACCAGAGTGATAATCTGTGAAACTGTGTCTGCTGTATGTCAACAGTTTGTGATAAATATAAATTTTATCTCTTTATCAGAACAAAAATAATTAAATAATATTAAAAATTAATTTTGTTTGTAATCTATGTTGTTGAGAAAAATTAAAGACGGCACAAAGCTGCATGCCGCTAGTGATGTTTTTGCACTTTCCCCCTCTTCTCCCCCTTTTCCCTCAGACAGCATGGTGTAGAGGGGAGAAGTGTGAATTTGGGCAAGAGCAGGGTTCCTTGTCATCACTGTACAAGTAGAGTCCTAGAGTCTTCACTTAATACTGGTTCTTAAAATGCTGTATAAAAATTCTACAGCAAGAATAAAAAAAATAAAAAAATAAAAATAAAAATAAAAAAAACATAACTTTCTCTCACTTGAATTTAAAGTACCCATCATCATTCTTTCGTAAAATGTATACAGAGGACACTTTGGATAGTTGGAAGAAAAAATATAAGAACATGGGAATCCCAATAAATGACAGTACACACATTTACTATAATTTGCGGATGGCTACTTTTAGCATAAAAGGAAGAACACATTGAATATACCTCAAAAAATTAATGGAGTATAAAAATGGGGACTTCAGGCCAACATGAGTGAAACAAAATATGTGGTAACAGTACAAACAAATCAAGATCTGACACTGAAAGAAGGGATGGGAATGGTTACATAGACTGGTAAGTACAAATATCTAGGAGTAAAAATCACACAAGATGATAAACAAGAAAAGAAAATTAATTAAAGAATAAATGATGGAAAGTTCACTACTGCAACATTATCAGTATTTTATGAGATCAACAGATTAGAAAGGAAAAAAAAATCTTCACAACTATTATTAGAAGCTTCTTAACATCTGATATCAGACATATGGACAGTTAAATCTCAATGAGAAGACTGATGGCAACTAAAAAGGACACTTAGAAATGGTCTCCAAGGCCACCCAGGTGCAAAATGGTCAGAAATTATGGTATCAGGGAGGAAAAGGATGTAACAAGTACTATCAATTATTTTGTAGAAGAAAACTGTGATGGTATAGGTATTTACAAAGGATGTCCGAGGAGACTTGGATGTCCCCTCCCTTCACTAAATGACAAGGGAATTTAAGTGAACCTCTGGAGTTGATTTACTGTGATATTTGTGGTCCAATGACAGAAACATCTCAAGGTGGTCCGGAAGTTTTGTGACCTTTATAGACTGCCATAGCAGATAGTGTCAGGCCCATTTCCTTCAACATAAAGAAGAATTTATAGACAAATTTGCTGAATTCAAAAGCCAGCTGAAAATCAGACTGGACATAAAATTAAATACTTTCAATCAGACAATGGTAAGGGGTACTGCAATGAAAGAATGGACTCCATCCTCTGAGTGGCAGGAATATATCAAGATCCAACAGTTCCATATGCACAGCAACAGAATGCCATTGCTGAATTAAAGGACATTTTGTTAACTGATGTGGCTCATTACATGATACTCAAGTCAGTTGATTGAAGCCCATATGAGAAGTGGCTGAAAAGAAAACCTGACCTATCCCACTTTCCTTTGTACATTTGGTCAAAATGTTGTCATCCTGGAAAAATTGCCAAATGAAAGCACAATCTTAAAGGCTATTCCAACTGTTTGAAACCCAATCTTATATGGGTACCAAGAGATCACAGGATTCATATGTTAAAAGATGTGAAGTTCCTTGATCAAGACAATTTTGAGGCCAAACCAATTTAGGTAGACTTCTGTGAAGATGAACCACATCATCAGCAAACAGCAGGCATCAACATGAACTCCGTATGAGGAGATTTCAATAGTGATATAAACAAGTAGCCAGAGACATTGCCAGATACAAAACATTCTGTGGCTTTGAAGAAGATGGACATCAGATCATTACAAGCCAAGAATTCAATCCCAAAGGTAACTTATCATGCAATGAAGATACTAATTCTTAAAGTTACACACCTGCTCAACCATCTGTGTCAGGTGTAGATACATCAGTGTTTAAATTCATGATACTAATGTCATTTCAAATGTAACAAAAGTCAGTGCCAGATCACTGAGAGTGGTTTGAGGCCATATGTGACGAAATCAGATCACTGGTGATAAATGATACCTGGGACATTGTAGACAGGCCAACAAATGAAAGGGTAATGGACTGTATGATTGTTTCTGTGAACAAATACAGAAGTGATGGATTCTGGCTGAGGAGAAAAGCAAGAATAGTTGAACGAGGATACAACCAATGGCCTGGAGCTCACTTTTTGGAAACATTCCCTCCAGTGTGAGGATCAAATAATTAATGTCTTTGTCAGTCAAATTTGACTTGCATGTCCCATAACTGGATATCACCACTGCATTTTTCAGTGGTGAGGTTGACACACAAATATTCACAGAATAGTTGACTAACTTGTCAAAGTCTTAAACAATGTGAAAGATGCAGAAAAAGATAGTGATAAACATATAGTCGAGAAGACACGTGACATGCTCCAGACTTTGAAATCTGGTGATGATTCATGAAACTTAGAAAACCATATATGAGCTGCACCGAGCTGGTCAACAGCTGTTTGCCAAGTTGAATGCAACCGTAACACCGACTGAATTGTAACCCCCAAATTCAAATCCAGGTGTCTTTGTAGACAGTGTAGGAAAATGTCCAGTCTTCCTATTCATTTATGTATGTGACAGTATAATCACTTCAGCAGACCTAGAAAGGACGAAATGAATCAAGTATGAGAAGTTGTCTGCCAGATTTGGTGTCAATATAATGTAATGGGAGAGATAAATAAAAGTACCGAAATTTACAAGCTTTAGGAGGCAGTGGCTCCTCTTCCTGGCAGAAGGATTGAAGGGGGAGGAGCAGGGATGAAGGAAGAGGACTGGTGAGGTGTAGCTACAGAAAACCAAAAGACAGTGAAGAAAGGGATAGCTACTGGGAATAAATGCCGAGGCTGAAAAAACTAACATAACTTAAGGGCTGGTGGGAGGTGAGAAGCAAGGACATGTTATAGAGTACAGTCTGCAACAGGATATTGTCTATTGTCAGCATACACCCTCTGCCTACGCCAGTTCATCTCATTGGATAATATGGCGACGGTCATGCTGATGTAGAAGGCCAAACGTTGTGTATCTAAAAGCTGGTACACGACATGCATCATTTCACAGATTGCTCTCCCACCCTAGCATATATTTTCCCAGTTACAGGACTGGTATAAGTGGTGGTAGGAGAGTGTATGGGGCAAGTCTTATAGTGGGGGGCAGTCACAGGGGTAGGAGGCCTAGGGTACGAAATGGATACACAAGGTGCATACTGTCTGACAAAGATAATGCGGAGATGTAGAGGATGACAAAAGGATATTCTGTGTGTGGTGGGCAAAATCTCATACAGGACAGGCCACATTTCAGGGCATGATTTTACACAGTTATAGCCCTGCTGAAGTAGCTGATTAAGACATTCAAGATCTGGATGGTGCTGAGTGACAAGAGGTGTATGCAAATCATACAAGAAGAAGAAGAAGAAGCAAGTCACCAACTGATTACAACAGCTCAAGGATAGACTGGGTCACTCTCTTACTTGCCTTCATTTCTATAATCATCTACAACACAAATGCATCACTCCACTGCATGAGCACAAATTGTAGTTATCCACACAGCATAATATACACGTACGTGACACTTGACGTGCTACACTAAGAGAAAGAGACATATCTTAGCTAGCATTGCAGGAAATCCTATGAACTCTTACGAAACTAATTTGTAATGGAAGGGTATGACCTAATGGCCTGGCAGTGAATATGGTAAGGAACTGTGTTCTCTTTTAACTAATATATTACTGATTAGCACTCTGTCTTTCTTTTAATTCAGTACCACAGCCTGAGAAAACAGCATTTATTTTCTACTGCATACATACCTGCAGGCTGAAGCCAAATGGGCTGAACACACCAGCAGCTATAGGAATCCCCAAGAGATTGTACATACTGGCGAATACAAAATTTAGTCGTATCCTGCGAACTGTTCTTCGTGACAGATCGAGGCACCCGATCACATCGAGCAAGTCGTTCTGAAAATTTTAGAGAATATAATTCATTGTTTTGTTCCCAAGAAATAATACAAATAGTCACATTTAGTGTAACACAATTTGGAAGCAATACTGTTAGTATTTTAGCAGTGGATATTGCATTGTCTTTGGTCATGTTGTTTTGTCACTTTTCAGTTAAACTGAGCACAGCAGCACATACAAATGAGTATGCACATTAATGCATACACTGAACAGACTGCATGGAAAACAGAGTTAACTTTCTAGTAAAAGATCAATGCCACAATCAAGAATACATAGTGTAATAGATTTAAAATGTAAATCTTATTACAAATAAAAGGAATTTTGAGATGTGTGTGTTCTGTCCAGTGGAATAGTTATTTCTTAAGGGTACCACAATGGACTTACAAAAATGTGTAATAGTAAAATTACTGAAGATAGAGATGTATGAACTTGTCCTATAAACTACTACTTGATAAGCAGAATAATGTAAGACAATGACTACTATGAACAACAGGCATTCATAAGCAATAATCTGCCTCACATGGCTTGCATGCACTCTGGATAGCACTCACTGTCTGCTACCAGTTTCACTAGTCACACGAGTCATGCACCAGGAATATTAGTAGACTTTCTAACAGTGGGAACATCACAACATATATGTAACGATCTGAGTATTTAGATACTGTTGATCATTTCTAAATCACATGTAAAACTAGGCAACAGACAAACTTTGTAATCTGTCCTCCCACACATCCCACAAAGAAAAATTACTGTCAAACATTTTTCTTTTTCCAAGAGGGCATCAATTCTCACTCATTCTTTTGTTTCCTTAAGAAGAGAAGAGAAACAAAAACAAACCAAAAATAATGAGAACATTTTTCTGTTTACTTATTAACTTTTAAGTTAGCTCTATGTTTATTTACTGATGGATTGGACACCAAAACATCTTTGTGGAGTCTAAATGTCAATGAGTCTTACCCTCATCAAAACAACATCTGCTGCTGCAACAGCTACATCTGTCCCTGAGGCAATGGCAATGCCGACATCTGACTGAGCGAGTGCTGGGGAGTCATTGACACCGTCACCCACCATGGCAACACGTGCGCCACTCTCTTGCAAGCGCTGGATCTTTGCCACTTTGTGTGATGGCAGTACTTCTGCAAAGACTCTTCCGATTCCCACCTGGAATTCAAGATTTGCTTTTGCATATAAAGAAGCACATGAATAAAGTATCTAAAGTATGATATTAGGAAGAACTCCGCTTACAGCTGGTAAAATTGTTGTTCATTAAAACTTGACTAGTTTCGCAGCTAAAGCCGCACCATCAGGTGAACAATGTTAGAAGATCACAGGCATACCTATCACTCCTAGTCAAAATTTACTATTGAGACTAGGAGTGATGCATATGCCTATGATCTTTTAACATAGTTCACCTGATGATGAGCTTTAAAACTGTGAAACTGGTCATGTTTTAATAAACAACAATTTTACCAGCCGTAAGCGGAGTTCTTCCTAACATAATGCCTTTCAACAGTTGTGGTTGCCCCGAGCATAAAATAGTTTGTGTAATATGTAAAGTCCTGATTAGACAACACTTCATTCAAAATGCAAAATGATAAAAAATAAACTATTAATTATTTATAACAAACTTTCTACTGTCATCATTAATTTCCTTTAATATAGGAACACACTAAATCTGAGCATTACTAGTAAATTTAAATTTATCTGTGTCCAAGTCCATGAGTTTTAATCTGTTCAATGTGCATCCCACATAAATAAAAGTTTCAGTCAAGATGATTAACTTCCTCATGAACAGCTGTAGCAACAAATAAAATTACGTTTAAATGGACAAATAAAACTACAACTTTTAGACAAGAAAACAGTCTTTTTGGCTATGTTTCACAATTTTTTTTAAATTTTACTTGGCCTATGTTTCAGGTTACAAGCCTATTCTATGATGGTGGAATTTGTAACTTAGCTGCCAGTGTTGTGTAGTATTGGTGAATACACTACACACAACTAATATACAGATCAGCACATATATAGGTTTCATATTTGTAGTTCACTCTTGAATACCTGTATTGCCTTTTCGTTTTGCACTGGTAATTTTCAAATTTTTATTATATCTCTGTAAATTTTGTTTCATTATTCAACAAATGAAGCCATTAATAAAGTCAGTCAATATAAAAGCATATAAAAGCAAAGTACTGTTATTGTCATTTAACTCGTGCCTTTTTCTAAAAAGGATCCAGATTTGTGGAAGTCTTATTTAGTGGAAGAATGAACATACTAATTAATGCTCAAATTCTCATGGTCCAGTTGGGTTGGGTTGTTTGGGGGAGAAGACCAAACAGTGAGGTCATCGGTCTCATCAGCTTAAGGAAGGATGGGGAAGGAAGTCAGCCATGCCCTTTCAAAGGAACCATCCCGGCATTTGCCTTGAGCGATTTAGGGAAATTACAGAAAACCTAAATCAGAATTGCCGGATGTGGGATCAAACCGTCATCCTCCCAAATGTGAGTCCAGTGTGCTAACCACTGCACCACCTCGCTTGGTCATTGTCCATTGTTAAAACACTTAGTAAACAAGAAAAAATTTAAATAGTGTGAAGTGAGAAGAGAGCGCAATAAATTTTTGCAATTTTTTTGGTTAAGACATCAAGAAATATGTAGCAAGAAACTTCGTGTGAAATTACTTGGATTATAAAAAGGTCATCATATTGTAATCTGTAACAAAGACGAGTATAAATTGACTGTCAAAAGTCTGTTAATGGCACCAGTTTTAACTTCAGCCACAGTGTGCCTTTACAGCATGTTCATTTACCATGGTTCAAATCATTTGGGTAAAGTTTTCACGTATGCTTTAAGGTTTCACCCATTCATATATGCCAGCGTGCTCACTATTTCCTGTCAAATATTGCAGAGTGTGGTTCCCAGCTTCCACAAGTAACTCAGTAGACATCAAGCTTTTCCAAACCATCTGTCACAATGTTTTGCTGCTTGCCATAGTCCTGTGGATTGTGTCTCAAAATTTTGTTCTGCCCCGGTCCAAGTTGATGATAAAGCACATTTTAGTGTGTGAAAGGGCTTGCGATATATTATGATTAGTTTTCAAGCAGACCGTACAAGTCTGTTCCTGCAGCACTTAAGATCTGCCCATACTGTTTGTCAGTAATACAAGTGATGATAAAATCCTGGGAGTTTTTACCTTTGTCTTTCCACTTAGAGACAACAAGACAAAGAGCAATTTTCTTCAGTGTCTGTCTGCAATGTATAAGCAAATAATGGTCCAAGAATTTTATTTCAATTTTATTACGAAGAGACTCAGTATTTATAAAAAGCAAGCTGAATAAACTTCTTCAGACTTGTGACAATGCTAAAATAGCTGCAAGTGATGTGAATTAAAACTACTGTTCTCTTCAGCATTTATGAGAGCATGCTTTATGCCATAACACACCTTTGCAATATTATTACAATATGTTTTTAAATTTTTTTGTAGAGACATGAAATTAAGTAACTTGGTTTAACACAAAGGATCACTAACTCAATATTATACTTTGAAACATCTACTCCACTCTGCAGGGCCCACTGCCCAGCACATTGAGCCAACAAGTACTGCCGGTGCACACCCAATATCGCGAGCTCTAGAGACACTCCACAACATTGATATAACATTTAGGCCTTTCAGCTAATCGGCCTCAAGATGAGAATGGAGGTGAAGTGACCAGACCACAGTCATGTAGAAATAACAAACTCCCAAGTAGCCTGTGACACTTTACGCTATGTTAGACATGGCCTAAATACAGACACTGCAATAGCCACAAAGGCTGCCATAGAGTTAGTCACTGAAAAAGCACAACAAAAACTTCTGAAGATAGTCTGCACTACTACTGTCAGATAGCTACTCAATGACAGTTAGGTGTCAGTGATGGAAACACAATCACTATGAACTGTAGTCCTACGTCTACATGCGAACAGGACATAAGTTGAAGTGCTGTCTGGTATTCACCATACAATCACTGTGTGTCACAGTCCAATGTCTACGTGCAAATGGGCCATGGGCTGAACTGATGTGTATCATAGTTCTACACCAAGTCTGAAGCTCAGAGACCTCAGAGACTATGGTCGACGAGTCAAAGGCTGGCAACTCAGGAGGGGGAGTCTCAGAGGCCAGAGTCCTCAGAAGCAACAGATCAGTGACATAAAGGCTCATGATTGATCAGTTAGCTGATCTGGAGGACAGGATAGCAAAAGTGATCCTGGATTGCAGGCTGGAACTTAGTCCAGAGTTAGTGGCTGTAATGGTTCTGATTTGGTAGCATAGGTCAAACTGCACATGCTGGTTCAGGAGCCGAGATCAAACTGACTGGCTATGGCCACACATTGGCATAAATGCGGTGTGGCCTACTTGCAAGGATGTCATCTGGCACTTGAGTAGTGTCACAATCCTCACGCCTCCTTCCGGCAGTGAATACAGTGTCTACTAGCCGTGGAGTTGCCTCTGGCCACTGCGTGGATGACAACAACAGATTGCTGTTGTTGTCCTGGATTGTCACGTATGTTCCTCGATGAAGCAGCATCGTCAGGCCCACATTGTTACTGTTGATACCTGGATAACGCAGTGTCAGTAGGACCATGCTTCAGCAGCCTGCGGCAATTATCTGTATTGTTGGCAGACTGGGTGTAGGATACAGCAGTAGACACTTCCATTACCATTTCCTATTAACACTACCAGCACTTGCTGTAATGTGCTGCTTGCCAGTAGGATACAGAAGTTGCTTTCCAACACATAGTGGAAAATATCAGCCATCATCAGAAATCACAGGAACTTTAAGCCTGCCTAGTCAGTTTGTTGGTTAATTAGTTAGTTAGATGTTACAATGGTTGTTTTACTGAAATAATGTGGACGAAATTAGTTTACACACAAACATTTAGTGTTAACATTAGTGAACACATGATTTTAGTCCTACTCATGCAACTACACTTAGAAACAAGGTTTTCTTCTTAACTAACTACCAACTTTTGAGTAAAAATTCTCCTCTCCCTGGTACCTGCTGTGGTATGTACAACAGCCACAGGAAGAGCACCCAAGTACAGCCAGGAAATGACACATTAAAACATTTATTACGTTGGTTGGATAATGGTTCAAAACTGAAAAGGCATAGTATCTGTCAGTTCACAATTTAAAAACTATTGAGTACATATAGTTGAATATGGGCCCTGGATGAACTTAAACTAATCCTAACTACACAGTTTTGACAGTTGGGTAATCTTAGTAACAACAGTGAGTCAAGGCTGTTGAGTTTTCATGTGCCAGGAAGTTACAAACCAACACACACCTTTGCAAAGAGATAGTTCATTCTGGAAAGACTCCCCCCAATACTGTGGCTAAGCCATGTCTCCAAAATATTCTTTCTTTCCAGAGTGGTAGTCCTGAAGGATATGTGGGAGAACATCTATGACATTCGGAGGGTAGGAGATGAGGAAGTGGCAAAGGTAAAGTTGTGAGGACGCATTGTGAGTCACGCTCGGATAGCTCAGTCAGTAGAGCACTTACCAGCAAAAGGTAAATGTTTCAGATCTGAGTCTCAGTCTGGCACACAGTTCTGATCTGCCATGATGTATTAAATTTCTTTGTTATATATTTAAGATGTTGGCATAGTTTTGAATTAGCAGTTAAATGTTTTTGCTTTCAAGTGCACCAGATGACAAGAGTAACATCTTTCAAATAATAATATTACAAAATAGACTAGTACCCTGAAACATAAGTCATAAACTCAAAATTGTGAAAAATAGGTAGATAAATATTTTTGCTTGTGTAGTAATTACAATGTAGAACAACTGATCATTAATTTGTAGTCGTGCAACAGATACCTTTAACATCATCTGTTGTCTCTCAAATTTTTGTACTCACATCATGGACAAAAATCTTAATGATTTGGCAGACTCACCTGTCTTGCAATAGAAACAGCTGTCTGACGGTTGTCGCCTGTTAAGAGGATCACCTCGAGTCCCATCTTCTTCAGGGTAAATACTGCTAAGTGTGCCTCAGGTTTGACCTCATCTGCGACACTCACCATTGCCACTAAAATACCTGGAAGTTGTAACTTAGGTTATAGATACTGAAACAAATGCTCAGCTAATTGCTTTTCGAAGTTTGTTGTCAACAATCAATCAATTACAGCATGAAAGCAACAGTAAAATTGATACATACAAGGTGTGATCAAAAAGTAACAGGAATGTGTGTTTTTCTTAAAGAATCTTTATTTATTAATCATCAACATCAACTTTGTCACCCTGAGATGTAATATCCTGATGCCAGTACTTTTTCCAATCTTGGAAGCACTTCTGGAGTTCACTTTTCATTATGGTATTCTACTCCTTCAGTGATTCTGTTTTCCTCTCATCAATGATGGCAGATTGAAGTCCTTTCATGGTTCTCTTCAGCCTTGAGACTGGAAAGAAGTTACAGGAGGCCATGTCTGATGACTCAGTTTCCAAAACCACATATTGATTTTGTTTTTGCCAAAAAATGATGAACAAGCACTGAGGTGTGAGTGGGAGTATTATTGTGATGTAATTTTCGCAAATGGTTTTGCCGCATTTCTGATGATTTTCTTTAACTTCTAGGTAGTATTCCCTATTGACCTACAAACATAAGGCAGGAACTCGAGATGCATTATCCCCTCGCAATAAAAGAAAACAGTGGGAAAAACCTTTATATTTGATCAAACTTTTAGAATTTATTTGGTCTTGTCTCTCCAGGCAGTTTCCATTGGAACAACTGTGAGCCATAACTTATCTCTCGAGTGGTTAGTGTGTCAGCTCTTTCTTGTGTCCACACTTTGCTGCAGTGTGATTGGTTGCAATTGCCTATTTAGGTGCACATGGAACGATTTGAAGGAGAGTCAGTGCAGCAGTGAGACACGAAGGAAGTTACGCTGGTTACCAAGAGAGGGCAAAATCCCTATCGGTGATCATCATTGCAGTACTTGTCATGTTGTGGTCAGTGGTGGGCTGTGTGAGACCGGAGATTGTTTTGGCTGAGTACTGAAGCAACACTCGTGAGTGGACGACGTGCGTGATACTTCAGCAGAACTGGGGCCTTGCTACGTCTGGAGGACAGTGTAGCTGTGCAGAGATCTCAATACAACCATCTGCATCCTATCAGTGTGCCAAGACCTCTGTCTGCCGCTGCCACCTTCAGCTGTGTTAATTCTGCTGGGTAAGCTGCTTTCTCATTAGGGATTGTTCTCTTATGATTAAATGTTGGGTGGCCCTTTACCACTTTGATGTTGATCTGTGGTACCTCAAATGTGCTGCCACATCTTGTGTGTGGGAATTCCTTGCCCTGTAGGTGCCATTTTGCTTACAAGTACTACCTCTGCCTATTGCATAATATACTGTGCCTAATTTACAAAAGCTGTGCAAATTGTTCAAACTGTATAGAGCTTGTGCCCGGTCAATTTTTCTGAAGTAATATCAGTTTATTTAGAGCCCAGTTCCTGGCAGAATCTATAAGTGCGACTGTGGTAAAGTCTGTTGTGTTGTTTGATGTATGTTGTACTGAATACCAGCTTGTGTAATCTTAGTTGTGAGTCAGTCAAATTACTGGTAACGGTTGCTCTTGCAGTACCTTATTACATACTGGTTACCTCTGCTTAATTCTGTGCAAGCAGCTTAAATTATGCAATGCCATTTTAGTTTTAATTTTAAAGGCATAATTTTATCTTAACCCTATAATGAGCTGTGCTTTTTATTGCTTTGCACACTGTTGGAGTATTTCAATAAGCCTCTTACTTCAATTATTTGATGGTTAACGTTGCAAAGAAAATGTCTTACATGCATAAAATATTGCAATTTTCTGCTTCTCAGTTGGTGTAAAATGGGCCATTTTCTGAAATAGTTTGTTTGGTGTGTTATAGAATGAACTTCTTGTTTTATAACTACACTCCTGGAAATTGAAATAAGAACACCGTGAATTCATTGTCCCAGGAAGGGGAAACTTTATTGACACATTCCTGGGGTCAGATACATCACATGATCACACTGACAGAACCACAGGCACATAGACACAGGCAACAGAGCATGCACAATGTCGGCACTAGTACAGTGTATATCCACCTTTCGCAGCAATGCAGGCTGCTGTTCTCCCATGGAGACGATCGTAGAGATGCTGGATGTAGTCCTGTGGAACGGCTTGCCATGCCATTTCCACCTGGCGCCTCAGTTGGACCAGCGTTCGTGCTGGACGTGCAGACCGCGTGAGACGACGCTTCATCCAGTCCCAAACATGCTCAATGGGGGACAGATCCGGAGATCTTGCTGGCCAGGGTAGTTGACTTACACCTTCTAGAGCACGTTGGGTGGCACGGGATACATGCGGACGTGCATTGTCCTGTTGGAACAGCAAGTTCCCTTGCTGGTCTAGGAATGGTAGAACGATGGGTTCGATGAGGTTTGGATGTACCGTGCACTATTCAGTGTCCCCTCGACGATCACCAGTGGTGTACGGCCAGTGTAGGAGATCGCTCCCCACACCATGATGCCGGGTGTTGGCCCTGTGTGCCTCGGTCGTATGCAGTCCTGATTGTGGCGCTCACCTGCACGGCACCAAACACGCATACGACCATCATTGGCGCCAAGGCAGAAGCGACTCTCATCGCTGAAGACGACACGTCTCCATTCATCCCTCCATTCACGCCTGTCGCGACACCACTGGAGGCGGGCTGCACGATGTTGGGGCGTGAGCGGAAGACGGCCTAACCCTGTGCGGGACCGTAGCCCAGCTTCATGGAGACGGTTGCGAATGGTCCTCGCCGATACCCCAGGAGCAACAGTGTCCCTAATTTGCTGGGAAGTGGCAGTGCGGTCCCCTACGGCACTGCGTAGGATCCTACGGTCTTGGCGTGCATCCGTGCGTCGCTGCGGTCCGGTCCCAGGTCGACGGGCATGTGCACCTTCCGCCGACCACTGGCGACAACATCGATGTACTGTGGAGACCTCACGCCCCACGTGTTGAGCAATTCGGCGGTACGTCCACCCGGCCTCCCGCATGCCCACTATACGCCCTCCCTCAAATGCTGCGCAGCTAGCGCCATTCGACGGCCAACACCGCGGTTCCTGGTGTGTCCGCTGTGCCATGCGTGTGATCATTGCTTGTACAGCCCTCTCGCAGTGTCCGGAGCAAGTATGGTGGGTCTGACACACCGGTGTCAATGTGTTCTTTTTTCCATTTCCAGGAGTGTATGTGGGTCTACGGGCATGGAAGGCTGCTAAGTTTGAGCAGTACTGTAATTGATACAAGTATTCTACCTATAAGGAACTTTTTCTGATTTAAAAATGTAGCTTGTAAATAATGTATTTAGTGTTTTAAACTATTCAAAGATTTCAAATCCTTTTGGAGCCGCCAGGTCCAGTCTCCTGTCAAATAATTTTGTCTCAAGTATTTGCACTGAACCAGTAAAATATCTCTAAAGTCTTTTCTTAAAACACACTTAAAAAAGGAGCTATATTTTGCAACTAAGTTTTACCAAAAGCAAAAGCATAAGTTTTTTGAAAAACTTCTTTTATTGAAGGAAGTCACTGCCATTTGTGTTAAATTAAAATACGTATTCTTAAATGTTACATTTGTTGCTTTGCAGAAGTTTTCTGGATTTTTTACTTTAAGTATGATTTGAATAAACAGTAAGTTGTGATATCACTGTGTTGCTGTGCTATTACCAGTGTTGGTTGTTTTGATGCCTGGTAAATATAGCTTGCTGTTGGGAACCCTCTGTGGGCTTGGTCCTTTCACTCCCTGCAACCTTGATACCTACTAGCAACATACTACATTGGGCCTTTATTTCAATGTCATACCCCTATACCCCTGTTTTCCTACCCATTACAACCTTCTTCAGAAGTACTGGATAATTGTCAACTTCATTCAGTAATTCCCTGGCAGTACCTGCATGTCACCATTTTGTTGAAGAGTCAGTGGTTTCGGAACAACCTTTGCTGCTACACATTTCATATATAAAACACCAAAAAATTTGGCTGGCACAAGCCAAAAGGTACGCTTACATCATTCTGTTACTTCTTCACTCACATCAGTAATTGATGTGCTAGGGAATCCAGCATGGTTGACATCATCTTGACCCTCTTCGAAATGTTTATACCACTCATAAACTCTTATCTTACTCATAGAAGATTCACCAAAAGCCACAGTTAATATTTTGAATTTGGTACTGCACTTTATTCCATTTTTTAAGCACAATTTAATGAAAATTCTCTGATACATCTTTCTTGAAAGTAAAAATTCACCGAGCACTCAAAAATGTGTATAAGTTTTCGATAGTTCACATTCATATTCATATTCAGAACAGCTGAATATGCAAACATACATGGGGAAAAGTATACCAACTATTTTTATCTGATGTATAAAGCCCGTGAAACTAAAAAATTCCTGTTACTTTTTGATCACACTTGTATAGCACTAGAACAAAAAATTGCTTACACTAATATACTAGCCAACACTCTTTGTGTGGTGCAGAAAAGAGTGAGGTGTTCTGCCATAACATTCTTTGACTACTTACCTAGTGAAGCAGGGGGGGGGGGGGGGGGAGGGGGAGGGAGAGGGGGGGGGAAAGAGGGGAGAGAGAGAGAGAGAGAGAGAGAGAGAGATGATATTTTAAAGTAACTGATACATCTTTAATCATAGCAAGAGATCACAATATTGTTGTCAATTGAACATGCAATAACTAAAATGAACCAAAACTGAACAAATTTCAATAAGCACACTGTCATAATTTATACCAATCATGTACTCTTGCGAAAATATGAATAGCTTCAATAAGGAATGGGCAGAACACAAAAACACAGAAATTGTTATATCATTGATGGGCACAGATGACAGTAAACTCCAATTAAACATGAATGCATGTTGATCTACCTAGATGACATAATGAGTCTCCAAATTAAAAACACTCTTCTTTGGATTTAGTATGGCCCTGTACAATTTTTTTGTAACCTCATGTACCACTAATTTTACTTTTGTTTCACCCTGCTGTGTGTGTGTTGTTCCAATGTACTCGCTGAACATTTCATATAATTTGAAAAGGTTATACAGTGTTTGCCTTTTTTTCTCCTATAATGAAGTGGCACCTCCTTATGATATCAGCAAGTTATTCTGCTTTTCAACATGAGATTTTTTTAAGGTCCGTTTTTACTATCTGCAAGTAAGTAACGACAAAATCTCCAATCATCTTATCTACTTTAAAATTTGCAAGACAAACTTTCAATACAGAATAACATCTGCACATGCATGCACTTACACCTGCCTATTAGTTGTAATCTTACAGTCATAACTAAGGACGGTCAGTGCTTTAATACTAACATAAAAGATATGCAATGCTCACAAATCAGTATTGGGTTTTGGGCAGAACAGATACAGTTTAGACTTCACAGGTTCCAGTATGTTTTTATCTACAGCACTTCTGGTGGGACTAGCAACTCTTTTTAAAGAAAAAACTTCTATGCACATATCGCCACAGCAGTCACTTCAATCTGACCATGCCACAATATTAGAGCAAAATGATTTTAATTGTGCACTACAACAAAATGGTTGGATTTTGATGATGCAACAGTTATTTCTTTATCAGTGTAGGCAGTTCCTTCTATGATGAATGGGTTATTCACTGGGTATTGACAAATAAACACCTATATATTTTGTAGTGCAGTGATGTTTCCATAATACTGCTCCAGTCATTTAAAGCCATCATTGTCAACATATTAAGATACATTAATCTTCTTGAAAATGGATGATTCTTGTGTCTAAATCAACTTGTATCCTTGACAGAGTCATCATCATCATCATCATCATTATCATCATCATCTTTATTTCATTGTCTTCATTTCCCCTTTACCTGGCATCAGGCTGGATTGGGATTTTGATACAGACATCAAGTAATGAAAATGATCTAAGACAAAGCATTAATGCAAACACTGGGTATCTCTGTGTGGTGCACAGGTGTTGAGCATGCCACTGAGAAATGTGAGAGTCTCTTTGTGGAAACAAATGTGTTGGTTGTTTTGATGCCTGGTAAATATAGCTTATTGTTGGGAATCCTCTGTGGGCTTGGTCCTTTCACTCCCTGCAGCCTTGAAACCTACTACCAACATACTAGATTGGGCCTTTGTTTCAATGTCATACCCATATACCCCTGTTTTCCTCAAAAGCCCTAGTTAACATTCTGAATGTGGTGCTGCACTTTATTTTTAAGTATGTATTAGAACGAAAAGTGTACTGTCACATAAATATATTTGTGTAAGTATTACAATACAAATCTTTTCAATGTGAGATACTTTTTGAAACTCTTCAGGCTGGACTGTTTCTGTCATCATCATCAACTGTTTCTGTCATCATCATCATCATCATCATCATCATCATCAAAAACATTGTCACTCTCATTTTCACTTAGAAATTCCTCTAGAAGCTCTACAATCTCTTCCTCAGAAAAAACAATGAGTGAAGAACTAGCCATTTTGTGTCTACTAACTTGAACATAATAATAAATAACTTGAACATAATAATTACAACCTGACTCCCAACATAATTGCTACATTCAACACTGACTTAACACAGGCTTCCTTAGATGGCAGCACTATGCAGCATTGATGCCTAGTACAGTCACATTTAGGAATGGAGCATTTGAGAGCTATGAAAAATCATATCAAGTGATGCTCAACAGCAGAGTGGAAAACAAAATTTGTAATCTAAAGTGCCACTTGCCATTTGAGTGGAATGAATTAAACGATGAAATTTGGAAAAAGACACTATTATGATATTTAACCACACTGACGAAACCTATGAGAGATTACTAGACAGTTCATCACGGGGACATTGATTAATAGACAAGTTAAAAAAAGTGGAATTGTAAATGATAAAAGCCTTGCACAAAAATTGTGCTAGTAGAGTAAAGACAGGAGGAACAAAATGGCTGAAAGTTGAACTGGGCTTACAATGGTGAAGTATGCTCTCCTCTTTATTATTCATCACAGTCAAGGTTAAACATAAATTATATCTAAAAAGAAAGATGATGAGACTTACCAAACAAAAGCGCTGGCAGGTCGATAGACACACAAACACAAACATACACACAAAATTAAAGCTTTCGCAACCAACGGTTGCCTCATCAGGAAAGAGGGAAGGAGAGGGAAAGACGAAAGGATTTGGGTTTTAAGGGAGAGGGTAAGGAGTCATTCCAATCCCGGGAGCGGAAAGACTTACCTTAGGGGGAAAAAAGGACAGATATACACTCACACACACACACATATATCCATCCCCATATACACAGACCCTCTATTATATTTATATCATTAAACATAAATTAGGAAGATATACGACAAAAAGCCACATTTGCAGATGTAGTGATGTGGGGATGTGATAAAACTGTAAAGACAAGCATATACATGGATCCAAGAGACAGAAAAATTTGAGGTGAGAGTAAGTCCACAAAAAAGCAAAAAATAGTAATGACAAGGGGAAGGATGGAAGAGGAAAGGAAAAAAAATTGAAAATTTTTGCATGGGGTCAAAAGGTCAAGCACTTAAAAAGAGAGGCACTAATGATGGCAAGTTAGATAATGAAATTTGGAAAAGCATATGAAAAGTAAAAATCTTCTACCGGAGTCTAAGGCATATGATGTGGAACAGAGATGTCCCAAACGAATGTAAAAAGTGCTATATTCCAACAATGGAAAATCCTTAATAAAGTTCGATATACAACGTATTCTGAACACATTCTAGCAAAGCAGCTGGCCAATGACTACAACAAAAATGGAAGAAACCAGAATGCAGGCAGCAGAGTTGAAATGTTTAAGAGGTAATGAAGACAAGAAAGAACAGACTCATAAATGAGGAGATCAGAAAAAGGATGGGGCTTCAAAACTTCAGGACAAGATACAAACATCAAAGCTGAAGGAGAAGGCACACATGACAACAACAACAGAGGAAAGAGTGCTGGAAAAAATACTTACTGAAAGATCAGCTGGAAAGAGACCACAAGGAAGACCCACAAAGATAAAAGTATACAGTGAGTGAGTCCACAGAGAAGAGGGGAAGGAAACTAGAAGATGTGCTAAAGAAGGAGAGGAGAGGTGGAGAGACAGATAACAATGAAGGCCCTTGTTTCACAAGAAGAACAAGAAAATTAAATCATGTTGTTGTTTTTGTTGACATATAATCCAAGTCAAAGATCCTATCTGCTGTAGCTGTTATCCCTTTAGTGAAAAATTATTAAGATGGGCACATATCACATAGAATATCATTAGATAGTAATTGCACTTAAATGCTAGCAGATTCTTGCACTTAAAATTTTAATAATTCTCATTTATGAGATAGGTTTTACATGCTATGCATACTGTTAAATGCTGAACTGAGGATCATTAAGCTATTTTTTGAATCGTACTTACCATTAATGGCACACATGACAGATGTCCTTCCAAGTTCTTCCTCCTCTGTCATTTTACTGTCCACATCAGAAGGCACCTCTCCAATAGTGCGACGCATCCATTCTCTATTGCCAATCAGGACCTAAAAGTAACAGCAAAGCACATATTTTGAATTGCATTAAAGTTTTCTAAGACTGAAGTACATCTGCTTCTATCGTGATGGCACTTTGCATTAAAGATTACTAATAAATATCAACAGTAAGATTATAAAGTGGATACATTCTAGCTATTCCATAATCATCATAAAATTGCATTCCATCAACTTTCTGATAATGAAAATAAATACAATTAAATCAACAGCCTTGGGCTGGTGTGAAGTTGTGCAGACTGGAACAATTGAACCTATCATTGTTCCCTAAAATAAGGGACATCCTACCCAAGAGCTTTCTAGGCCCTTCTAAAGTGATGTTCCATCACCCACCCAATCTTCAGAACATACAAATCTATCCCTATGCCACTCCTAATCTCAATCCCTTGCCACAAGGATCAAATCTCTGTGGAAGATCCAGGTGCAAGACCTGCCCAATCCACACACCCAGCACTTCCCATACGAGTGTTAATGTTATGCCATCAGAGACCGGGCCATGTGCGAAAGCAGCCATGTCACTCAGCGGGTCTGCTACAATCACTGCAGAGCTTTTTACATTGGTATGACTATCAAGCAGCTGTCCAGCAATATGAACTGCCAACACCAAATCGTGGCTAATAGCAAAGGGTGCAAATGAGTGGCACAACATGCGGCTGAACATAACATGCTTGATTTTAATGGCTACTTCACCACCCGAGCCATCTGGATCCTCTAATCCACCACTAGCTTTTCTGAGCTGCACAGATGGGAGCTATCCTTACAACACATTCTCCATTCCCATAATTATCCCAGCCTCCACCTACGGTAACATACTGTCCCCACATCCTCCGCCCAACTTGTTTCCACACCCTCTGTTCTGGCACGTCCTCCCCATTCATGTGTCCCACCCTCCATTTGCCACCCTCTGCCAATAGACCCACTGATCTTTCCCACACCTCTTTTTTTGCTCTGTTTTCCCCACCTCCCTGCCCCACAACCTCCTGACGCTGCACCTGTTGGCATTCTAGTCCCTCCACATTCTGCCATACAATGCTCCTCACTCCCCCCACCAATACACAGCTATTGCATCCCTTCCCCACTCCCTCCAGGTTGCTGCTTCCATCCCATGTAACATTTCCATTCTGGCCCCACTGTTGGAGTTGGTGGTCATGTGTGCAAGAGAGGTGCGCTTGCTTGTTTTAAAATGTGTGTGTGTGTGTGTGGGGGGGGGGGGGGGGGTTGATAAAGGCTGTGGCCAGTGTAAGTGTCTTAATCATTCCTGGCTGTAATTTAGCATGCCACCTTTATAGTAAGTAGCAATCTATCTTTTCTGACATTGTTGATATTCCTACGTGGAGTTTTCATTTTTTGATTTTAGTATGAAAGAGGCTAGGCACAGGGTAGGGACTGAAACAGGGATGTAGATTTATCAGTGCAAATCCCTGTAGTACTATTTCACGTGAGTGATGGAGCAAGTGACCATACAGAAACTTACTTATATCCGCAGTAGGCAGTACAGAGGATGCGATAACAGAGAATCCAAGGGATTAGGAAGCTTCAAGTACATACACTCCTGGAAATTGAAATAAGAACACTGTGAATTCATTGTCCCAGGAAGGGGAAACTTTATTGACACATTCCTGGGGTCAGATACATCACATGATCACACTGACAGAACCACAGGCACATAGACACAGGCAACAGAGCATGCACAATGTCGGCACTAGTACAGTGTATATCCACCTTTCGCAGCAATGCAGGCTGCTATTCTCCCATGGAGACGATCGTAGAGATGCTGGATGTAGTCCTGTGGAACGGCTTGCCATGCCATTTCCACCTGGCGCCTCAGTTGGACCAGCGTTCGTGCTGGACGTGCAGACCACGTGAGACGACGCTTCATCCAGTCCCAAACATGCTCAATGGGGGACAGATCCGGAGATCTTGCTGGCCAGGGTAGTTGACTTACACCTTCTAGAGCACGTTGGGTGGCACGGGATACATGCAGACGTGCATTGTCCTGTTGGAACAGCAAGTTCCCTTGCCGGTCTAGGAATGGTAGAACGATGGGTTCGATGACGGTTTGGATGTACCGTGCACTATTCAGTGTCCCCTCGACGATCACCAGTGGTGTACGGCCAGTGTAGGAGATCGCTCCCCACACCATGATGCCGGGTGTTGGCCCTGTGTGCCTCGGTCGTATGCAGTCCTGATTGTGGCGCTCACCTGCATGGCGCCAAACACGCATACGACCATCATTGGCACCAAGGCAGAAGCGACTCTCATCGCTGAAGACGACACGTCTCCATTCGTCCCTCCATTCATGCCTGTCGCGACACCACTGGAAGCGGGCTGCACGATGTTGGGGCGTGAGCGGAAGACGGCCTAACGGTGTGCGGAACCATAGCCCAGCTTCATGGAGACGGTTGCGAATGGTCCTCGCCGATACCCCAGGAGCAACAGTGTCCCTAATTTGCTGGGAAGTGGCGGTGCGGTCCCCTACGGCACTGCGTAGGATCCTACGGTCTTAGCGTGCATCCGTGCATCGCTGCGGTCCGGTCCCAGGTCGACGGGCACGTGCACCTTCCGCCGACCACTGGCGACAACATCGATGTACTGTGGAGACCTCACGCCCCACGTGTTGAGCAATTCGGCGGTACATCCACCCGGCCTCCCGCATGCCCACTATACGCCCTCGCTCAAAGTCCGTCAACTGCACATACGGTTCACGTCCACGCTGTCGCGGCATGCTACCAGTGTTAAAGACTGCGATGGAGCTCCGTATGCCACGGCAAACTGGCTGACACTGACGGCGGCGGTGCACAAATGCTGCGCAGCTAGCGCCATTCGACGGCCAACACCGCGGTTCCTGGTGTGTCCACTGTGCCGTGCGTGTGATCATTGCTTGTACAGCCCTCTCGCAGTGTCCGGAGCAAGTATGGTGGGTCTGACACACCGGTGTCAATGTGTTCTTTTTTCCATTTCCAGGAGTGTATATATGCCTGTATGTACATCTTCCGATCTCTAACCTCCCCCTCCCCCTCCCCCACTCCAAATAAAAAGGCGCATAAACAAAACAAAATATCTAGATACTGCAAAACACTTCACATTGCTTTTTGTAGAATTTATCACACTCACCATGAAACAAAAATTTAATAGTTACGTAACATTAAACCTATCATTAAGTAAAACTCTATTGTGATTTGTGTGCCAAGAACATATGACAAATGATTTACAAAATACAAGGTAAAATTAACAAATCAGATACTTCAAATCATCACAGTCTTGGCTACTCTAGCTCACCATTATCAAGAAATTTTGGACTACAGACTTCTCTATATTAGCAATATATATTTTTACTTGTACCTCATCTTGCTTCCTTAATTAGGTATTTCTTTTTTCCATTTACAATAAATGTTTCCCACATTCTTGTTATGAAAGTTTAAAATCACAATTACGTCATATATGAAGACTGTTGTAAATGACAGAGTGTGTACTGGAGAATGACAGAGCAGGCAGAAATACTGTATTTCCTTTTCTAAAACTTTTTCACTGAGGAATATCATAAGAGGATTTCTACTTTCAATTGTTGCACGAACACCACATTGACAAAAATTGAGGAAAGTAACCACAGGATAGAAAATCAACTAAAATTGCTCGACAGCAAGAAGGCAATGGGAGCTGATGGAATACCTACACAATTCTACACAGAGTATGTGAAAGACTTTGGTCCTTGTCTAGTGGCAGCTTATTACATGCTGCATTCCATGCTATTGGAAAAATGCACCAAGTCTTTCTCATTTTCAAGAGTGGTTGTTGAACTGTTGCACACTTCTATGGGGCTACATTGCTTATGTGAGGGTTGTAAAATTTTGTAACATATTTTATATTTGCATATTACAAACAACCTGAAGACTGAAAATTTCATCTGTAGAAATCAACATGCATTCTGTAAACAACAATCATGTGAAAATCAGATTGCTCTGTTCATTCATGACACCCAGGATGTAATAGAACTGGTGCCATATTCCTTGGCTTCTGGAAAGCATTCCATGCAGTTCTGCACTGTTGCCTAATGAACAAAATATATCAGAGCAACTTTGTGACTGGATTGAAGAGGTTTTGGCAAACAGAACACCACTTGTCATTCCTAACGGAGAGAGATCTTCTGACAAAACTATCTTTGGACATTCCCCAAGGGACCATATAGAATAATTACTGTTTACAGTAAACATAAACAGCCTAGTGATTAATGCCAGAAGCTCTATGAGGCCGTTTGTGTGCGACAGAAGCAACAATAGTAGAAAATTGTACCGAGATGCTGAGAGACCTACAGAGAATTGACACTTGGTGCAGGAATTGGCATGTAAGCTCCAACATTCACAAATTTGACACATTGCACTAAATGGACAGCAAGTCTCCATTTTTGTGTGACTGTACAATTACTTTACATGGACAAGGTCACAGCCATAAAATATAAGGGAGTATGCATGTGGAGCAATTTGAAGTTGAAAGACCACATAAAACTAAACATACAAAAGGCAAATGTCTGACAGATTCTGTAAATTTGATCCACCTGTTTATCGAGCACTTTGAGGACATCACCCTGGACATAGCTCCTGCAAAGCATAGTCGTTTTTATCGTTACAACAATGATATGTTCATTGCCTGATCTCATGGATGTGAAGAACTGGGAGAATTCTTTGACCACATGAACAGTATCCAAAAACAACATCAAATTCACGATGGAGGTAGAAACTGATGTTGCCTTCCCTTTCCTTTATGTCCTCATCTGCTGTAAAGCAAATAGGCCTCTCAGTCACAGCGTTTACCAGAAACACACCCACATGAACTGTTATCTGCATGGTATCAGCTATTGCCATCTGTCGCAGAAACGTTGCACCATTATAAAGACCTCGGTGCATCTAGCAGAAGCCACACCAGACTCTGAAAACCTACCAAGGGAACAGAGCCATTTGTGGAAACTATTCAAGGAAACAAGCTACAACAACTACCAGATTTCGCAAGCCCTCTTTCCAAAACCACAGAAGCAGGAGGACCCCGAGTATGACTCTAAGAAGCTTGTGCTTCTGTGTACTGTGGCTCAATAACAGGAAAGTTTAGCCCGGCTCCTAGGGAGAGAGAGAACAGATTCTGTCTTCAGGGCTTCAACAAAATTTCGACAACTCACGAGGCCTGTAGTAGACAATGTAGGCCTTAGAATGCCAGGAGTGTATAAAATACAGTGTGGGTGCAGACACATTTTTGTAAGCAAACTGTGCCTACTATTGAACACTGCTGTGTAGAACACGAGAAATGCTTTCACCTTCGGTACACTGAGAAACCAGTGATAACAGAGCATGCTCTACAAAATAGACATTGTATTGCATTCAGAGAGACATCAGTTATAACACGGAGTAAAAGTTTCTGGGATAGCATAATTAAGGAAGTGATCAAGATAAAAAATTGTAATGACACTCTCAATAAAGATCATGGTCTATAGATAAGCATGGCTTGGGACTTGGCCATCAAAAGGTTGAAGGAGGTGCATCAGATGCATAGCGCAACAAAACTATTACCTTAAACGGTATTGAAGTGAGCACGGGTGACATCACAGAAGGCACTGCGCCTATAGAAGGATGGAAGCAGCAACCAGAAAACAGTGATCACTTAACAAAGGCTGAAGAGTACACAGTAAAAAGCTTATGGATTGTAAACCACTGAACACAACTGGAAGCTCAAGAGAATTTTATCAAGTACAAATCACCATGAAACCATGCATTCTTGTATGATGTAGAAATACCTCATTCAGTTAATATATTGGTACTGCTCCTCAGTTTGGGACTCCTACCAGACAGGATTGGTCGACAATACTGTATCCACTGGCTGCCACCAGCGACAGGCCAACCACCTCACAGCTGTGTAGCACAGTTAGCCACAACTCTGGTCTGCTAGTAACGAAACAGTCGACATCAACACAAACATGCTGGGCTATTTTCAACCAATCCTCAAGCAGCCTCCACAGTGCTGGCCAGCACCAGTCTCACTACTAGCAGCACGTGTGTTGCAGTAAACAGTGCTGCAATCATAAGCACTCATTCTCTTCCACGAAATTATAAATTGTCCACCCGTCGAGTGTCACACCGGAATCCTACTGCCAAGATACTTAGGTTACTGCCCAACTTCTCTGCGGCCAGTTCATGCTACAGGTTTCTGATGGCCACAGCTAGCAGCCTACTGATGTGAGTTCTCTTTGCCAAACTGAATGAAGTGCATCTCACCACAGCATCCAAGCAACCAAGCCATTACGAATGAAAAACACACAACACTAGAGTAATATGACACCAATGTTTTGTGTATTTTATTCATAATGTATAAAACATTCTACCAAGAACTGATGGAACTGTCAATAAATACGTCCAAGTCATCACCAAGAGTATCCTCCATTCACCACTCTGCTAGACTTCTGTCTCAGCCATTCTCCAATTAACTACTTCCACCGACTGTCTCGACGCTCCTCGAGCTCACTTCCTTTCCCGACCCTACTGCCAATAATCCTCTAACACCCTGCCACTCACTACCAACCATGACCCCCGTGGACTTTTACATTGTGAGAACATTCTAGTGCAATTTCAGTGCCTGAACTTCACCCTGAACCAAATAGTGTGGACACTGTGTATTGTATTCTGATCATTGGACTTAACAAACATACAACTGCTCTTTGTTACCTAGCCACTTCGATTTCAGCATGTTGCTCCTCTTAGTCATGAACACTAAAGAAGAAATAGACAAGATGGAAGGAAGAGCCATGCAGTTTTTCACAATTTTGTTTGGTATGCACAAAAGTTCCATGGAGATGCTAATCCAGTCTTAGTGGCAGACACTAGAAGAGAGGATGCAATGATACACGAGGCACTCTCTGCTGACAGAGCGTAGGTGTAGATGTAAATGTAGATGTAGATGTAAACTTTTCACTGAACAGGTGATAGAAAATGCAATGCACCTCACCTCGTAGGAGTCCGCAGTGTTCTCAACCACACTGCTTCCATTGATTGTGAGCAGCTGCTCTAGCTTTGCTGCACCCTTTTCTTTGCTGCTGTACTCACTGAGGGTTAAGTCAATTGGCACACCACTTATAACTGCCGACTTTACGCCATTCCTGCAATGAAAAATAAGACACAGAGATTGTAAAACAGTGACAAGCCAAAGAATCCATATAGCACTTTTGATGAAATACACCAAGGTCACAATTGTCATGTTGTAGAGCATGCTCCGCAACAGGATACTGTGTGTTTCCAGTATACACCCTCTGCCTATACTCGGTCATCTTAACTGTTAACTCGACGAAACTTAACACAAGCTTGCCATTTTTCTTCTCCCATCCATCGATTTATTTCTTTTAACACCACCTCCATATTTCCTCCAATGTATTAGTGTACAGTACCTATTGACTGAGGTGTTTAATGGCAGGAAGTTAACAATTAAGACCTGATGTGTAACTCATCCATAGTTCTAAATGGACTACACTGGGCAACACACCAAGGAGTGGATGTAAGAGGAATTATAGCAAAATTGCAATTGGAGTAAAGAAAGGAAGACTGATGTGTATTAGAAAGTAAAATATTTTTCCGACACAGTATGTGCTTACATATTATATTCAGCAAACTCTCCGAGAAAGAATTCTGTGAACTGCATTTAAAATATGGATCCATTGCAAAATGTTACTTATTCTTGGGCTAGTTAGTTCTCTAATGATGTTGAACTTAGTATGTAATCCACATGCTCTGTGGAAAGAAGTGTCACCTTTGGCTAATTTAAAAAGAGAAGATCAGGGGCATGTGGCAAAGACAATTGTTAAGGATTGATTATGTCAACATTGGACAGAAAGTAAAATAGATGGGGAGCTATCTTGTACTGGAAACAGTAAGCACTGGTCTCAATCAACTGAGAACACCTGGTACAGTGAGAAAACTACAAAACAAAAAAAAGAAAAGGAAGTTAATAGCACATTGATACAAATGTCATCCAAGTGTCACCCTAGACAGACAAGGAAACATAATACAAAACATGTATGAAGAAATTATCCTGGCATTTACATGAAGTTATTCAGGCCAGCTCATGGAAAACCTGAGCTAGAACGACTGGATGAGGATCTGAGCCCTATTTCCCCTGAATGTGTGACCATTGTCTCTACCACAATGCCATCCCATTTATTTTGAAATTGAATGAATGTAAGTATAAGTTGTTAAAAGAAAAGAGAACTGTGAATATTTCACGTTACTAATGAAGCTATCATAGTGAATAGTACCAAGGAAAGCTGAACGCAAATTACCATTATTCAAAAACCACAGAAAGAAATTAGGAACCATGTGATAGGCCCATGCTCGTATCTCTGACTTCATACAAAATAATAATAAATATATCCAATGAAGTTCATTTATTACTCAACCATGTAAGACAAAAATAATATTACACAAGATGAAGATAGTGATCTTTCATTAAAGTAACTTGGCATAGGTCAAAAGTAGAGTGATACAACAAACCATATTAGAAACTGGACAAATTCATTAAGTTGCCAATCATTCATAATTTATTATTTTGTAATAAATTGGAAATTGAAGAGCTGCTGAAGTTAATTGAAAGGGCTAGTCATGTGTGAAAGATGTGTACCTTGTCTCCTATGTCCGTAGAATTAGTTATGAGCAAAACTGAGATGTCTATTAACCAAATATCTACCAATCCATTTTACTGAACAAATGGATATGAAACTGAAATTATGACAATACAGTAACCAAACCAGCTAAATCTTTTGTGGCACGGCAATGTTTTCTAACAAGAAAATCTTGATAGAGAATATTAGTTGAATTAGAATACATATGAAGGAAGGAAGAAGATAAATTAGGGTTTAAGTTCCTGTCAGGACTGATCTCATCAGAGATGGAGCAAATAGAAAATTAGGCCTTGAATGGGAGTTTGAAAAATATGCAATTTCAATAGCAACAACATTCTCCAGGGCAAAATTATTCCATGTGGTGTGTAAGATGTATGAGACAGGCAAAATGTCCTCAGACTCCAATAAGAACTTAATAATTCCTAGTGCAAAGAAGGTAGGTACTGACAGGTGTGGATAAACCATCAGTTTAGTAAATCATGACTGCAAAATACTGATACAAATCACTTATAGAGTAATGGAAAAGCTGATAGAAGCTAACTTCAAGGAAGTCAGTTTGGACTGCAGAGGAATGAAGAAATGCATGACGCCTTACTGACCCTATGATTCCAATAATTATAAAGCAGCTACAGACAATATGGCCAAACTTTTGACAGTGTTGATTGGACTAGATTCTTTGAAATTTTGAAGTTATCAGGGGTAAAATAGAGTGAACAAAAGGTTTACAGCTTGTGCAGAAACCAGACTGCAGTTAGAAGAGTTTAAGGACATGAAAGGGGTGCAGTAGCCAAGAGGTTGTTCAATCTGTTCACTGAGCAAATAATAAAGGAAACCAAAGAGAAATTTGGAAAGCCAATTAAAGTTCCGAAAGAAGAAATGAGTACATTGAGGAGGAAATTAGATAAGAAATGAGACACTACGAGTAACATCTTTTGCCATTTGGGCAGCAAAATAACTAACAAGGTGTGAAGTAAAGTGTATATAAAATGCAGACTAGCAATAGCAAAGAATGCATTTCTGAAAAATAGAAATTTATTAACATGCAATATAGGTAGTCTTTTCTGAAGGTATTCATATGGAGTGTAGCCTTACCTAGGGAGTAAAATTACAACACACTAAGATCAAAGAAGGATATTGCTTATACCATGCAAAAGCTGCTTTTAACAAGAGAAGAAACCTTTTCATATCCATCTGCACAGACAACCATCTCAGGAAAAACCTTATAAAGAGGTTTGTTTGGGGTGAGCTGCTGCACGGAAGTGAAACACAGACACTCAGAGAAGCAAAAAACATGAAATAACAGCCTCAAAGTTGTGGTGCTACCACAGAATGCTCAATATTTCCTGGGGAGACAAAATATCAAACAGAGAGGTGCTCCAGAGTGGAGGAAGCCTTGTCCCCTGAATCTCATCAAATGCAGAAGGGGCACATGGGTCTGTCATCTACAGAGACATCACAGAGTCATCAAAAGTATAATTGAAGGAACAGTAGAAGGGAAGAATGCAAGAGGCAGACAGACTAGAATACATCAACCAGATCATGGAGGATGCCAGATGCACTACCAATGCTGCACTTAAGACAAATGCCAAAGACAGAAATGCATGGCAAGCTGCTGCTAACCGACCACATGGTAGAAGACCAAAGAAGCACCTTTGTACACAAGTGACATCCGGACAACAAGGAGCTCAGACAATGAGAGAATAGAAGCTTGTGGAATGTTTAAAATTAGATTCGTAGGTTGAGTAATGAAGAGATACTTAATCAAATTGGGAAGAAGAGCAATTCACAACACAACTTGACTAAAAGATAAGATCAGTTGATACGGCAACCCAAAGGCATAAAGGGATCATCAATTTGGGACCAAACAGCAAGGTCATCAGTCCCTTGTTTCAAATGTGGTCCATTCTGATAGTGCGATGTCTAAGAAAAGACAGAACGATAAAAGGGAAAAGGCTAAAAAATGTAAAAGGACAGTCATGTTGTCAATGGTAAAACAAAATAAGGTAAGTCAGCAAGAGAGAGAACCCAACGTTATGAGAGAGGCAGGAAATATCCCACCTGTGAAGCAGCAGTGGCAAGACCAGCTGCGACTTAAAAGGTGCTACCGCTAGAATGTAGATGTGCGTATGGGAAAAGGAGACTAACCAATCCTAAAAAAATGATAAAAACAGAGCAAAAGGGGGAGAAAAGAGGATCGCGGTCTGGGAGGGGACTCGGTAATCTCCAAACACGGCTTACAGTGGGAGAGACCCCAACACCCATCGCCCTGCCCCAACATCAAAGAGAGATTAAAAAACCTTAAAACTGAGAATAAAAACCACTTTCCCGGAGGAAACTGAGAACCAGGTCGACCATCTGGGAATCGTCAGCCAATATCAAAGGTAAAGTGCAGGGGAGCCTGTACTTAGAACGAAGAGCCAAAAGAAGGGGGGCATTCAACCAAAATGTGGGCTACTGACTGGAAGGCGCCACAACCACAAAGTGGGGGTGGCTCATCACGCAAAAGAAAACCATGGGTCAGCCTGGTATGGCCAATGCAGAGACGACACAGTGTGGTCGAGCGCTTTCCGGAGAGGTGAAAGCAAGAACGCCATGGGCCTGGTGTTACCTTAATCGCACGAAGTTTATTAGACAGGGAAGTAGCCTCCCACGAGTTGGCCCATGATTGTGCGAAGTGGGATTTGATGTGAAGCCGTAAATCCGCTGCAGGAGGGGTTACAGAAAACGGGGGGGTAAGTGACTGCTCCCCTAGCCAAATGATCATTGAGCTCATTAGCCTGGATAAAATGGTTCAAATGGCTCTGATCACTATGGGACTCAACTTCTGAGGCCATCAGAACTAACCTAAGGACATCACACACATCTATGCCCGAGGCAGGATTCGAACCTGCGACCGTACCAGTCTCACAGTTCCAGACTGTAGCGAGTAGAACTGCACGGCCACTCTGGCCAGCATTATCCGGGATACCCACATGGCCAGGGACCCAAAGGAAGATACGGAACAAGCAGCACAGTGAATATCAGCGAGATGGTCATGGATGGCAGAGACCAAGGGATGGCGCAAAAAAACACCGGTCAATAGCCAGAAGGCCACTCATTGAGTCCGTACATAACAAAACGAGGTTGTGTTGGTACTGTTTAATAAAGGTAAGCACCCGGGAAATTGCCATCAATTCCGCAGTAAACACCCCACATGTAGGTGGCAGCAGATGATTTTCCATTCCAACAGAGGACGTGAAGGCATATCCCACATGATCAGCAGATTTAGAGCCATCAGTGTAAAAAAACAACAGCATCCCGAAACTCCCACAAAATTCAGCAGGGGATGGAATCTTTCAGACCTCGGTGGAGGCCCGAGGGCAGGAATCAGGTGGGCGACGTCCATGGTCTTGGCACAGGAGAGAATAGGAAGGATGAGTGGGAGAGGAACGGACAGCGAGTGCATAAGACACCAGAAGCTGGGACCGCCGAACAGAAAGGGGCGGGGGGGGGGGGGGGGGGGGGGGGGGATCCCAGCTTCAACCAGGAAACTATCAACAGGGCTAGTAGGGAAGGCACCAGTGGCCAAACGGATACCACAATGGTGGACTGTATCCAGCACATGCAGTGTGGAAGGAGCAGCTGAACCATAAACTTGACAACCATAGTCCAAGCAAGACAGAACTAGAGCTCGATAAAGACGGAGAAGGAGGGAGTGGTCCGCACCCCAAGAGGACTGGGCAAGGAAGCGAAGAACATTGAGTTTATGGAAACATCCTACCTTCAGAAGTCTGATATGGGGCAGCCAAGTGAGCTTGTTGTTGAAAGGAAGACCCAGGAAACGAAACTGTGGGACCACAGGCAATCGTTGTGCCTCAAGATAGAGCTCTGGATCAGGGTGGATCGTAGTACGGCGACAGAAGTGGACCACCCACGATTTTAAAGGAGAGAATTGAAACCCGTGTGAGAGGGTCCATGCAGAGACACGCCGTATAGCTCCTTGGAGCTGCCGTTCTGCAGAGGCGATCTAAGAGGAACTAACCTAAATGCAGAAATCATCCACATACAGGGCAGGGGCGACCAAAGGACCGACAGAGGCCACAAGTCCATCGATAGCAATGAGGAAAAGAAGTACACTCAAGACAGAACCCTGTGGGATGCCAGTCTCCTAGGTCCATGGAGAACTAATAACAGTACCAACCCGAACCCCGAATGACCGATGGAACAGGAACTGGCAGATAAAATTTGGGAGTGGGCCCCGAAGACCCCACTGATGAAGTGTAAGTAAGATGTGATGGCACCAGGCCTTGTCATAGGCCTTGCCTGCAACCAAATGATGGCGCTAGGAAAAAGCTTGCCGAACTGCGGATTCCTAGCAAAGTAAATGATCGATCGGAGACTGTCCCTCTCGGAAGCCACACTGGTAAGGGGACAATAGATCCCTAGATTCGAGGATCCAACTGAGCCGACGGGCTACCATCCGTTCAAGTAACTTGCAAGTAACATTTGTCAGACCAATTGGCTGATAGCTGTCAACAAATAGGGGGTTCTTACCAGGTTTAAGGACAGGAACCACGATGCTATCCCTCCACTGAGAAGGGAAGTCACCCTGGAGTCAGATACGGTTAAACACCCAGAGAAGATGTTGCCGTTGTGGAGCACTGAGTTGCCATTGTGGAGCACTGAGATGTTGAAGCAGTTGGTTATGAATAGAGTCTGGGACAGGGGCTGTATCATGAGAAGAAGAAAGTGCGGAAAGAAATTCCCATTCAGTAAAAGGTTCGTTGTAAGATTCTGATTGACAAGGGGTAAAATAATAAGGTGGAAGCTTCGGCCCGCTGTTTCCGGTGAAGGAGAGCAGCCGGATAGGAGGCTGATGCTGATGCCATTGCAAAATGGGTCGCAAGATGTTCCACAAGAACTAACGAGTCCGTACAAAGGCCATCTGGGAGGTGAAGGCCTGGGAGGGTGGACTGCCGATGGCAACCTTGGAGAGAGCGAAGTGTAGCCCATACCTGTGACATAGGGACAGTAGAACCGAGGGAAGAAACAAATCATTTGCAACATATCTGTTTGCTCTGTTTGATTAAGTAACGGGCTTTAGCATGAAGGCATTTAAAGGTAATAAGGCCGGCAGGAGATGGGTGCCTCTTAAGGTGTTGCAAAGCTCGACGGCGATCACGGATGGCAATGGCAATAGCCATACTCCACCACGGGAACTTGCCGGCGACGAAATGGTCCAAATGAGCGTGGTACAGCAAGGCTAGCAGCGCGAACAATCGCATCAGACACATCACGTAGAACGTCATCAATACAACTGACAAAGAAGGAGAAAACACGACCTGTCCAGTGTATACAGGCCAATCGGCACGTTGGAAAGACCAACGAGGTAACCCGTCCATCGGGGAGCGGGAAGGGAGAGAGAGAGAGAGAGAGAGAGAGAGAGAGAGAGAGAGAGAGAGAGAGAGAGAGAGAGAATCAACGGGATATGGTCACTATCACAAAGGTCGTCGTGTGGTGACCAGAGTAATGAAGGGACGAGAAAGGAAGAAGAAAGAGAAAGATCAATGGCAGAAAAGGTACCATGACCAGCACTGAAATGTGTAGGGGAGCCATCATTAAGAAGGCCCAAGTCATGGTCTGTAATAAACTGCCCTGAGAGAAGACCTCGTGAAGATGGAAATGCACTGCCCCACAAGGGATGATGAGCATTAAAATCCCAAAGAAGAAGGAAGGGAGGGGGAAGTTGCTGAAGAAGGGCAGTTAAGGCAGCAGGTGTAAGAGTCCTGTCAGGATGGACATAAAGATTGCCTCAGAGACCTCAGAGTCCAGGTGGACCCTAACAGCAACCGCTTCCAATGTAGTCTGAAGAGGAATCCATGTGCTAGCAACGTCCGTATGGACCAACGTACAAACACCACCAGAGGCCTGCAGGGGGCCAACCTGATTTTGACAGAACACACAGAATCCACAAAAGGTCAGGGAGTGATCACCAGTAAAATGAGATTCCTGTAGAACCACACAAGCTGCAGAGTACGATGAAATAAGGGATTTCAATTCCGGAAGGTGACGGTAGTATCCATGACAATTCCATTGGATAACCGATGATTTAAATGGGGGCTGAACAGGTTGAAGCCAGTCATACCACCCGTCACCAACAAGGAGGGGGCGACATCCATGAACGACAGGTCAGAATCTGGTTGTGAAGCCAGGGGTGGGACCTCTGGTGACACCAGAGGCTCTTTGTAACAGGATTTATGCTTCTTCTTCTTTTCAGGTTGAGATCGAGGAGGGCTGTGTGGCAAAAAGGAGCCAGCTGCAGCAAGATCGGGAACAGAAAGATATCGGGCGACCTGGGGGCCGACAGACCGTGGTTCTCGCAGTCGTTGTGTGGCAGCAGACCTTTGGCCTGGAAGGTGCTGGGAAGGGGCATCCCGGGAGGGCCGCCCTTGACCGGCAGACACCAAAGGAGTGGGACACTTCTCCAGCTGGGGGGGGGGGGGGAGCAGCGCCCAGAGGAGAAGGTGTGGGACCCGCAGGGGAGGGGGGGGGGGAGGAGGGGAGTCCGGGACTGGGGTAAGGAAGGGGGAGGAAGGGGTGAAGATGTAACTAAAGCATAAATAGATGTCATGGACACAGGGTGAAAACGCGTATACTTCTTACGAGCCTCCGTGTAGGTTAAACAGTCAAGGGACTTATACTCCTGTATCTTCTTTCCCTTCTTATATACTGGGCAATCTGGTGAACGTGGAGAATGAGTGCCATGACAATTAACACACACAGGAGGGGGAACACAAGGACTCCCCTTATGGAGTGGACGTCCATAGTCACGACAGAGAGGGGCCTGCGAACAGCGGGAAGTCATGTGTCCAAAACACAAGCACTTAAAACACCTCATAGGAGATGGGATGTACGGCTTCACATCACATCGATAAACCATAATCTCAGGGAGCATATCCCCTTCAAAGGCCAGGATAAAGGCACCAGTATCAATGCGATTGTCCTTAGGACCCTTCTGAACACGCCGAACAAAGTGAACACCCTGCCGTCCGAGATTGTCCCGAAGTTCCTCATCAGTTTGAAGGATGAGGTGCCTGTGAAAAATCACGCCTTGAACCATATTTAGAGACTGGTGGTGGGTAATGGACACAGGAATTGTGCCAAGATGGGTACAGGCACAAAGGGCCGCAGACTGGGCAGCTGAAGCAGTTTTGATCAGCAACGAACCCGACCGCATCTTGCTCAGGGAGTCCACTTCGCCAAACTTGTCTTGAATGTGTTCCACAAAGAATAAAGGTTTGGTATTGGTGAATGTATCCCAACCAGTCCTGGTGCAAACCAGATAGCAGGGGAAAGATTTTGCCCCTAGCCGACGGGCCTGACCCTCTTCCCAGGGGGTAGCCACGGAAGGGAAGGCCGAAGGGGCAGGAGAAGCAGCACTTGAAGAATCAGTTCCACGCAGAGAGACGGCCGCAGAAGAATGGTCAGAGTTCTGGACCCGTATGCATTTCATTTGCATAGCGTCCGCCCTGATACCACCCACTCCGATCAGGGGCTCTCCTCACGGGCGCCACCCAGCCACAGCAAGGGCCATTGGTATGGCAGCGATTGCTGGGAGTTCCGATGCTCCAGGATGATGAGCAACCACTCCAAGGTATCAGAAGTGTGATCCCTGTGTGTTCAGGGGGCTCAACCAAAAGGGTACATAGCGACCCCACCACACGGGCTGACTACAGTGCTCACTATCACCCTAGCATCAGACAACGACGTGAGAGAAAAGGTGGAATGTACTAGGAGGGCGCACGTCGGAGACACTAGGTAAGGTGCTCTTCCCCAAATGGCTCACACTACAGAAGAGAAATTTAGTAATGAACCCCAGAGGGGGACCAGGGAGTGCCAAAACGAGGTGATTACACAACGAAGCCAAATTGTAAAACCAACAGAACCAGGAGGATAGCGGGGCCAACATAAGCAAGGACACCAAGAGAGGGAGAGGAAAGGGCGAGGGGGAGGGAGCAAGGAGAGGAAAGGAGGGGAAGGGGGAGGAAATGCAGCTGTGGAAAGAAGGAAGGCTGCAATAGCTCGGGGCCCCGTGCTCGCCACACACATATCCACAAAAGAGTTGTGGACCCTCTTGGGCGGGGGGCGGCGGGCGGTGCGAGGGGGGGGGGGGGGGGGGGCAAAAATTGCAGAGGGAGGCTAAGGGATGGACACAGTAAGCAGGGTCAGCTGGATGTAGGTTGCAGTAGTTATGTGGAGATAAGATGGCCTGCATTGGATAGATTTTCATAGGAAAGTGTACTAAATCAATCTTCCGACTATAGACCACAGCAATAACAGTAATAGAATCTCTTGCTCCAAAAATCTCAGTCCACTATTTTTTTTGTTTCCTGTTTTGAAAAAACTGAGATTTTGCTTTACAAATACTTTGCAGAATAGATACATATTTTAGGAAAGAATGTGCGTTTATTATTTCCTACAAAATAAAGTACCTCATGCGATTAGTGAAGTTGGCCAGCATCTCAGACTGCCTGCCACTGGTCAGCATGCCATTGAGGCCAGAAACCGTGCACCGCAGGCCGCATCCAGGGACAGCTTGGAAGCCGGAGCACTTCCCATTGACCTCTGTGCCCAATACCTCCTTGACGAACTTCACAATGGCTGCAACAAGGCAGTTTTCATTAGCAGTATTTGCTTATTATATATCTCTCACTTTTCAAAATATTACACTTCATTTCAAGTAACAAATATAAAATTGAATAATCTAACTCTACAATAGTTCAGATTTAGCCTGGCTGACAGAAGTAGCAGAATATCACGTTTTGTTTTTGAGCACATGACTAATTTCCACTCAGCTGTATTTGTTGTTCACATTATTTGCAATCAGTTTTGATGCTTATGATGGCTTCATAGTCAAGCACTGCATATTAGTACAAACAAAAATACAGGCATCAACATAGCCAATAAGATGTCAAGCACAGAAAAGCATTTCCATGCATATTTTATTTCTGCATACATAACATTAAGTCTAAAAACAAATATTGAAACATGCCACCAATGAAACTGACTTTTTTTATCATGTCTTGACATCCAGTTTGAAACTCATGCTGTGATTGTAGGAATATTATATGTATTATGTATTTTTCTGTACATGACATCTTGTTGCCAATGTTGGTGACTGCATTTTACTTTGTAATGATATGTAGATGTCTGAATATGAAGCCATAAAAAGCTTCAAAATCAGTTGCAAATAAAGCAAACAATAAACACAAAATAAAATGGTTCATGTGCTCCAGAACAAAACAATTTACAGCTGGAGTCACCATTATTCAGTGTCATGAAAGCAAGAAGGATAGTAAATTCTGATGTACAAGGCAGCTTGCACAAGAAGCTGTTTCCTTCTATTCCTGGAGCATCACTACCACCTGAGCTATTGACATATGCTAGGGTCTTCTTTTGTGTGCTGTAATACTAAACTGAGAAGAAAGTAATTTTCCACTAAGAAAAGAAACACATTTCATATGATTCCAATTGTGTAAAATAAAGAAAAAAAGAATAGTTCTCTGCATACACAATGCTACTAAATGTAAAAGAAGGTCACAGTATGGCTTTACTCCATTTCATTATACAATGTTGTGAGAATTCTGCATTTAAGAACATTTTTAAATGCAATAGAATGGGAGGGGGGGAAATCTCCCTATAACAACAGTGTGTTCTGAGAGTGATAATTTAAACAATTAACATAAGCTGTCTTCTGAATCTTTGTTTACATGATTATTACTATTTATTTAGCTCCTAATCCAATGGCTTACTTTCACTACTGATTTTCATATGTGATATGCAAGGAAGTGAGGGAATATGGAATAGTTGTAGGTAAACAACTAGAATTCTCTCAGATACAGATTTATTCACATTTAGCTTCTACACAAGTCCGGAGGCTAACTGCCATTAGCGTCCAACATCCTGCCCAAAGCCCTCTCCTCAAAGATAGCACACTTATGCACTGAACAAATATCGATATTTATGGCGCTCTATGCCACAGAAGTAAAGGTATGGAGCCAACATTCAGCAGTACGTACTTTATTGAAGTAATTGGCTGAACCTAGGTCAAAACTCCTGACAAAAAGCAAAAATCAATACACTGATATTACTTAAACAATAATCATTTATGAGATTTGCCAAAAAAAAAATCCATGGAGCTGGAAACACAAAACAACAAATAATAGGAAGTATTTCAGTCTACAGTTGTCTTGCAAGATGTAGGGGGAATATTTTGCACTTGTTATTTTACTTTATATTCATAGAAATGGCAATTTAAGACAACTAATTGTTTAACTTAGCCATTAAAGTGGGATACAAAATTAACTGACATCAATTAAAATTGAACATTTCTAACCTCATAAAGATAGAAACAAAAATTTTATTACTGAATAAACAGCATCTGTATACAACAAACACAACCAACAACTGTAAACCTACAATATTTCAGATACTTCCATAGCTACAGGGGACATGAACAAGGGGAGAAAAATGTAAAACAGCTGAAACTTAGTTTCACCAATGGTTGTCAATTTACTTTGTATGCCCCCTTAATGGCTAATCTAAAAGCATTAGTTATTTTAAATGCCTTTTCTACAACTTTAGAGTGAAAAGTAACAGTGTTCGATTTGTAAAAAAATGAGGGAAATTTCTGAAATTTAGACCTCTTAAAAAGTGGTTTAACACTTTTCTGAGCATTTTTGAAGTGTGAATACAACATTTGTTTTTATTTATTTATTTCCATTTTTTTGCTTACATCGCCACAATTGCAGCAAAAGTTCTGTCATAGAGTCTACATTGTAACAGGGTCATCATCATGCTGCTACAAACACTCATCATCTCCACATTGTTCATTTATTTATTTGCCCAAGAATCATTTTAGTACATTGTTTGTACATGTGATACACGACAGTGGTAAACCTAGTTAATTTACAATGCAGTAGTTATTTTGACTACATTGTTGACATAATCAAAAAGTGTAATAATATAGGTTGGTGTATTACACTGCTTCTACATATTGTAATGGCAGTTATCAAGTGAGATGACATGATAAGCACAACGTGAACTATATTATGAATTGATAATTTGTAAAATTTGGTGGATGAGGTTTACTTATTATGGTGGTCCCTAAATTCAGACAAAGAATAGAAGCATTGGTCAAGAAAGAACCGTTTTAACTTTATTTTAAAGGCATTTAATGTTGGTGTGTATTTCAGGTAAGAAGGCAAATTGTTATATAACAGAGCTCCAGTGTGATTAACTTCACTTTTGCATAAGTTTGTATTTACTGTGTTCATGTGTAGGTTCATCTTCTGCCTAGTTTCATATGTGTGTCTGAAAAGATTTTCCTTTTTTAAGATGCTCCCTTTTGTGAAAATTAGTATTTCGTATGTATACAAGCAAGGCAGCTGCAATATTTTGAGAGTTTTAAAAAGGGGTCTACAGGAATCCTTGATTTAGGTTTTTTTATCATCCTGCTAATCTTTTTCTGTATTTTAAATGTTTTTGTAGAATTTGTGCAATTCCCCTAAAAAATTATTGCATACATAAGTAGCGACTATATACTACAATGGTATATTGTCAGCACTGATGAGCAGTTTGTACTCTGAGTGAGGATCCTGACAGCATATGCTAGTGAATTCAGTCTCTTATTTAAATTGTTTAGGTGCACCTCACACTTCAGATTTGCCTGAACATGAATGGCTAGACTGACCTTTGACACATTTTTTTCCTTCGATAGTGAAAACAGGGTTTGCAGGATGGAGATTGTGTGTGGTGTGGAAATTAACTGCCACAGTTATGTTCAGAATTTATGATGCACCTATTGGTCTTGAACCAGTGCTTTAAGGTATGCATAACTGATATTGCAGCTTCCTGAAGATTTTCCTCATTCTGTGATTTAATTAGAACATTAGTGTCATCTGCAAAGACTACAGTGGTTCCTTCATGTATTTTATTAGCCAAGTCATTTCTATACAGCAGAAATAGGACAGGTCCCAGAACTGACGCTTGTGGGACTCCATACATGATTTTCTGCATTTCACTATCTTAGTGTTTTATTTCTGTAATCTGCTGGTGATTACTCAGATACAACTGGAGGCATATCTCAGACTGGTCTCTAATTCCATAATTAATTTATGCAGAATGCCATGATCAGTAACATTGAAGGCTTTACTTAGATCTAGACACACCCAAGGTACATGTTGTTTATCATCCACTTCTTTTAATACAAGAAGGAGGCAAAATTTGCTGTCTGAATTGACTTTCCAGCTCTGAAACAATGTTGGGAGTCACTTATCAGCCCCTCTTTATTTAAGGAAACTGTTAATCTTCTAAGGAACATTTTTTTCATAATTTTGCTGAAGGCTGACAATACTGAAACTGTTATATGATTAGCAATATTACTTTTTGCACCCTTATAATGCAAATGTGTTACTTCCACAGTTTTTTAGATTATTTGGAAACACACCACTCTCAGAAGATGAATTTACCGTGTATGTTAGTGGTTCCACAATAAATGTTGCACTAACTTTGATAATAGCTTCTGGTATATCAACACCCACTGAATATTTATTAGGTAATTCTTTTAGGATTCTTGACAGTTCCTCAGGTGTTGCTGGATAGATGAATAATGTGTTTGGATAATGTTTTGATCTGGGTGACTGTCTGGCTGTTTGTCAAGGTGTGTATTTATTAACTGCTGTGCTATATTAGAGAAATAATTGTTGAAAGCACTAGCTAAATGTTTGGGCTCAAGAATGTGTGGCTTACGAGGTGCTGCTTGACCGTTATACCCCATTTTTTTAAAGTCCCTATGCACAATCACTGTGCTAGCTGAACTACTGCAAATAATTTGAAACTCACGAGTGATTCCTTTGCTGACTTCATGCAATATTTTTACAACGATCTTCTGCAGTACTTAATGGTCGCTGTCTGTCTGAATGTGAGGTCTGCTGGTCTAGCTTTAGCTGTGCTTGTTCTTTCAAGTTTCCATTTGACAGTTGCATCACCAGCAGTCAACTTGGGTAGCTGCAGAAGGATTGAAATGTCTCTAATTGATCTGTTGCTTGGGAGACATCCAATGACTAGTCCATGTTCGTAGTTGCTGAGCTCTCCCAAGCAATCCATTTGGCCGTTTCTGCTTCTCTACTGAGAACACAAAACTCCCTGCCTGCTTTTATACTGGTGGATCCTCCTCTTATGACTTCTAGTGATCAGTTCTGTGTTACACAGGAGTGTCCAGATACTTTTTATCTGATAGTACACATGCTGTTTCTTGCTGCATGCTCTCTTTCTATTTTGTAGTAAAGTCTTCTGTGAAAACTTCTCTCTTCCTACAGGTTAGAGGATCTTATCTAGATATTTACAAGTGCAACTCTGTTTATCTGGCTGCGTCGTGTGTCTAAGTTTTGTATTCTGAAAATAAGAATTCAGACTTCTTGAAAAACAAATGCCTGCCAACATTTTCTGCACATTCTTTTAGCACTTTTTTATTCTAGTTGTTAATTGTAGTGTTCATTTCTCTTCTCCCTAATCTACCTTCACTTTTTACTCTTTCCTCACTATTTCTTGACTGAAGCTGGCACATTGCTTGATAATCCACTACCTTTGATGTACTTTGTCCAATCCTCCTCGTCCAACTTTGCCTCCTTTCATTCTCACTACATGTGGATGATTCTGATACTGGTGTCCGTGTGGCCCGACTTCCCTTTTTAACCCTCTCCAACATATTGCTTTCTTGTCCCCCAAAAAGGAACTATTAGTTCTGAAAGCTAAGTTATGAAGTGTGTCACTTTTACTTTTATACATATCAATCAGTGGTTCTAATTTCACCTCCTGAAGGTATGTACTGGGTAATCAAAAAGTCAGTATAAATTTTAAAACTTAATAAACAACGGAATAATGTAGATAGAGAGGTACAAATTGACACACATGCTTGGAATGACATGGGGTTTTATTAAAACCACCCCATATTGCTAGACGCGTGAAAGATCTCTTGCGCGCGTTGGTTAGTGATGATCGTGTACTCAGCCGCCACTTTCGTCATGCTTGGCCTCCCAGGTCCCCAGACCTCAGTCCGTGCGATTATTGGCTTTCGGGTTACCTGAAGTGGCAAGTGTATCGTGATCAACCGATATCTCTAGGTATGCTGAAAGACAACATCTGACGCCAATGCCTCACCATAACTCCGGACATGCTTTACAGTGCTGTTCACAACATTATCCCTTGACTACAGCTATTGTTGTGGAATGATGGTGGACATATTGAGCATTTCCTGTAAAGATCATCATCTTTGCTTTGTCTTACTTTGTTATGCTAATTATTGGTATTCTGATCAGATGGAGTGCCATCTGTCGGATTTTTTTGAACTTTTGTAGTTTTTTGGTTCTAATAAAACCCCTTGTCATTCCAAGCATGTGTGTCAATTTGTACCTCTCTATCTACATTATTCTGTGATTTATTCAGTTTTCAAATTTATACTGACTTTTTGATCACTCGCTACTACTGGCCAGTAGTACCATCTCATTATTTATTAGTTTTCTCTACCAAATTTTCCTTCAGTACTATAATCCAGAAGTACATCTGCACTCTCCCTTTGCGACAATTGCTACATTACCTGAAGCTATTGGGTGTTCGCTGCTCGACTCCGCAACACCGATGACCGCCAGTAACTCTACGAGGGAACATATCTTCTCATCTACAAACAGGCAGATGTGAGAAACTGTAGGCACACCTCTTGTTATAGTTCCAGTTTTGTCAAAGACAATTGCTTTCACCTGAAAAGATGATGAATTCTTTATGTTCATAATAATGTTCACAATAATTTTCACATGTTGACAAAAATAATGCAATGGGGTTGTGACAAAATGTGTGTCTCAGACTACAAATACAAAGGGACGATGACCATCCTCACTCAATCCACGGACCTTCCCCTCTCACTTATGGCTTCTGTCACATTTGATAGTTATCAGCTCATGTGAAAAATGTTACGTGGTACCACGGTTCAAAATACACATTAAAATGAACACCGCCTGTAACTGGGTGGGTAATTCAGGTTGGAGGAAGAGAAGGACATACCACCTCCCTTACGACCATGCCTAGTGGGTTGGGTTGGGTTGTTTGGGGAAGGAGACCAGACAGCGAGGTCATCGGTCTCATCGGATTAGGGAAGGACAGGGAAGGAAGTCGGCCGTGCCCTTTGAAAGGAACCATGCCTAGTGAAGCAACACAGTTTTCAAACCAAGCTTGCAGTTGAAGGCAGCTTTATCTTGCTGTTTAAATATTTAAACACAGAATAAATGCTGCAATCTTTTAGTTAAATAAAACTGCTGTCAAAGTATAGGAAAAACATCAACATCATCAGCTTGACAAATTAAGCTGGCACGTCATTGCCTACTAAATTCACTTCTTTCTCACAGATAGTAGCTGAAACCTTGTGAGGGATGAGGTTACTCCTTTAAGAGGCTGAGGAATGCCACTAAACATGGCATACAAAGGTGCAAAAATAAATAAGTTTGTGGGTACACCGAGTGAAATAACACCTTTGAGTGTGAATCGAAGACCGAGTAGTTTGATATTTGTGGACTTCAGTTGGGTTTAGACCTCTCTGCCATTCAGATGTATCATATACTATTTGCTACTAATGAAGTATTGTTATACCACAAACGTGTTTATACAAACCAATGGTACTATCCCAACATGACCCCAGTGACCACCACGAAGATTTCCAAACATTGTTCCAACATCAACAACAGTTAACTGACAACATAATCTGACTTCTGCACTTCTCCCTACATCTATGCTGAAGAGACGGCTCACCTGGACAGAGAATACCTAATCGAGATGTTTGGTGCCCCAAAACCACGCACCATCGCTCTCCACAGAATAGCCATCCAGGTGCTGTAAGTCAATTCAATGTCGAACAGTTCCATGCTATACAACAAATTGGGCAGTTTGATGCCACTGCTTTGACCACGTCAGTTCTGTGCTACACAATTCATTCTGTGCACGCCACTGAACCAGTTGAATGACATTCTGACAAATTTCTTCATGCTACAATTTTCTATCATCAATCATGTGTTAAAATCATCAATAATGGCAGGCATCTTGTCTAACAAAATTCACCACACATTGTGCAGTGGCAAGAAATGAAGATGACACAATTTTGCCAGACCACCACCGAAGGAGATGGCGTCCCCTCCCCATCAAAGAAGCTAGCCGAGGTAACCTGACTCAACCTCACCACCGCCAATCTAGCGAGGTGTTGACAATACCTCGTACTCCAACATGCCACGTTGAGTTTGTCTATACCTACTGCGCATACAATTTGGTACTTGCACATGGAACTGCAGGCCACCGTGTACACTACATCAACCAGGTGTGCAACCTGCAGTGAGTCCAAAACACACACCAAGACTTCCTCCTACTGGATGGTATGGCACAACCGCACAACAGATCCAAACAACAACTTATGACAATGTTGTACCACAGCGACAACACAACATGTATGTGGCCTTGACCTGTATTTCACTGTGAAATTGCTATGAATTCTCTGAGAAATGGCCCAGTCACATCTCATTTACATGCCACCCTTGACACAACTTGTCAGGTGTGAGGTGCATCTGTACAATGCCCCCAGAGAGGCTGACAGATCGTGTCTCACACGTGTCTGCCACGCCACAACTGGATGCACACATCTATGCCAGCTGACTATTACACCCCTCAGTACTCTGTACTCCTGGTAGGTGTCCTCTGTGATGACACCTAGTGAAATAACATCTCTGAGCAGGGACCAGAGATGGAGTAGTGTGATATCTGTGCACTCTAGTCAGGTTTAGACATCATTGAAATTCAGGTACATGTTGTATTGTGTGCTACTAATAAAATATTAGTATACCAGAACTGTGTCATATAAATTGATGTGGCTATTCCTACATCCTACTAGGCAAAGTGTCCACAAGTTTAACAGGGAAGGTGAAACATAATGACACAGGCAAAAACTTCAGTAAAAAACAAAGTATATTCTATGGTAAGGGGAAAATTTTGAAAATTAAGGATATTCTATGGTACAAGAAAATTTTGAAAATTAAGGCTTGGAAGATGAATAATTTTACACATGATCTCTTTATATCCAAAATTTTCCTGTGCCATACAGTAACTTTTGTTTTTACTGACGTTTTTAGCTGTCTTCATGAATGTTTAAGCCTTTCCTGTTAAAAGTATTTGTTCATGCACTTTTGTACACTACTTTTATTGTTATTCCCCTTCACATACTTCTACAGTCCCTTCTCTTGACCATATATCTATCAGCTATCCACTAATTAACAGAAAAACTAATATTTCCTTTGAAATTTGTCATCCAGTGACTTCCAAGGTCCTCTGAACTTTGTGTGGCTTCTGCAGTAGACACAAATTTGGTCTAAAAGTCAAAGATTCACCTCTTCTGGGTTAAAAGTAGTCCTAGTACAATTAATAATTTTAATTGATGGCAGCAATTAAAATGCTATGGGGAGCTATTCATAATTGAAAGCTCCAAATTTGTATTCTATATCTATAACTTGAGGAGAGTTGTCATGTGCAACTGAAACACAAAATAGTGAATAATATAAGCAACAACTCTCCCTTCATTCAAAAATCTCTCTTAGAAAGTGCTGTAACTTCTGCTGTCATCTATGGCTGAGCCAAACACACAGCAATGTACTGTGGGTTGCTGTCATACTTGTACGCCAGCAACACAACCGCAGAATCACACTGCCAGTAACTGCCATGGTGCCAGGTTGCACTATCGTTGCCTTATGCAGCACTGCCGCCACTGGCACTCTCAACTCCACAGCTCATATGCCACTAACACGCTATCTCAGTATTCTTTCACCATATGGCTTTACAGGGTGCTGCCCAGTTGAAATCAAGAGTTCACAGTTCTCGGGTTCTCTGGGCTTAACATTGCCCGTGCAAGTGGCCCTTCAGTCAGAGTCCCAGTAACTGAATGTAAGTACACTCCAAGTGTTACACTGCCAACATCTGTGGCCCACCAGTCAGAACCCAAGGTCTTGTACACTGCATCTGAGCAGTCGAGTCATCGCGGGTGCGTCAACTGTGGACTAGGTCTATTTATGAATATTTTCTGGCTATGTCTACCATACTCTATTAGGAGAGGCCAGTATATGTAACTCAGTGACTATGCTACCATAAATGAGGTTCATACCTCAGAAGATGACGTTACCACGTCATACTACTATCAGATCACGGCAATTTTTAGTTGGAATATTCTGAAGTTGCTTTATGTTGAGCTTGCTTGGTGTATCGTGTTAATAAAATTGCATTGTTTTTTGGCTAACTGGGCACATTCATTCATTAGTATTGTGCACCACCCACAACAAGACTTCACAGAAAGGAAAAAAAAATTAATATAGTTAGTCTTATCCTTAACCATGCTCCATGTCTTACAAGATGGACTGTCATGTGAATCACATCTAGTCCTGGTTTTAAATTTTACTAAAGCACAGTTACTGACATTATAGTGAAATAAATGTGACACTGAACTGTTAACAGCATTAACAATTGAAAGAAAGCAATTACTCATATAATTCCCAGTGATCATACACAATTCAGACATAAGTAATTGTCACTGAGGTTAGTGTTGGAAAGTAAGGAAAAGCAGTACCTTATGTGCATTCTCCAGAGGTTCAGCACCTTTGATAAGAATCCCATTAAGGGCTCCGACACCCGTACCCACCATCACCGCCGTAGGGGTAGCAAGGCCGAGGGCACACGGACAAGCGATTGCCAGAACATTCAAGGCACACTTGAAAGCATACTGGAAGATAATCTCCTCCTTATTGAAGCCAATCTTATGCTCCTCCTGTACAAGAACAATAATGATTACTGAAATTGAATTCTTCTGCATAGCATACAATGTGTGATCAATGATAGTTATTATTTCACTAATTGTGTTATGAAAGGAAGTAACTCTTAACAGCATCATTGCTTACACAGAATACACTTTCCCAAGGATGAACTCTGTCACAGCACACAAATACCGCCCACAATCTCGACTATTGTACCAACAGCAGAATTGTATAGGTTCCTCTCTCTCACAGTAGCTCCTCCAAAATACATAAGTAAGGAGTCTCCAACATTTCTTCACATTCCATTTATTTATTTTCATAAAATTTTAATGCACTTCCTTATGTATATTTATAAATGAAATTACACTTGATACTATTTAATTCAAATCTACATCAAATCCCTTTAGGAGGGTGTCCTATACAGGGCAGTAGGTAGAGTAATTAAAAAGAACTGTGGAATTCCTCCATGAGCATGTTTCTATGCCACACAGTTTTTGGAAAAACAGTCCAATATGAAGTGTAGAAGTATGAAAACATATACAAATTGCACTACCCAGAAATGTAGAGATCTTTTATTGTTTGGAAAAATTAACGTAAATCTGGGTGAACATATCTTATCACATTTTATATGAAAGCTAACAATGGAAAATGTGGGATAGAATAACAATATGAATTCTATTGGATAGTTACTCATCACATAGGAGGAATTCAGAAGTAGGCAGGCAAAATGAAAATTAGATTGTTGTATATTACTCTGACAAAGTCCTTCAGCAGATGGGAAAAACACACACACACACACACACACACACACACACACACACACACACACACACACACACAGAGAGAGAGAGAGAGAGAGAGAGAGAGAGAGAGAGAGAGAGAGAGAGTGTCCATTTACAAGGTGATATAATAGTATTCTCCCACTAAAGGCCAAGTATCAACATAAAACAGTTGACTGATTTGTCTGTCTGAAATGCCTCAAGTGTAACATTAGTTCATGTATTTCTGGCAGTCCTTGTTTTGAAGCACAAAGTCAAAACTCACCCCAACTGGAAGTAGTGCCAGATCGACATATCCTGTGATTACCCAGCCAAGGAGCGTGACAGATGATACTACTACTACGAGTGGCACAAACACGCCAGCAATTCTGTCGGCTAGCTGTTGAATGGGTGCCTTAGATGTCTGAGCTTCCTCCACCATTCGTACAATTTGAGCTAATGTCGTTGCTTCTCCAGTATGTGTGGCTGTCATTAGCATAACACCATTCTGGTTAATGGAACCACCTATCAGCACCGAACCTGTAATAAAAAGTGAGTAATGTTTTCAGATATAAAATATACGTAACTAGAGCAGGCATTTCCTGCAGGAGAAACAGCAACTGTTGAAATTGAGTTTATTATGATAGTTGCAAGTCACAATCAACATGTTTCTTTTTACCAGTTTCACTCTATAATTTTACAAAATTATAGAGTGAAACTGGTAATAATAAAACATACTGATTGCAACTTTTGGCCATCACGATAAACTTAATAAAATGTACTTTCAGGAATCACATGGATAAGTAAATTCATAAAAATCTAAAATGACAAAAACATTGCAGTGGAAAAGAACACATTCATGCTTCCTCTCCTTCACCAGGGAACTAATACCACAAAAATGAATGAGGTGAAGAAATGTTTGCAGGGAAGATTAAGGTTTAGCATCTCATCTCATCAGCCAGATGATCAGAGATGATGCTCCAATAAACTGGACGAGTTTTTGGAAAAAGCAACATTCCGTTTGCAGAGACTATGATTGACTTATTTTTATTTTTAGAGTTTTTATTACTTTTGACTCAGTCACTTTTTTATGATACAATTGTTCCCAGTTTTGTCCATCAAAGACCATCTTCAGATGTTATGGATGGCATTTGATGAACAAGTGTTCATATGTTCATCAAATTTATCCATAGCATATAAAAGGTAGCCTTTGAAGGCCAAAACCAGTTACGATTGTATCCCAAAAAAGTGACAGATTCAAAACTTAAAAAAAAAAAAATAAATGAAACTGGACAAGTAAGACACAACTGTGTGCATCTTTCAGCTTTAATTTGAAGTGCCTTACCACAGCCATGAAATGGTAGACTGGAATTTGGATTCCACAGCTCCACTGTCTTAATCACAGCACCATTTCACTTGTAAGAAAGACTGGAGTTCAATATCCAGTCAATAGTGAACTAATTACAGCGAAAGTACAGTTCAGTATGGCAGGGGACGAAGGAATGAAATGGTTTTAGTTCTACTGAAATAACCAATCAAGTTCGTTTTTGAGTGGATCTCTTCTCCTTTGAAATCAAATTAAAAATATTCTGAAGAAAACAGACCTAATTTGCAAGACTTGCTCTGGTGCTCCTCCATTTATAAAGAGAGCTCATGAATAATTGTATTTACTGGAAAATACAAGCTTGAACACACAACTGAGCTGTTCCTAAATAAGTAGCAAATGTATTCATAATAGAGAGCAGTTATTTATCTTGGTTTAATGGTGCCATCTGGAGGCTAGCGAGAAATCAGAGGTTGTTACAGTGTTCCATCAAAAGAATACATAAACAAATGAACAGAGAGAATTTAGCAACTTATGCATCAATAAAGAGGCCCTAGTTATTATTTTTATGGGAGAATGTGGCAACCTCAATTTCTCTATATCAGTGGTTTGTAACCTAGGTGTAATAACCCCTCTGAGGGGGTAAAAAACAAAAGGTTCTGTTGTGTTTCAGTCATGAAACTACATTATTTTTAAAAGATCATTGCAATTTTTTACTATTTTGTAAGAGTGTAATACAGATTACATAAGTTACTAATAATTACGTTTTTTATTTCAGAACTAGCATTAGCACGTGAAATAGTGTGATGGACATCACAGCATGTGAAACGAATGTATGAAAATCGTCTTCACACAGTCCGCCACAACACACAAAACCTTTCTACTTTGTACCATGCATCTATGGCAGTAAAATTGAGACATACGTATTACACATGTTTAATATATCTAAAAATAAAGATGCTGTTACTTACCAAACGAAAGCGTTGGTATGTTGATAGGAGACAATAAAAAACACACAAACACACACACAAATTTCAAGCTTTTGGAACCCAAGGTTGCTTCGTCAGGAAAGAGGGAAGGAGAGGGAAAGACGAAAGGATGAGGGTTTTAAGGGAGAGGGTAAGGAGTCATTCCAATCCCGGGAGCGGAAAGACTTTCCTTAGGGGGGAAAAAGGGACAGGTACACACACACACACACATACACACACACACACACACACACACACACACACACACATACACACACACACAAGCAGTCGCTTTTGTTTGGTAAGTAACAGCATCTTTATTTTTAGATATATTTTTCCCACGTGGAATGTTTCCCTCTATATTTATATATGTTTAAAATATTTCACGAAAATGCCTTGTGCGAATTGTAGTAAGTTCTTTCAATAGACCAGAAATTGGTTCATTAATCAGTTTGCAGCAATAAATGAACTAATTGACAGCACAACACAATAGTAATTTTGAAATGGCTATTACAATGTTGTAGGGCCTACAGATTCTTCTTCTTCTTATTATTATTATTATTATTATTATTATTATTAATGGCAGTAATCAGATGCAAAGCATTGGTAGCCTGGGAAGTCTTACAGATTTGGTCATTTCAGAACTAAGTAATCTGGCAACCAAGTGAATTACAAATAATAAGAATAGTGCAGACATTTTAGCAAAGTCATAAGGGAGAGGAATAGTGCAGAGGAATAATGTTTTATAACAAGAGTCTGCTTTCAACATCTTTTCTGAAGAGGAGTTGTAGGCTGCAGTGAGAACTATTTCATCATTCCAGAAAAAAAAGGGTGACTAGAAATAAGCAGTACCACACGACTCGTTAGACTGAGGCTTAATAAAGCACTTAAGGAAACTAAATATAATTTACCTTTTGTCATTTAAAAATAAAAGTATTCAGAGAAAATTATTCTTAATTTTGAAGTGTATTTAGCACTAATGTCCATGACAACGTGGGGAGGGGGGCAGGGTTAGTAGGGTACTAGCTAACATCTGAGTGCACTCACAGGTAGTGGTCTGAGAAGGGCTGGGAACCACTGCTCTATATTCTCCATTAAACAAAGATGGATTATTGCTCTCCCACTTGTGTTACCATATTTGGTATGTACCTACTCACAGCACACTAGTCCGGTCTTTTGTGGGTCAGTTTGGTATTAAAACAAAAGACAATAGGCACAAAGCCAAAATGTTAACCATGCTTTTAATGTTCAATAAATTCTTAGCAGCTATGGAATCTTTCAGAAACAAACACAATTATTGACCAAAATACTAAATTCTGTCTTTCATAATAAATCCACATATGCTGATCCCTACTTGAATATCACTACCTGACCACTGCAGAAACTCAGAAAAATGCACTACTGTCAAAAAAAATTTAATCTTCAAAAACAACCAAAACTATTTAAGATGAATAGGAGTCACATTTTGACAAAAGCCCTGTACGATTTCACACTGCTTCGCCAATATTTATAGAGAATATCTGATGCAGTGAACACTTCTATACGAATTAGAAGAACACAGATTGTGTCCATTTACATGAAGGATGAAAGAATGAAAGCACACAATTACAGCCAAAAATCCAAAGCCCTTATTTCTCTCAGGATGCTGGAAAATATTCTACACTTGAATATCATGTCACTTCTTTGGGATATGTTGGATGGTAGGAAACGGGAAAGTGCATGGCATACGCCGAAAAAGTGTCATATAGTACACACTAGTGAAAACAACCTATTTTTGAGTTCTGCTCAATGTTTAATGTGCTTGTCACAGTGACATCATATAGGTGCTCTGGTAACTTGAATGGAAACAGGTAAATGTAACGGTCTCATGAAACACTGTTTGAAAATTTAAGCCAGAAGTTAAGAGGAGTTGGAACACCCTATCCCAACAATGTTAAATTTGGTGACTTTGCTGCCCTGTATTTCAGGAAGCACTGTACCCATTGACATGAAACTTTTACAGGACATTAACCTCTATCTTCCGAGTCTACTGAACTACAATAATTGCATTTCAGCCACTGCTTTCGGAAACACAATTTTTTAATTACATGGTTAAAATTTTGTGTACATTTTTTGTACACTAGCCTAAATAATTTTAATTATACACAACTTTATGTTGTTCTTTTAGTTCAGTAGACTCAGTATATGTATGTTATTACTCCCTGAAAATTTTGTATTTGAAATGGTTTCTGAAATTTAGGGACAAATGCAACAGAAAATGTAAATTTTCAGGAACAGGTGCTAAAGTTTAAAAAAACTGTAACTCACTTAATATATGCTTAATTTTATATTTTTAGTCACTCAGAAGCACCTTGCACCATACTTTTTCCAAGTTTTTGCTTCTTTTCTTCTTTCTGGACTCATTAGTGGCCAACTGTGCTGCATACTTTGCTTTATCAATGTGAACCGTGTCCATCCGTTCAAGTTCTATGATGCAGTTTGCTCCAGGATTAATGCCCATAAGCTATAGCACTATCAACCTACCAATGTTGCCATCATTAAAAGCAATAACAGCATCACTGACCCCCTCTTTAGTGTCTTCATTCCAACAAAAACATTTTTTGATAAGCAAATCCATATAAGATTATTGAACAACTCATTGGGATTTTGAGTATGACTGTGCAGACACTTCTTTAGTAATTTGGGATTTGCCAGATCTATGTAAATAGGTTTTATGATATCCATGACTGCTGCTGGAATGGAATGTTTATGGCTGTATGAACTGTCTGAGTACTGCGCATTGCAGTAATTGCACCATGAATCAGGTCCAGGAGGGCAACGGTGGTGTACTGGTTTTTCATCAGCTGACTGTCTGTGGAAGAGGGTAGCACATACTGCCTGCTTCATTTTCAACAGATCCTCAGTATTATTTCTAATGGCCATCCCATAATACTGCTGTGGTTCATCAATCATTTTGTCTGTCAGCCTGCCTCTTATGCTTTTACTGTCAGAAAGTTTCTTGTCTCTCAAATTTTGTTTCAACTTCCTTAGCATGGTGCCTATCCTCTTCTGGACATTAACTTTTATAACACAGCAATCCACAGCCTTCTATATAAAAAATTACCAATTTTATTAGATCTTGAAGTAATGTATGTAAAAATTTTAACATTTGCAACCAGTGTAGATTATATTTAAAAAAAAAATACTTCCCATGTGAGTTTATAAGTGATATAAATATCATTTGATTCAGAAAATTGCAAATTTTATAATGAGATAAAAATCCAAAAATGTGAAAAAAGATTATTTTCTGTTCTAACTCCCCTTAAGGTAGACTGTGGAGCAGTCTTACTACCTCTAGACTACATAGCATGAGGTTAAGATAGGAGACCATAGGGTGGGTATTTCAGTACACAGTCATTTTTCTGGAAGACAAATTATTCTTCTGACTTTGTTTTGTAAACCTAGGCTTATGGAGAAAGTTGCTCTAAATACTGAATCTTCTTGCTACTACTTTCATTATATGTTAGTCATTAAACTTTTATTCTCCTAATGTAGTTCACTCCTTACCCGTTTTCTTTGGAACTGGCATTGATTCTCCAGTGATGAGAGATTCATCACACATTGAATGGCCAAATATAACTTTACCATCAACAGGAACTTTAGCACCAGGAACAACCTGTAATAAGGTGACAAATGCGTAAGTCAGACCCCAACATCAAAATCATTTAAATGATGAAACACCATAGAGAGAGAGAGAGAGAGAGAGAGAGAGAGAGAGAGAGAATGAATTTGTGTGAACAGTAGATTCTTCTTCAATACCAACATTCACTGTTTCCAAAGACATATTGAAACACTCATATTACCTTCAAGACATCACCTCGCTGGACTAAGTCAACACTGATCTGTTTCTCTGATAGAATGTTAAAGTCATCTCCAAGTGTCACAAGAAGAGCTTCTGTTGCCTTTAGTGAAAGCAACTTCGACAGAGCCTCTGATGTTTTACCCTGCAAGATAAAGCCATTTTGGCAGCATTATAACCAGTAAAATTTATCACTAAAAGTGTACATAACAACAACAACAACTTGCAAGTCAGAAACACACGATTTATTGTGTATTGTATAACTAAGGTAAGAACATTAAATGCAACATTTTAATGATATATTATAAAATCTGTTAATGCAAAGAGTAGTCTGCCATGCGACTGATACAAATAAGATGGTCAAGACCTTCAAGGAAAAATTTTTGTGGTTGCCTACAGAACCATGATTGTACCCAAGCTTGCACCTCCTTGTCTGAAGCAAATTTACAACTATGAATGTCTTTCTTCAGAGCAATACAAATATGTAAATGCATGGGGAGAGATCAGAACTGTATGGAGGGCGTGTAAAGGCTTCCCAGCGAAACTTCTGCCGCATACTCAAAACCATCTTGGCAACATTCATTCTGTCACAAGGTAATGTACACCCACTCATTATAGACAAGTGAGATAATATTAAGCTGACAGACTGTGAAAGGCCTAGAATGCAAAACAAAAGACACGTAATTGGCTTGAGAATATACAAAAGTTGCTCAAGAACTTGAGAATGTGCAAAAGCTGCTCAAGAACTCTGGAAATGCATATACAACAGAAAGCTGCTGATGTATTGGAGAAAGATGTCCTCATGATGTTTCCAATTATGAGTGCAGGAATAGCTGCACTAATTAGGTGAAGGTCAGAAACATGATGGTAACTCGCAAATTATTTTGGCTTTGAGAAAGTGCATGCACAAAATAGTTTCATATGATGTGTTGTTCGGAGAAGATGGAAGCAAATAGGAGACCTTCTAAAATAATTCAGAAAAAAAGCAAAAGCAACTACATGTACCTTCACCAAGCATTCAAAAGAATGTTGTGACATGGTACATAAGTATTTGGTTTCAAAATTGCTACAAGTCATTGGTCACAGTATAGAGAGAATTCTCAGAACTTAGGTTGGTAGAGCAAAAAATGGATGGAAGGTGTTATCTCAATTTTTGCAAATAATTTGACAGGTTTAATGCCAAAGACAATTTAGCTTAATTTTCCACAAATGAAGGTCATTACTGTAGAACTCACCACATGGCTGAGAATGAAACAAAATATCTTTTTCCAAACTACCTTTATTCAAAATCTTATAAATCTGGAAGTTCTTTGCCAATTCCTTTGAAATTTTGACACAATATTGTGTTTGAATATGAGTGTGTTTTTATATATCTATTTTTTGAACATTGTTATGAAAAATCTCAATAAGTTCTTGACCAATTTACTTCAAATTTTTACTGTAATAAATGTTTGCAATTGTATATATATTACTGAAATGTTAGCAAACAAGAAGGTTCTGTTTATGGCTTACCAGGTTATGATTAGAATACAACTACAGAATCTGAATTTGCAACAACAATAAAAACGCTCAAAGAGGGGGGAAGGGGGGGGGGGGAGAGGAGATGGATGGAGAGGGGCGGGCAAAATGGACATAGAAAGCAGAAAGGAGGAGATGGACAGAGAGAGGAGAGATGAGGTGTTGGATAGACTGGGGGGAAGGAGGAGAAAATTAAGAAAAAGAGGAGGAGGAGACAGCAGAAACAGGGGGAAGAAGGAAATTAGTATATTTATCTAATTCCCACAGATATTAGAAACATGTGCTTTCTCTATTCTTTCTTTTACATTTAACCAGCCTGAACCAAAGCAACGTGAGGCTGTGAACAGCTAGTTCAACATAAAAATAGTGTGTGATATGTATTTAGGGTTTTGTAGGGAAAGAATTGCAGCTCATTAAGGATGGATCTACAAACAATGTTTTAATGAAGATTTTAGTCTTCCTTTCTATAGTCCATAATGGACACCTGGCTAAAATGTGATACCTGGAAAATTAATAAGTGTATTTCAATTGTAGAAAAGAAAAAGGAAACAATAAAAAATCCTCATGAGCTACATCTGTGGAAGGCAGAGATCATGAGCTCAGAAATGAAAAGAAAGGAGCTTCTTTAGAAACTCTTAAGTTTCAATTTGCAAAGACACTAACTTGTCTTGACATTCCAGAAACTTTTACTACAGTCAGTTACTGGTGCATAATCTTGGTATTCATGACCATAATAGTGAAGAGTCTGCAATGCTTATGTGGCTTCAAGGGCTTTCTTTAAAAAGAATCATTCTACACTGAATCACATGTAATCCAATACTTTAGTAAGAAACTGAACAATGACATGAAGGATATTGTAGCATATTCTGACAGAAGTGGTAGACAAAACAGGAATTCCAAAAAGACTGTGGAAAGAAGTTAATCTTGCTAGCAAACAGGTATAGTGTTTTCAACAACAGTATTTGACAACAGTCTACCAAATGATGTTGATTTTGCTGTCACTGACAAAATTTAACATTTCTGTGTCTCAACACTGGAATGAGTTCAAGCTTCAGAGTGAATAAGAATAGTGTTTCAGGCGGTGAGAATGCAGGTACATGAATGTGCCACCGGCCGTGAGGGTTAAAAGGATTGTTATTTGCAGAAGTGAAAGCAGAAGCAAAATGTAAGAGCAACTCCACATTTACAGAATTAGTGCCAACAACAGAAACATCAGCAGCTTCACAAGAAACAGCTAACTGACAAACAAAAACCAAGATCATGCCTGGATGCCCTCCTATCTATTCCACCAACAGAAGACTACATTGCATCTGAGAACATAACTCCAGTCATCCACAAGACTACAAGATCACTGTGCAGGAAACATATATCTCTAGCACACAGTCAGGATTTTTCAGTAGCAACACATGACAAAAACCCACAGATAAAATATCAAACCAATGCTTGACACAAAACAAACACAAATAAGTTTCAAAGTTCAAAATTAAATTTAAATTTTGTTGTACTTCCTCAGAATGTGCAGTCATTACTAAGTAAGTTGGATGACATTCAAGTACTACTAGAAAGTGGATTAAAATATATTATTACTATGTACAACAGAACACTGGCTTGATGAGGGAAACCTTCAGATGGTAGGTTTCCCAATTAATGCATTAGGTAGTCTTTTTGTTGAAAAAATTATAAATATGGTAGAAGTTGTAGCTATGTAAAAAAATATACATTGTAAAATCCACACTGGAAAATCAACAATTATGGAAAGAAAATATCGCTTCTCACAGTAAAGATGACATGCTGAGTTGCAGACAGGCATGTTGAAAAGACTGTTACACATTAGGCTTTCAGCCAAATCCTTCATCAAAAATGAAAAACACACACACATTCACACAAGCAAGTACACATATCACACACACACACACACACACACACACACACACACACACACACACACACACACACACACACACACACTACCATACTTCAGTCTGGCCTGAGCAGCCAGAGGTAGCAGTCATGTGTGTGAGGTGTATTTTGTTTGCACAGAGCATCAACTGGTGATATTAACAACTGTTTAGAAAGTATGGAATCATTGCTCAGCAAACTAATACACAAAAACAGAAGAGTAATTCTATATGGTGGTTTCACAAACTTTGCAAAGGATTGAAATAGATTACTGAGCCTCCTTTCAACCATGGACATACGAGCTACCAGAGAAACATCAACATGTGTCACAAAAACATCAGCCTCGACAACTGACCAGATATTCATTAACGCGCAAATGAACTAAAAACAGATACACAGGACACAGACTTTTGAGGACCACTTTGCACAAAAATGTACTCTTCATTTAGGAAAGCAACTTAACCACTTAACTGGTTAATAAACATCAGTAGATGCTACAGTGATGAGATTATATGCATTACTTTCACCACTATTTGAGCAGAGAAAACTAAAAAGTCCCTACTTAAAACCTCAGGCCCTCACAATGGCTAACACTTTAATCCATAGAACTTCTCACCCCACTCAAATCATGCAACCCGACCTTTTACCTTCTTCCTAAGATCCACAAAACCAATCATCCTGGCCATCCTATAGTTGCTGGCTTCAAAGCAACACCGAACGTATACCTGCCTTAGTTTATCAACATCTGCAACCCATAGTACAAAGACTTCCCTCCTACATCAAAGATACCAACCATTTCCTAGATTGTCAGAAATCCGTGCCCATCCCACTCCCACCACACACCTTGCTTGTCAGCATTGATGCCACCTCCCTCTATATCAACATTCCCTTTGTACATGGTTGGTCTGCTGCTGAACATTTCCTCAGTCAGCACTCACCTGACTCCAAACCTATGACATCCTTCCTACTCACCTTAATCAACTATATACTTCCCAACAACTACTTCACCTTTGAGGGGCAGACATACAAACAGATCAGGGGTATGGCCATGAGAACCATGATGGCTCCTTCCAATGCCAACCTTTTCACAGGTCGGTTGGAGGGGACTTTCCTGAGATCCTTAAGTCTTCAGCACCTGGTTTTGTTAGATACATTGATGACATCTTTACCATATGGACTCATGGTGAGGCTGACCTGCTAAAATTCCAGGAATCTCTGAATACCTTCTCCCATTCAAATTTCACAAGGTCCTATTCCGAATCCCATGCCACTTTCGTTGATGTTGATCTCATCCTCACCAAAGTCCAGCTACACACTTCTGTCCAGATTAAACCCACCAACAAACAACAGTACTTACATTTTGACAGTTGCCATCCATTCCATGCCAAACGTTCCCTTCCATAGAGCCTTGGTATCTGAGGCAAACATATTTGTTTAGATGCAGACTCCTTAGAGCAATACACCAACATTCTCACCTCAGCCTTCACTGCATTTAGTTAGCCCACCACTCTAGTTAAAAAGCAGACTTCCCGGACCATCACAAACAATCCTCATACTGCCGATCCCTCCACAAAACAGCTTCAGAGCACACCAGTGATGACTTAGTATTATCCTGGTCCAGAATGTGTTAATCAGCTACTTCTTACGTTGCCCTCCCAATCTCTGCAATATTCTTGTCAGACCCTTGCTCCTTCTGCACCCATCTCCCTACCCTATGGCTCCTACCCTTATGACTGTCCCCCCTGCAAGACTTGCTCTGTGCACCCTCCTAACATCATCTATAAGAGCCCTGTAACTGGCAAAACACATAGCCACCTGTGAAATGACACATCATATACCAGCTATTATGTAAACACTGTTCAGCCTTCTACACCGACATGATTATCATCAAATTGTCAATTAGGATGAATAGGCATAGGCAGAGGGTGTATACTGGCAACTCACAATATCCTGTTGTAGAGCATGCTCTACAACATGACATTCATGACCTTGGTGCCTGTTTCACCTCACGCGCCCTCTGGATTCTTCCCCCAGACACCAGTTTCTCAGAACTACGCAGGTGGGAACTAGCATTGCAAGGTATCCTTGGTTCTTGCCACCCATCTGGCCTTAATTTATGTTAATTTCTTCCATCTTAGCATCTCTTCACTGTAACTACTTTTTTCTCCACTCCGTTTTTGTTTTCTACATCTTTCTTTGTCTTACACACCTATTTTTCACCACCCTCCTCTCACCTCTGTTACATACAGCGCACTTAGCTTTTCACTCGTATTAACTCATGCACGAGATTTTAGTAGTAATCTCTGTCGTGCATATTACTCTGTCTTCCACCCTTAAGCTCTCAGGTTTTCAAATTTCACCCAATGCAGTCCCCAACAATTAGTCTTTCCTTCCCATCTCACACAGTAAGTCTCCCCTGGCCCGCAGTTCTGGGTGACTTTCCCGAAATTTACCCCTTTTCCTAGACCTCTCCAGTCCTTTTCCTTCACCCTTCTTCTGTCCCCTTCAACCTTACTGCCTGAAGGAGCCATTGGCTCCGAAAGCTTGCCAATCACAACAGCCTTTTATGTGTGTGTTCTGCCACCACTTTGTGAGTAGATTTTTTATCCATCCAATTAAATAATGTTATACACATCAGTCACATAAAACCATTTAAAGAAATGGTAGAGGATACCACAGTTATTGGCAACCAACCATGAGGTGAAAAGTTACAAAGCGTAAAAAGAAGGAACCTGGAATTGGCGAGCAGCTTAAGGTGCATGATGCACTGTACAGGTTAAGGTCACATATATGTAAGTTGTATAATTTTTTTTAATATCATGGAGTTTGTATTTGTTTCCAATTGGGATATTTCTTCTTTTGTGAAATAGTTAATTTTTTGTGTCATTATAACGGATACTGTTTTTTGTGGATTGTGCTTTCTTGGAAGGAGGGAGAGAGTGATAGAGTAATTTTGTTCTACAGGTGGTGAATACATAAGAACATCCTGTGGAATGTGGATGGTTCTGCTGTTCCTACACGTCTGCAAGGGCAAAGCAGGGCAGGTAATCGTTGTTCAGCCTCTACAATGGTGTGTGATGTTTTCGAGACAACCAGATGCGTGGCTCACTAGTCATAAATGGACCTAAAAACAACATGGGAAATCAGGGAAAGTAGGAATGAGGTGCATAAGTTGGAGAATGCCTTTTCAGAATTATACAAGAGGCTCAGAGGAATATTTTATTTAGGGAGAGCACCAGGTGTTGCAGTTCACTTACAGTAAATTAGGGTGCAGTTACCACAGTTGGTGCACACAGTTCCTCAATCTAGGAGTCAGTGGAAGAAGGGCTGGGTAAATGCTGGCCAAAAACTTTTAAAGACAATATTTGGAGCAGCACATGAAGAGGAAGTGCAGGACTTAAACAGCACAGTTGTTCTGGTTCAGCAGATGGCAAGTTCCACGAAGGGTGCCACGGAGTGCCACACAATGTGGTTATCGAACTTAGAGCAAGGGGTGTTGAATAACACAGGATTAGTATGGAAATTAGCAGCAGAGGTAACCGGGGATGACAGCAAAATGAGGGAGGTGCTCAATAGCGATTTGGAGAAAATACAGAAGCAATTGAGCGCATTAGACAACAAACTGAATGTAGCGAGGTTGTTGCGTGGACTAGCATACCAATTTGGGATGCTAGGAGTGAACTGACAATATTACAGGAGGTGATGTTTCATGCGGTGAATAGGGAACTTAGTCTCATATTGATTGATGATGATGATGTCCCATACTCCGAGGAGCTTAGGAGACGAAGCAAGAGACCCACACTGCCGACTAGGCAAGGTCCTAGCGGAGGTGGTTTGCCATTGCCTTCCTCCGACCAGAATGGCGGTGATGAAGATGACACAACAACACCCAGTCACCTCGAGGTAGGGAAAATCCCTGACCCCACTGGGCATCAAACCCAGGACCCCGTGCACGGGAAGCGAGAATGCTACCGCAAGACCTCAAGCTGCGAACAGTCTCGTACTGGTTACACTGAGGGAATTCATGGCGAGATTGTGGTGGGCACAAAGGCAGTTTCCCACAGAGTTACAGCATAATGCTGAAGTGTTGCAGCAGAATCTGGTGCTGTTCTTCCATACAGCTGGCGTGGAGATGGAAACAAGTGGAGCCAGGGTGCATGTAGTGATCCGTGTACCTGTTGTGAGGAGAAACTCAGAGTTTCACTGCTACAGAATTCACCCGTATCCAGTGAAATGGTGGATACTGGGGAAGTGGGTGCAGGTGAGAACACAGGAAGTACTGCTAGTCTCGAAGGAGAGGCAGGCTCATGTGGTAATATCATGAGTAGAGTTGGGAAGATGCATGCAAGAAAACATTGTGATTTGTCTGAGTTGCCAAATATGGACTGATATGCGAACATGTGAAGTAAGTTTCTTTCTGGGGGAAGTAAACAGGAGGAGTTGTGGGAAGGAGCTTCTGCCAGCCCAAACGTATTTCCATATGATGGGAATGCACTGATTATAGTCTGCACTCAAGCCAGAAACTGTATGATTGAATTGCTACAAAGGAGTCAGACTGGTACAGCTGAAGAAATTCTAGCTTTGGGAAAGCAGAATAATTATTAATGGCTCAATTTGTGAGGCAGTAGGGACGGCTTTTCATGTTCCAACTATGCTTAAAGGCTCAACTGTTATGACACTGTCACAGAATATCTTGTATTGGCAAGAAGGATTTCTGAGGGTATTACCCATTCAAAATGTAGTGTATTTAAATGACACACTCAATCCAGACCTTTTGCAGTCTTTGGGCAGAGTAATAAAGTCCCAGCAAAGGGGAATTTTGAAGAAACAAATGTGGCAGTATGTACACCAATTCCAGGAAGAACAGGAACACAAAGATTGGTGGAGAGCTTATCAGCCAACAGTTGCAGATTGTTGCTAGCAGGCTTTTGTGCACTGTGTTTCTGGATAAGATGCAAGAGAGCACAGGCTATGAGCGTACCAACCCACCAATTACCGGTAGAACGGTTGACCACCATTGATCAGTGAAGCAGTTAGTTTACAGTTCTTTATTAGTGTATAAGTGTACGATAAGTGGTACAGGTAGTAGCAAAGGGTGAGCGTAAGTCCTTTATAACGAAATTGTAAGAATGTCCTCAATATGTAAATTATTATAGTTAAGGTAGTTGATTGGGAGCATGATGTTACAGATTTGGGAAGAATCTTCTCACAAGGGAACATCCCCATCACACCCCCCTCAGATTTAGTTATAAGTTGACACAGTGGATAGGCCTTGAAAAACTGAACACAGATCGATCGAGAAAACAGGAAGAAGTTGTGTGGAACTATGAAAAAATAAGCAAAATATACAAACTGGGTCATCCATGCATAAGATAGGCAATATTAAGGGCAATGTGAGGCGAGGAGCTCCGTGGTCCCGTGGTTAGCGTGAACACCTGCGGAACGAGAGGTCCTTGGTTCAGATCTTCCCTCGACCGAAAATTTTAACTTTTTATTTTCAGTTTATGTGAAAAACTCTTATGTTTTCATCACTTTTTTTGGAGTGATTATTACATCCACAAGAAAACCTAAATCAGGCAAGGTAGAAGAAACTTTTCACCCATTCGCCAAGTGTACTAGTTAGGTGGGTCAACAACATATTCCTGTCATGTGACGCACATGCTGTCACCAGTGTCGTATACAAAATATCAGACGTGTTTTCCTGTGGAGGAATTGGTTGACCTATGACCTTGCGATCAAATGTTTTCGGTTCCCATTGGAGAGGCACGTCCTTTCGTCAACTAATCACACGGTTTTGCGGTGCGGTCGCAAAACACAGACACTAAACTTATTACAGTGAACAGAGACGTCAATGAACGAACGGACAGATCATAACTTTGCGAAAATAAAGGAAGCAAAATTTTCAGTGGAGGGCAGATTTGAACCAAGGACCTCTCGTTCCGCAGCTGTTCATGCTAACCACGGGACCACGGAGCTCCTCGCCTCAGATTGCCGTTAATATTGCATATCTTACGCATGGACGACCCAGTTTGTATATTTTGCTTATTTTTTCATAGTTCCACACAACTTCTTCCTGTTTTCTCGATCGATCTGTGTTCAGTTTTTCAAGGCCTATCCATTGTGCCAACTTATAACTAAATCTGAGGGGGGTGCGATGGGGATGTTCCCTTGTCAGAAGCGAGGAGGTATGCTGTGCCACGAATAACTGCAGGCATGGATTTGGGGAATTCTTGTAAATTTTGCTCAGCTATGGCTGGAAGATAGTATTTAAGGGACCAATTGTCACATTGGATGGTAGGCAAGGGCAATATTGATATTTAGCAAACGATTCTGCAAGGCAGGTTTACGACACCATTCACAGGCGAGAAGGCACAGCTCCGTGGGCACAGTATACAGGTGTGAAGTAATCAGGGCAGCACAGGGCACTGACATGCTGTGAAGAACCCATACATTGAAGTTAAAATAGTGCCTAGTGACCTGTGTGTAGGGACCAAAGCAGGCTAAGGAAAACTAATTTTGTAATTATTAATGAGCTCTCCACATGTCCCTTCTACAGGCACTACGTAAGGGACATAGGCATAAGATGTATAGATAAAGTGAGCCGAGAGTCTCAAAAGGGTGGTAGTCGTGTCACCATTCTGTCCAAGTCTAGAACCAGAGATAATGATGATTGTTTAAGATGCAGGTCAACCATGAAGATCTTCTGGTGATGGATATCAGCTGCCAACCAGCTGCTGAAATTACCACCAACCTCCAGTGCCCAGGTGTGGCAGGGCGTGCCACACCTCAGAGCTGCAATGGTGCAAGGAGCAAGCGGTTGGCTAGCCTCTGATCTCTGGGTGACATCATTCAGCATATTGCAAGCTGCTGGGGTCGGGGCACGAACTTGCAGCCTCCCAGGTTCAGAGTCACCTGCGGTCACTGACCGAGCTGCTGTGGGCAAACAGCCAGAGCTCCTAAGGCTCACCACAATGACACTTGAGGTAGCAGCCAGCCCTGTCCCGAGCTACCGGCACAGCCAACATGTGCAGTGGCCACTTATCCACGGCACGAATAGGATGGCTACGTCTGCAAGGCTGTGCAACCTGACTCCGACACAGTAAATTCCAGCACCGGCTTTGACACTGACCCTCACATGGACACTGTGTGGCACTATCACCAGGATCAGCAGAAGGCCCACTGTGTACCTATGATGCCATAGAAACAATGCCAGTGTTTCTCTGCATGATTTGGCATGAGTCACCTCTCTGTCCCAAACCATACCTATCAGTCATTTTGACATATTACAATTCCTAAGCTCAGCAGTTGTAACAGTAGGGAAGGAAGAGTTGAGAGGAATCTAGACTGTAGATACTAGAGAGTGAGTTCTTCCCCAAATGGCTCACACTGAAGACAGAAAATTTAGAAGTGGAGGTCAAACTCCAAAGGGGGATGAAAAACACCAAAAAGAATGAAAGAGGAAAGGAAATGGGAACAAAACCACAAGGAACACAAAAAAACCAGGAGGATAGCCAAGTCAACATAAGTAATAACACAGAGAGAGGGGCAGGATGAGGGAGCGGGGATGGAGCGATGATTGGGTGGGAGGAGCACAGGGAAGGAAGAATTGGCTGCAATAGCTCGAGGCCCCACGGGTGGCGTGCGCAAACCCACAAAAGAACCAAGAGCCCATTCGTGGGTGGGGGATTAAGTGTGAAATTCAATGATCAGTGCACACCTTTCTCCTCAGTAAATCAATAAATGATTGTTGGCATGAAGAAGTACAATATAATACATCATATTTGCATCATGTATAATAAACTGTAAATATCTCTTAATTTTCAAATTTGTGTCTTTATATACAAAAAGCTGCAATTGTAAACTGTGGCCACAAAGATACTGCAAAAACTGTAACCATCTTTTTTATCTATATTAATTTTTGTACATTCATAAGCAGAGAATAAAGATATAGTGACCTTTATGTCTTTTGTGCAAGAAAGAGGATCATGTATACTACCATCACATGAGGCAGTAAGAATGGTAAACATCCTATTGTTTTTAAAACTCCATATTTGTAACAGATAGAGAATTTATAATCATCACATTAACTGATGATGTCTCATTCCATCTCCTCATAATACCCCTTTTCCCATATTAATTTGTATCTATGTACAGAAATGATGGAGAGGATCAATAAAACAACACAATATGAAGATTACTGGTGGATAGCAAGTAAAACAGTTACAAAGTTAGAGGATTTGTATAGATTACATTCTTCTAATGGTAATTAATTTCAAATATCCAGGGGTGATATTTTAGAATAGAAAATGTGGACTTAAATACATGGAAAGAGTACTAGGTTTTTGGCCTGCGTATTAGTGAAAGTAATATTTAAAAATACTTTTCAAGTCTTTATAAACTGCATAAGCATACATACCTAACATTCCTTATGTCTGTGAGATTGTTTTGTAAATACATGCAGGCTATTAAGAAAGAAAGAAAGAAAGCAAGAAAGCAAGAAAGAAGGATGAAGGGACGTTGAACAGATGTGCAGAACTATAGGCCTATATCTCTAACATCGATCAGTTGTAGAATTTTGGAACACATATTATGTTCGAGTATAATGACTTTTCTGGAGACTAGAAATCTACTCTGTTGGAATCAGCAAGGGTTTTGAAAAAGACGATTGTGTGAAACCCAGCTCACGTTATTAGTCACGAGACTCAGAGGGCCATAGACACGGGTTCCCAGGTAGATGCCGTGTTTCTTGTCTTCTGCAAGGCGTTCGATACAGTTCCCCACAGTCGCTTAATGAACAAAGTAAGAGCATATAGACTGTCACACCAATTGTGTGATTGGATTGAAGAGTTCCTAGATAACAGAACGGAGCATGTCATTCTCAATGGAGAGAAGTCTTCCGAAGTAAGAGTGATTTCAGTTGTGCCGCAGGGGAGTGTCATAGGACCGTTGCTATTCACAATATGTATAAATGATCGTTGATAACATCGGAAGTTCACTGAGGCTTTTTGCGGATGATGCTATAGTATATCGAGAGGTTGTAACAATGGAAAATTGTACTGAAATGCAGGAGGATCTACAATGAATTGACGCAAGGTGCAGGGAATGGCAATTGAATCTCAGTGTAGACAAGTGTAATGTGCTGCGAATACATAGAAAGAAAGAAAGAAAGAAAGAAAGAAAGAAAAGAAAGATGCTTTATCATTTAGCTACAATATAGCAGGTCAGCAACTGGAAGTAGTTAATTCCATTAATCATCTGGGAGTAGGCATTTGGAGTGATTTAAAATGGAATGATCATATGAAGTTGATTGTCGGTAAAACAGATGCCAGACTGAGATTCATTGGAAGAATCCCAAGGAAATGCAATCTGAAAACAAAGGAAGTAGGTTACAGTACACTTGTTTGCCCACTGCTTGAATATTGCTCACCAGTGTGGGATCCGTACCAGATAGGGTTGATAGAAGATATAGAGAAGATCCATCAGAGAGCAGCGCGCTTCGTTACAGGATCATTTAGTAATCGCGAAAGTGTTACGGAGATGACAGATAAACTCCAGTGGAAGACTTTGTAGGAGAGATGCTCAGTAGCTCGGTACGGGCTTTTGTTGAAGTTTTGAGAACATACCTTCACCGAGGAGTCAAGCAGTATATTGCTCCCTCCTACATATATCTCGCGAAGAGACCATGAGGATAAAATCAGAGAGATTAGAGCCCACACAGAGGCATACCAACAAATTTCTTTCCACGAACAATACGAGACTGGAATAGAAGGGAGAACCGATAGAGGTACTCAAAGTAACCCTCCACCACACACCATCAGGTGGCTTGTGGAGTATGGATGTAGATGTAGATGAATATCCTTTACATGTATGAGTAATGTGAATGCAAAATTACTCATTCCACATCATTACGATTCATCATACAAATGATCCATGGAAAATGTAACTAACTAAAGCTAAAGCTAAAAAACTAACTAAAGCTAAAGCTAAAACTATCATTATTATTCATCACTAAAGCATTTTGTTTTCTCTGTGTTTCTGCTGTATCTATAATATCTGTTTAATGTTTATTACCTGTTATTATTACAACTTTAAAAATGTTTCTTTTTTTCTGTATCTAAATTTGCAATCAACTTTGTCTACTCTGTATAAAACTTACAACATGACATGTCTACTATCACTGTCAAATATTATCTATGAACAAAAATAAACTTAAGTAAATCTAATGTCAGAGATTGAAGTTAATGAAGAAGATTAGAGATACAATGCTGAGGATGAAACAGTTCCAGTATTCCTTTTCTTGTGTTACTTGTGTCATGCAACTGACAAAATGGTCTCAGTACCTTAACACATTACACAACCCTCATGGACTTGATGGACATAATATATTTGGGATTTAATCAGTAAACTCAATGACTATGTACATTTGTTGTAGACATGTTTGAGAACATGACCTGAAGAAGTTTGTGGCCATAGTCTTTGCACACGGACTTCCTTCGCTAAATTTGAAGACAAGTGGCTTAATTACTTGATTATACAACTGGTCACAGAGGAAATACTCCAAAATATTTAACTTTGATTAAGAAGGTCTCCCAACAAAAACTGTGTGTAAATAAATGTAACCACTGGATTTTCACAATGTCCTAAATGAAACCAGAGAGAGAGAGAGAGAGAGAGAGAGAGAGAGAGAGAGAGAGAGAGAGAGAGAGTGTGTGTGTGTGTGTGTGTTTTCTATTTCTAACAGTTGTCTCTTAGTATTACACCACAAACTAATTGGTTCTGTGAATATTATTAATGATTTTTCTGAAAACTAAAACAAAAGCCACTACACTGCAATAACAAATCATTGTATGCTTGTAGAAATAAACAAACATGCTGTATGAAGCAACTGCTTACCTTTGCTGTGTGCTCCAGCCACCGACCGAGTGATATAAATACCAGCAGCATAGGAGGTGTGTCAAAGAAGGTTTGTGGACTAGCCTTCTGTTGCAGCGCCATGGCAGCTGCCAGCACAGCGACAGAGTATATGTACGATATGGATGTCGCCATCATAATGAGAACGTCCATGTTAGTTGTACGATGCCTCAGGGCCTTCCATGCTTGCACGTAAAAGTGCCAGCCTCCAAAGAACTGTGTAGATCAAGCAATTTCCATCACTCCCTTACATGCATTTTAGGAAAGAAGGTAAAAAGCTATACAAAATTAATTAATAGTCACACTTAATAAATTTATTCTAACTGCTGAAAAAGACACTCCCTTGAAATCTTTGGAAATACAAATACACAGTAGTAAGTATCTTTATAATATCAGCTACCAGCTTACATTAACACTGTCCATATATTGTGATCAGTCTGCTGCTGTTGTGTTATGGAACAGAGTTGTGATTTGGAAGCAGTCCTTCTGTGCAACATAATTTACACTAGGATGGCCTGTAGTGGGAAATTTTACTCTTTGACTATTATCCAAATGATGTTAATTCAAGATATTTCATATTATTTGTCATTTCTTTTTATTTTTCACTCTTTTGGAAATTTTCATGTTTTATAATCAACAACACTTAATATTATCAACTACTAAAATATTTACAAAATATACCACCAAAAACAAGCAACATAAGTGAACCACTCTTGCTTCTGTTAAAATGCTTGTAAATGAAATGAAAATATGGTACAGCATTACTGGCTGCAAGACCCTGTCTGGGGTCATTCGGCCACTTTGTGCAATTTCTTCTATTTCGTGCCGCTTTGGTGACTTGCATTTCAATGAAGATGATGCGAGATGCTTAGGACCCAGAGCAAAGAAAACTTCCGAAACAGCCAGGAATCAAACCACAGTCTATAGGCAATGACCATAACCATTAGATCATAAGCTGCAAACAAAATGTTGGTATTAAAACTATTGGAAGAACGTTATGTAAGCTGTTGGGTGAAAATCTTTTTGGCAGGATGAGACCAAACATTGTTTGGGTGTGTTAATGAAAAACTGCAAAAGATTACAAAAAGAACTAATAAAATGTGGAAGATTCAAATTAATGACTTGAGACATTTCATTTAGTAGTGTGTGCAAAATTAATTGGAACACCAGAATTATTTTTGCAAGCACAAATAATGAGATAGACAACTGTGTGAGACATGAGAGAGACCACTGACAAATGATGAACACGAGATAAGAAGAAGTAGTAGTATTTATTCATTTTAATGTCAGTTTCATCTCTATTTGTGAGAAATTTTACTGTAATCAATGTCACAGAAGATATTTGTGAATGTGGGAAAGTAATTTTTTTTATTCTTTATTCAACATAATAAAACAACAGGAAGGTTAGAAAACTTAGAAGACAAATAGCAATGTCCTGACAGAGGTTCTTCTAAGACAGGTTCCAGTCTTCATATGATTAAATATTGACTTTCTGTTTCCCATTCACTCTTCATAGTATTTCATCAGATAATGGTTTTGTGAAGTCATCTTGACACTTCACATAGCTACAAATCAAAATTCTAATATGACAAGTTGTTGGTTGGATTGGGTTGTTTGGGGAAGGAGACCAGACAGAGAGGTCATCGGTCTTATTGGATTCGGGAAGGGCGGGGAAGGAAGTTGGCTGTGCCCTTTCAAAGGAACCATCTTGGCATTTGCCTGGAGTAATTTAGGAAAATCACGGAAAACCTAAATCAAGATGGCCGGATGCAGGATTGAACCGTCATCCTCCCGAATGTGAGTCCAGTGTGTAGCCACTGCACCACCTTGCTCAGTACGACAAGTTGTACAACTTACAAAGACCTTACATAATTTATCAAATGACCAGCAAGTGCACTTCTTCAGTCAGTATCAGCTAAGTGGACTACTTCAGTCATATTAGCTTAGATATTTCCTTGTGACTTTACGCAAAATACTGAAACAATTGGCTTTGCTCAGTATGTTGTTACAAACAGAGCAATCTAAAGGCCTAAAATCACAAACTGTAACTTGAAGATACACATGGTGGTCACTATTCACTCGGATCTAATTCACTGCTTTCTCATTTCTTGTCATTCCACTCCAGCCATAGCTCATTCACTTCTGAAAACTCCAAGTCTCTTCTTTTGTCATCACTTGCTGTGCATATCTTCACCTTTTCTCTCAAAAATTAACTTCAATGTAACATTTTCTCCTAACAACACTTGTAATGCTTCAACTGTGAAGTCTTTTGACAACTTTTTTTCCTCAGTAGTCATATCACAAGCAGACTACAACTGTTCTTTTTTAACCACGACATTACTGAGACAACATCTATGCCATTGGTTATTCCTGCCTATCTTATTGCTTCCCTCTGTATCTATCCATCTTTCTGATTTTTCAATTTTTAAGCTTTTATTTCAATACTGTATCTTCATTATGCCATCTCTTCAGTCTACATTGTATACTGGAAAAGGACAATAATTGTGTGCAAAGAAAAAAGTTAAAACCATAACAGTTCAAAAACAGCATTTTGTTTCTTCCCATTTCTTCTCACTATGATTCTCTTGACTTACAGGCTCACTCTAAAATAGTATTTGAAATGCAACACTTTGTGACTGCACATTCAACTGACATTTTTATGTTCTTCCCTTCCCATATTCTTCAATCTACTGTTTTTTTTTTTTGGAGGTGGTGACAGTAACCCAGTGACATGGTTCGAAGAAATATGTACACTGTGTCAGCCAAATCCAACATTAGTACCCTTTTAGGGTACTCTTTTCACGATGGGTCTGACGGGTCCAGTAATGTTGTTTTTATCTGAACATCAACGCACTCCCTTCCATACATATATCTGTGTGTGTGTGTGTGTGTGTGTGTGTGTGTGTGTGTGTGTGTGTGTTTTTCTACATATACGATGAACCTAGTTAATTATAATCATTATGAAACTTTCTGACAGATTAAAACTGGTTGCCAGACTGACTCTAACCGGGACCTATGTTTTTTGTGGGTAAGTGCTTTACTGACAGTTACTGGAGCAAGATTCACAACCTGTCCTCACAGCTTTACTTCCTTCAGTACAACTCTTACATTACAAACTTCACAGAGGTTCTCCTGTGCAACTTACAGGACTAGCACTCCTGAAAGAAAGGATATTGTGGAGACATGGCTCAGCCACAACCTGGAGGATCGTTTCCAGAATTAATCTTTCACTCTGGGGTAGTGTGTGCACGAATACAAAACTTACTGCCACATTAAAGCCATGTGTCAAACTAGGACTAACACAGGACCTTTGTCTGTGTTTGAGTCTGGTCTGACACACAGTTTTGTTCTGCCAGGGGATTTCACATCTGAGCACACTCCACTGCACAGTGCAAGATTTTTTATGGATATAATCATTAAGTTTGAGATTCAACCTATATATACTACAGATGGAAAAAAATGTAATTTCAGAAATAGTTATAGGATAACATCCTACACACTGGACATTATACACCATTATTTGCAATAGAGCAGACAGAGGCTAATGAATAAAACCTTCCATCATATTTAATATATAAACACACTTGTCTTCAAGGCATGTGCAAGGTTATTCTTTGTTTAAGTCTATATAACAACATCTGATGCCAAATAACAGAAATTTGGCTACCATACTTTGTGTCTTAAAACAGTTCACTTCACACTTTTCTTACCAATGATTCCAATAATGTTTTAATTAAAATACTCTGGCTTACTGTTCTAATGACCAACAGTTCAACTAAATTTTAAGGCATACTGACTGAAAAGTAATCAGGAAGTCTACTAACCATGACTGGAGTAGAGAGAAGGAACAGCAGCAGATTCTCCATCGAGAGCCCTGGAACTACGCAGCACATGTCTTCATGAGTCATGTGCCCCACCGACATTTGTATCATGAAATATGCCATCACTATCATGCAGGGGCCACCAAAAATAAGAGATACGAAGAAAGCATTCCGCCACTTGGTGATTTCTTCTCTGTAACAGTATGAGAAATTCTGTTATGTATAACTTAGTAAGCATGGTCTAGTTCATTACCCTAGTGAAAAATCACAAATGTTTTGCTAATCGCTAGACTTGCAGGCTAATCTAAGAGGCACGGAAGACATTCACCAAGACAAAAACGCACTAAAATTACTTCCTTTGTCACGAAAGACAGTAGCAAGGAGAAAGGAAAATATACAGAAAAAAGCACAGAATACAAATAATAAGGGAGAGGTCAGCTAAATACACCAGTTAGCATGTCTGTACTAAGTGTGAAGATTAGATATCCTCACTGCAAATTTTAAACATGTAGACATCGTCTTGGGAAAAATTACATATCCAACACCGTAGCTGTTATAAAATTAACAACATTTAATTAACCAATGCAAGCATCACCTGTGGTTGAGGTAGCCCTTAGCATCTTTGTCCTTAGAAGTTAGCAGTCTTGCAGTAAAACCTAGACGTTCAATGGCTTCGGCAATATCTCTTGGGCCAGTAAGTTCCGAGTCATAGTAAAAACGTCCTCTTTTTGTAGTTAGTGCAACAGATGCAGAACTCACACCTTTCAGTTTTTTCACAGAGTTTTCTATTTTATTCACACATGAGGAGCAGGTCATTCCTAAAATCTGGAAAAATAATATATTTACTCTGGACATAGTGTGTTCAACATTTTTAAACGTAATCACTTCATGATGTTATACATTCATACAGTCACACACACAGGGCAATTCCTTCAGTCGATCTCATCAAGAATGAGAAACTTCATAGATGCTGAATGATTCAGGAAACACAGTAGAAGATATTATCAGCTATATCACTATCCTACCAACAAAATCATTACCACTACTCTCACTGCATAAAAGCTGCACGTAAATATACCACTACTATTTGTTTTACAGTTCTGGAGGTCTTATATTCTTTATGAACTAATACTTATCCATTATTTTACGAAAATTTAAGCTTAGCAGTAATGTATTTGATGCCAGTGAAAGCTAAATAATGATCTACCAAGCAATCCACAACACATTATAGCTCTGTTTCCATTTCTCTCATATTATGTATGAAAAAATTTACCTCTAATTCAACTTGTCCTTCTCCAGTTCCTGGCTCTTGGATAACTTCTGCTGGAAACCCAAGTTCACTTATAGATGCAGCTATGTCCAGAGGGTTTATAACCTGTGGATCATACTTCACTTCTGCCTTAGCTGCCAGTAACGCAACCAAAATTCCATGTATACCTGAAATTAGAGATTATGGTGTTAGATAAATATCTAGATGAGAATAAATAATGTGATATATTAGGCATATACAAGAATATTGCAACATTTTCTACTGCAGTCCCAAATTTTAAAATCATTCAATAAGTCAGTTCCTTTTCTAAAAATCTTGAACATGTGGACAGCAAAGGGAAAGGAGATTAAAGAAGTGCAGTTACATATTAGCTTGAGATGTCAATGTAGAATTTAAATGTGACAAAACACACAATAAAGTATTTGAAAGTTCAATCAACACCAAGAATGACATGAATGAATAACTAGACTCTGCTGTCAAAAATCCATGTGCATTTGTAGAAAATAATCTCGAACTAGCAACTTTCTCCAGTTTCAAATCGATAGAACTAAGTATCTACAGATGGACGATTTGTCTAACTTAGAGGTAATAAGTTGTATACACAAAAATTCCTTGTGAATCAGTGTATTAGTAAAAACCACATTGAAATCCTTATAGTAATTACCAAGCTACTGCTACCGCTGACTATGGTTTTAAGGAAACTAAACATCTAAGTTCATCAGGCTTCTATTATTCAACCCCCCCCCCAACCCCACCCCCATGTACAGAAGCACTGTACCTCATCTGGAGTAAATTGTATGTGCAAGTGAATCTGAAGTGGAATGTGGGTACCAGCTCAATATTCGCCTAGTGGAATGTTCAAAACCCCTACAAACCATATCCATGTTGACCAGCATACTGGCCTTCATCATTAATCCACAGGATGGATTCGAATTGGAATTGTGTCTCTCCTGGGTGCTTTAATGTGCACGGCTTTCTGGGCGGGAAGCTCCTGAGGTTAGCTTTCACATACAGACAGAAAAGTGCTATTGACAGGTGGTCTCAAAAGATTCCATAATACTAGATTTCCAGAAAGCTTTTGATACAGTCCCTCACAAGAGACTTCTAATCAAATTGTGTGCCTGTGGAGTATCATCCCAGTTGTGCAAACGAATTCATGACTTCCTGTCAGAAAGGTCACAGTACAGTTTGTAGTAACTGATCGAATAAAACAGAAGTGATATCTGACGTTCCCCAAGGAATTCTCACAGGTCCTTTGCTCTTCCTAATCTATACAATTGATTTAGGAAACAATATGAGCAGTTCTCATAGATTTGCTGTCATCCTCTGTCAAGTCAAGTCATCAAAAGATCAAAATCAGTTGCAAAATGTTTTAGACAAGCTACCTGTGTGGTGCAACAAGTGGCAAGTGATTCTAAATAATAAGTGTGATATCATCCACATGAGTACTAAAAGTGATCCATTAAATTATGGTTACACAATAAATCAGATAAATTTAAAGGCTTCAATTACAACTTAAAATCTAGGAATTACAATTATAGACAACTTAAACTGGAACAATCACATAGATAACGTTGTGGGGAAGGCAAACCTAAGGCTGCATTTTATTGGAAGAACCATTAGAAGGTGCAATAAATCCACTGAAAGAATTGTCATATGACATTTGTCCATCCTCTATGTTAGTATTGCTGCATGGTGTGGGATCCCTACCAGATAAGATTGATGGAAGATGCTGAAAAAGTTCAGAGATGGGCAGCTAATTTTGCATTATCGCAGAGAGAGTGTCACTGATGTGATACACAAGTTGAGGTGGCAACCACTGAAACAAAGGCATTTTTTGTTGCAGCAAGAGAGATCTTTTTGTGAAATTTCAATTACTAACTTTCTCCTCTGAATGTGAAATATTTTATTGACGCCCAACTGCACAGGGAGAAATGATCATTGTAAAAAAATACGAGAAATCACAGCTTGTGCAGAAAGATATAAATGTTTATTTTTCCTGCATACTGTACACGTGTGTAATGGTAGAGAAACAGTCTGAAGGAAGTTTGGTGAACCCTCTGCCAGGTACTTGAGCATGAGTTGCAGAGTAGTCATGTAAACTTAGATTTAAAAACATGCTGCAGGACTTCCCTTTAAAAATATGTGTAATATTAATCTTTGTGACTTGCAAAAAAGCTAATACAAAATTTTGTTTAATAGCTAGATACAATGGACAATAAACAAAGCAGATAAAACACTTTATGTGACATTTAAACAATAACACATCTTCATTTCAGCCAAAATATTGTTATTTAATATTCCCTTTGTATTGAGAAACTGGATACAGCAATTATTTTGGATTTTGCACAAGGGTGAAAGACAATGGAATGGGAAATAAATATTCCTTACATCTTTTTCATAAAGACATAATTTGCTGTGCAGATAAAATTACATTTGCATACAGTACTTTTGATATTTGTTTGCAATTACGCATTAAGAAGTTAGGTGGTAATTTTAGACTTAATACAGAAAGCATTTTCACTTGTTTCTAATGAATATTTATCTTCATATCATGAAGAGCTGTCAACAAGCATCTTTAGTAGTGCTCAGTGCACAGTTTTGGTATTTTTATATTTCCATCTTATTTTCTGTTACTGCTAACAATACAATCAGAATTAATGTACGTGCAATACAGTGACAACATGTTTTGGACAATAATTGCAATAGATTAGGTATGACCTCTATAAAACCACATGAATAGTTCTGTGATGAGAAAAGACAGAAACACAACCACAACAACTAGTTCAAGAGTTTGGTCAAGCTTCTGTAGAATGTCATAGCTCTTAAATGGCACTGAGTTCAGATGATTATGATTATTATGACAATGATAATGCCATAGTGTTTAACTATCAATATTTAAGTAAAAATAAAATTGCATACAAATGCATCTGCTACTGTACATTATATGCTGTGACATACACAAACACTTCTTGTTACTCCAGCCTGAGATAATATCTAATTTCATATTAGAAATAATTCCAGTTCCCTCTATTTACTTAGTATCAAAGATGGAACTTTGTACACATTCAGTTATAGAGGACAGGAAATTGAGAGAAACAGTGTTTTACCAGGAAACATTTTAAATAACTGTACAGACAGCCAAAGAATGGATGGAAAATAGTAATTGCAGTACCATATACTTTCCGGCAGTGTTTCTCAATAGCTGACACACAAGAAGCACACGTCATCCCCTTGATGTGTAAAAAGCATTTGCTGAGTTTGTCGTCAGTATGTTCTCCATGAAGTACAGATCCATTCTCCAGATCTGCGTCCATTTTTCTTTTTGCGGTAGCAGGAGTTGTGTTATGTGAATCTGAAAGAATAATGGTGACAATTACCTATAACTTTGATTACCTCTGGGGCATATGGGTTAGTATGGACCAAGGGCCACTTTACATTATTATTATTATTATTATTATTATTATTATTATTACCACCACCACCACCACCACCACTACTACTAAGTGTACGAAATCCAACCTTTAGGTCAATACATAGTGTATCACTGTAAACTAATCACAAATTGGCATGCAATAATTCAATAATATTGATAAGGTGACAACTATTTGACATAAATAATCCATAAATAACAAACAGAATCTGTCGGCTTCCAAAAATTAGGCAACAATTTTTAAAACTAAAAAAGGAAAGTCTGTGCAGCTGCGTAAGCAGTTGGAAATACTAACTAGTCTCACAGTACATCCACTCACTGATAACATTTGTTCTTAACAATTAATTTCCATTTGAATGTAACTTGCATGTTCTCAAATACAAACTAGAAAGAAACAATACCTATGCAGAACTCTCTACAGACCAACTTTGACCCAGAAGCAATAAAAACTGTACTATCTGCCTTTATTGTTGGATATAAAAATGGATTACACACAGCCATAGTCTTTCAAAATGCAAACTGAAGTTGATTTTTCCTGACACCACATTCTGTATTTTAAACAAATTATTTCAGGCAAAGAAGGATTCAATTATGTAACTGTAGCCACATAAATTTTATTTGAGAAATGTGAGCTACTTTAGTTCACATTGCATGCTCCATGTTATAATGATTATCAGCTGCATGGTCAACAGAATATGTAATTAAACAAACAAACAAACACACAGACAGACAGACAGACAGACAGACAAACATACATGATTTGTGTTGGGAATTTCCTGACACTGTTCTCAAGTGTTATGAATAATAATGCACAGACACATTAAAAATACTGATAGTGATTTTCTTTAGATACAGAAAAAGCATAAATGAGTTAAGAAAACAAACTTTAAAGATAACATAAATCTCACGAGACTGACTGTCACTGTTCACGAATGCTGATGACCAGGCTTTGCATTTTTAGGTGCACACCCTCTTTCTTAGACTGAATTAAAGTTGTTCAGAAAGAAATCACAGTTTGAGATTTTGTTTACAGCTGCAAAAAGACACATTTTTTCACACACCTTTCTCCCTTTGATGGGACCTTTATACCTTTTTCCCCCGACCATTCCCATAACCCCTTTCTCTCCTATTTTCTTTTATGTTTCATTCCAATTTATTCTATAAGATTTCTAGTCAATATAAAATGTTTAACTTTCAATTAATGTCTCCTCAGCTTGCTACATACATGTGAATAGGAATCCTACCTCTTTCAGTAAATGCTGCACAGGAGTTTAAAGCACACATGCAACAGTGGAATATAATTGTGCGTTCGACAAAACTTCTCTCTCTCTCTCTCTCTCTCTCTCTCTCTCTCTCTCTCTCTCTCTCTCTCGCTTTACCACTACAAAGTAGCCAACAATAATGCAAATGACAATGAGTGATTCTATCCCACCAGAATCAGTAGTCTGCTGTTCATGAATGTGAGTTCGTTACAGTAAGAGACGTCACCTGTTCACATAGAGGTGGTGGCTGGTTATGCAGAGACAGCAGTAACTGCACCTGCATAGTTGTGAGAAGTGAGACAGCATTCTGCTTTATACTACTAGGAATCACTGAGACTGCAGCTCCAGCATGAATGAGAACATTGTAATGGTGTTATAAAAGAGTGTGGACAGCAAGTGAGTGAGTGAGTGGGAGCAAGAGTGTTGTGTGACAGTTGCACTGAGTCAGCAAGTGAACTGGTGTTCACTCTCTGTTACAGTTACTAAGCGAGTGTACTACTAAATTTTACCATGCCAAGGTACCCAGCGCCAGACTTATTGTTCTGGCTCAGGAATTCAAACAAGATTTCATAGACAGTGATGGAACCGTTATGTGATGTATATTTGCAATTCAGGAATTTCGTTAGATGAAAAACACCACTGAGATCACATCAAACAATACATTTCCAACTCTAAGCATCAAACAAATAATACTCTTCAAACAAATAAAAATTGCAGCAACCTCTATTATCAAATGCACTTGAACAGAGTTCTTCAAAATGTCAAAATTTGAAAGACTTAAACAGTAATTTGTGTGCAGCTCTTACACAGGCACAAATTCCACTCAATAAGGTGAACCATACTGCCTTCAAAGGATTTCTTGAAAAATACACAAAGATGTCAATGCCCGATGAGAGCACTTTAAGAAAAAACTACATGGAGCCTGTTCACCAAGAAACCATGCAATGAATCAAGGAGAAAGAGTGTGATTGCAATATGCGAAGCATTGTGGTTGAAACCATAGACTCAATGGAATGATATGTTTTCAAAATTTTAGTTTTTCCCTTAGCAGGGGAGAAAGTTAAGCCTATATTGTTCAAAAAGTAAGAGCTGCAGAAAGCCAGTGCCAGTGCAGTAATGCAATCAATTAAAAATTCTGCAAAAACTCCAGCTTACTGGTGTCGAGTTTGAAAAATTACTTCTTGTGTTTACGCACCAGGATCCATACATGGTTTCGGCTGTTAATTTACTAAGTTGAAGCATGTTACATGCTTGGTTCATGCCCTTCACAGGGTTTGTGAATCCATAAGGAATGAATACGACATTGTAAATCAATTCATCTCTGCCCTGAAGAAGACTCTACTGAAAACTCCAAGTCGTGTTGTTGCCTACAAAGAGATCACTGGCCTGCCCCTTCCAAATTTCCTGGTCATTACTCCTGGAGGATTTTGGACTGAGTGTGCTGCTATGTTGTGTGAGAATTTTGACAAAATCAGAGAGTTTTTTCTTTCTTTGGATCAAGTGCAATTCCCAAGGTACAGCAACTTCTGTTATCAGAAGAAATACATAATTTGCAGAAATGCATAATTTGCTATCGGGTGGAGAAATGTAGGGTACCCCTGAATAGGTCAGGCATGCACCACACGTCGGAAGCGACTACAAGGGTAGTGGAGTACGTGTGGAGTGCACACAGGGGTTTTTTAGGTTAGAGAATTCCCTCCCTAGGCCCGACAAGGTGCTTCCTGAGACGCAGCAAGGTAGGAGTAGGCAAAATGCAACAGGGAATAACAATATTAATGTGCTAATAGTAAACTGCAGGAACGTCTATAGAAAGGTCCCAGAACTGCTCTCATTAATAAACGGTCACAATGCCCATATAGTACTAGGGACAGAAAGTTGGCTGAAACCAGATGTAAACAGTAATGAAATCCTAAACTCAGATTGGAATGTATACCGCAGACACAGGCTGGACAGTGAAGGGGGAGGCGTGTTTATAATGATAAGAAGTGCAATAGTATTGAAGGAAATTGACAGAGATCCTAAATGTGAAATAATTTGGGTGAAGGTCACGGTTAAAGCAGGCTCATATATGGTAATTGGATGTCTCTATAGACCCCCTGGCTCAGCAGCTGTTGTGGCTGAGCATCTGAAGGATAATTTGGAAAATATTTCGAGTAGATTTCCCCACCATGTTATAGTTCTGGGTGGAGATTTTAATTTGCTGGATATAGACTGGGAGACTCAAACGTTCATTTCGGGTGGCAGCGACAAATAATCCGGTGAAATTTTTTTAAGTGCTTTATCTGAAAACTACCTTGAGCAGTTAAACAGAGAACCGACTCATGGCAATAACATATTAGACCTTCTGGTGACAAACAGACCCGAACATTTGAAACAGTTAACGCAGATCAGGGAATGAGCGATCATAAAGCTGTTACTGCATCAATGATTTCGGCCGTAAATAGAAATATTAAAAAAGGTAGGAACATTTTGCTGTTTAGCAAAAGTGACAAAAAGCAGATTACAGAGTACCTGACGGCTCAACACAAAAGTTTTGTCTCAAGTACAGATAGTGTTGAGGATCAGTGGTCAAAGTTCAAAACCCGTACAATATGCGTTAGATGAGTATGTGCCAAAGAAGATCGTAAGAGATGGAAAAGAGCCACCGTGGTACAACAACCGAGTTACAAAACTGCTGCGGAAGCAAAGGGAACTTCACAGCAAACATAAACATAGCCAAAGCCTTGCAGACAAACAAAAATTACGCGAAGCGAAAATGTAGTGTGAGGAGGGCTATGTGAGAGGCGTTCAATGAATTCGAAAGTAAAGTTCTATGTACTGACTTTGCAGAAAATCCTAAGAAATTTTGGTCTTATGTCAAAGTGGTTGGTGGATCAAAACAAAATGTCCAGACACTCTGACCAAAATGGTACTGAAACAGAGGATGACAGACTAAAGGCCGAAATCCTAAATGTCTTTTTCCAAAGCTGTTTCACAGAGGAAGACTGCACTGTAGTTCCTTCTCTAGATTGTCACACAGATGACAAAATGATGGATATCGAAATAGACGACAGAGGGATAGAGAAACAATTAAAATCGCTCAAAAGAGGAAAGGCCGCTGGACCTGATGGGATACCAGTTCGACTTTACACAGAGTACCCGAAGGAACTTGCCCCCCCTTCTTGCAGCGGTGTACCATAGGCCTCTAAAAGAGCGTAGCGTTCCAAAGGATTGGAAAAGGGCACAGGTCATCCCTGTTTTCAAGAAGGGACGTTGAACAGATGTGCAGAACTATAGATTTATATCTCTAACATTGATCAGTTGTAGAATTTTGGAACACGTATTATGTTAGAGTATAATGACTTTTATGGAGACTAGAAATCTACTCTGTAGGAATCAGCATGGGTTTCGAAAAAGACGGTCATGTGAAACCCAGCTCGCGCTATTCGCCACGAGACTCAGAGGGCCATAGACACGGGTTCACAGGTAGATGCCGTGTTCCTTGACTTCCGCAAGGCGTTCAGTACAGTTCCCCACAGTAGTTTAATGAACAAAGTAAGAGCATATGGACTATCAGACCAATTGTGTGATTGGATTGAAGATTTCCTAGATAATAGAACACAGCATGTCATTCTCAATGGAGAGAAGTCTTCCGAAATAAGAGTGATTTCAGGTGTGCCGCAGGGGAGTGTCATAGGACCGTTGCTATTCACAATATACTTAAATGACCTTGTGGATGACAGCAGAAGTTCACTGAGGCTTTTTGCAGATGATGCTGTGGTGTATCGAGAGGTTGCTTTTTGCAGATGATGCTGTGGTGTATCGAGAGGTTGTAACAATGGAAAATTGTACTGAAATGCAGGAGGATCTGCAGCGAATTGACGCGTGGTGCAGGGAATGGCAATTCAATCTCAATGTAGACAAGTGTAAAGTGCTGTGAATACATAGAAAGATAGATAGATCCCTTATCATTTAGCTACAAAATAGCAGGTCAGCAACTGGAAGCAGTTAATTCCATACATTATCTGGGAGTACGCATTAGGAATGATTTAAAATGGAATGATCATATAAAGTTGATCATTGGTAAAGCAGATGCCAGACTGAGATTCATTGGAAGAATCCTAAGGAAATGCAATCCGAAAACAAAGGAAGTAGGTTACAGTACACTTGTTCGCCCACTGCTTGAATACTGCTCAGCAGTGTGGGATCCGTTCCAGATAGGGTTGATAGAAGAGATAGAGAAGATCCAACGGAGAGCAGCACGCTTCGTTACAGGATCATTTAGTAATCGCGAAAGTGTTACGGAGATGATAGATAAACTCCAGTGGAAGACTCTGCAAGAGAGACGCTCAGTAGCTTGGTACGGGCTTTTGTTAAAGTTTTGAGAACATACCTTCACCGAAGAGTGAAGCAGTATATTGCTCCCTCCTACCTATATCTCGCGAAGAGACCATGAGGATAAAATCAGAGAGATTAGAGCCCACACAGATGCATACCGACAATCCTTCTTTCCACGAACAATACGAGACTGGAATAGAAGGGAGGACCAATAGAGGTACTCAAAGTACCCTCTGCCACACACCGTCAGGTGGCTTGCGGAGTATGGATGTAGATGTAGATGTAGACAACTATATTGTGTCCATAGTTACAAGTATGACTGCAGCTATTAAACAATGAGAAGTATAAGGTCTGGAAAAGAAAAAACAATGGGATATTTTTACTTCCACGAGAGAGCAGTTCGATGGCTTTGCAAAAGACAAACTTGAGTCTAGTCTTCAGGAGAATCCAGGCACTGAGCAATTCACCACATCTGTAGCGAATACAAGTTTTGACCTGCTGGTTTCTGTGGATGTCAAAAGAAGCTTTAGCATCTGTCAATATACTATCCACTAACAGAAACAGACTTACTTTTAAAATTATAGAGATGTTTAACGTCTTTTTACGTACAACAGCTTCATGTTTCTTACTTTACTTCGACGAGTGAAAATTTGATGTTGTTGTCTGTAATTCAATAAACTAGAATAGAGGAAAGAGAAAGCATTGATTTAGTTGAATAAACTAGCACCTTTTGCCCTTTTTCAACCTTATTTGAGCACCTTTTCCCTTCCTTTTTTCATTTGAAATTCACACCTAAAAAACATAACTCTGTTGATTACAAACATGCCTTATGTCACACTTTCACCTCCTACACTCCTTTGGTGGCTTTACCTGTAGGTGTGGGTGTAGCTGCAGCTCTCATGATGTCAGTACCATCACCACCACCCCCGCCACCGCCTGGCGCAGCATCTCCGGGTAACCACGCGTCAAAGCCTGCATCCGAGATAGCATCGCGTAGCTCGTACGGGTTCGTCAGTGCTGGGTTGTACCAGATGTAGCCCATCTTCTCTTCCAACACAACCTGTTGCAAGAGATAGCTGGGAGCTGGTCATACAAATATTGACTTAAAAAAAAAAAAAAGAAAAAAAAGAAACACACACTTCAATGTTTTCATTTTCAACAAAGCTAATGTTGCTGTTGTTTGTCTCCTTCCACTAAATAATAATATGGTTTATGGGGCATAAGATATTAATGTTATGGTATTATATTATAAAAATATCAGCTAAATAAATTAGATAAAATGATTTTAAAAATTTGTTGGACATTCAAACCAATTTGAATTTTTTATTTCTAAAATGTGTGTAATAATGAACAAGAAACATTTTCCTGCCGTCTGTGAGCCATCAATATTGACAATTTTTGTATGGATATATGGGTCTACAGATACACGAGAATATCTACAAAATAAAATACGAAGTCCTTGAAAATTGGAAACTCGTTGTCCAGTAATTTGGTCCAAAGATAATTTTGGAAGATTTTCATATCATCCATCTTATGGATTAGAAGGTAGCAGTAATTAAGTCAACAGCAGTCATTCAAAATGAATCATGTCACCCATTATGTTTAGTGCACATGGTGGCAAACGTACCAGTAAGTACAGAGGAGAGAATAAAAATTAATGAGTTACAAATTATCAGTTAGATAGCAGTGAACAATAGTTATGAAATAAATATGGAAAAAAACTTATGAAGGAGTGGGAAAGGGTAGAAGCACAATAACCCAAGGATGAAAGAATTGTCACTGCACCATATTACGTAAAATTTCACAGAAATTGACTAATATGAGGTGGTTTGACAAGTGTGATAAATTTCCATGAAAGACTGGAACATTTTTGCTGCGCCTTCATGGTTGGTAAGCTTGATTATTCCAAGGATTATGGACAGAATTTCAACAACATGCATTCAGTTCATTGTTGATGGCCATTTGAATTGGTGAATGTATCAACTGGGATTGAAAATGGAGGATACAATGTTTCGTGCTGATACTGAACATTTTCATTTGAAGGGTTAGGACTACTGGACAAATCAAAAGAGAATTGGATGAAATTCATGCAGACTCTGCACCATTATTGAAGACCATTTACTACTTTATTAATGAATTTGAAGATGATCAGATATGTACTGATGATGAAGTGCACTCTGGCCATCCAACTGAGATCACCAAATAGAAACCATGGACAAATTCCATGATATTGTGTGCAAGACCACTGCTATTCACAATATATATAAATGACCTAGTGGATAACATCGGAATTTCACTGAGGATTTTTGCAGATGATGCTGTAGTATATCGAGAGGTTGTAACAATGGAAAATTATATTGAAATGCATGAGGATCTGCAATGAATTGACGCATGGTGCAGGGAATGGCAATTGAATCTCAGTGTAGATAAGTGTAATATGTTGCAAATACATAGAAAGAAAGATCCCTTATCATTTAGCTACAGTATAGCAGGTCAGCAACTGGAAGCAGTTAATTCCATAAATTACCTGGGAGTAGGCATTAGGAGGATTTAAAATGGAATGACCATATAAAATTAATTAAAGCAGATGCCAGACAGATTCATTGGAAGAATCCTAAGGAAATGCAGTCCAAAAACAAAGGAAGTGGGTTACAGTACACTTGTTTGCCCACTGCTTGAATACTGCTCACCGGTGTGGAATCCGTACCAGATAGGGTTGATAGAAGAGATATAGAAGATCCAACGGAGAGCAGCACGATTCGTTACAGAATCATTTAGTAATTGCGAAAGCATTACAGAGATGATAGATAAACTCCAGTGGAAGACTCTGCAAGGGAGACACTTAGTAGCAAGGTACGGGCTTTTGTTCAAGTTTCGAGAACGTACCTTCACCGAGGAGTCAAGCAGTATACTTCTCCCTCCTATGTATATCTCGCTAAGAGACCATGAGGATAAAATCAGAGAGATTAGAGCCCACACAGAGGCACAGTGGCAGTCTTTCTTTCCACAAACAATACAAAACTGGAATAGAAGGTACCCTCCACCACACACCGTCAGGTGTCTTGTGGAGTATGGATGTAGATGTAGATGAATAAAAATTCGTAAGATTTCTGAGACTACAGGCATCTCAACTGAGTAAGCACATTTGAAACTTCCCTATGCTGAAAAAAGATCAAGATTGGCGAACCCAAAAGTGCACAGAAAATTTGCTATGAAGTAGCTGTGTGCAAGGTGGGTGCAGTAATTGCTCAGAGTAGGACCAGAAGCACATTTGGCATACCACTTCAACACAATATCTGGTGACATTTAATCACGATGCGCTAGACTTTTTGTGTAGATTTGTGAATGTTCATGAAACCTGGATCCATCATTACACACCAGAGTCAAAATGGCAGTCAAAACAATGGACAAAGGTTGGTGAAAGTGCAATGAAGAAGGCAATGGGTATTTTGACACCTGGGAAGGTGATTGCCACAGTTTCTTGAGATTCCCCAGGACACTACTTGGAAAAAGACAATCAAAACTAGAGCCTATTATGCTTCATTGTCCAATCATTTGAAACTTCCCTACGCTGAAAAAAGATCAAGATTGGCGAACCCAAAAGTGCTCTTTCATCAGGATACTGCACCACCCCACACACCAATGATCGTAATGGTGAAACTGCATGAACTGGGCTTTTAATTGGTTCCTCATCCACCCTATTCAGCAGACTTAGCATCAAGTGACTTCTTCCATGTTCTCTAAGTTGGAACGTCGGCTTGACGGGAGGAAATTTTTGTTAAACAAGGAAGTGATAGTTGCAGTTCAGTATTTTGCAGAGCTCGACAGAACCTATTGTTCTGGGGGGATGGAAAAGCTAGAGGAAAACTGGACCAAGTGTACATCCCACAAAGGAGACTCCCGAGAAGTAAGGAGGTTGTTTACAAAACAAACATTTTTTCCTTGCTTTTTTATCAGACTTGTCAAATCATCTCCATGTATACAAACCTTACACCATAAAGTTAGCATGCTGAGTGAGAGACTTGAGATATGCAGCTTAAAATGTGATGACATGAAGAGGAGGAATAAATTGGAACAAGAAGCAGTTTGTAAGACAGAATGTCCGTCAAGTGATAAAGATACATTGGGCAGACACGGGGCATTTTTCAATATGATATAAAGAAAATATATATGCTTCTATGCTAGGAAATCATGGCAAATCAGCAGTAGGGAAGACAGACAGACAGACAGACAGAGGGGGGGGGGGGGGGAGAGAGAGAGAGAGAGAGAGAGAGAGAGAGAGAGAGAGAGAGAGAGAGAGAGAGAGAGAGTGTGTGTGTGTGTGTGTGTGTGTGTGTGTGTGTGTGTGTGGGCGCATGCGCGCGCATGTGCATAAAAAAAAAAGATGGGCAGCCCATTAAAAGATACTCAGGACTCTAGTAGTTATTGAGATTGTGATGTTATCTTTGAATTATGAGGGACTGTCGGTTACTCAGTGCAGTCACTGCGAACTAGTTTTACTGTACAAGAAGTGGTATGTCAGGCAGAAGGACAACAAGCAGATGCAATCAGAAGCATTGCTAAGGACTGCGGGTGCTGTGGGAGTCAAAATGTAGTGTGAGGTATTTGAAAGAACACAAACATAAATGTATGGCAAGGACTTTTGTCTTACACACATCACTTCATAGCTACTATGTGAGATGTGGTATGCTGAATGTGCTTTTGGTCTTACTCTGAGAAGTTTCTGCAATCACCTTGCACAGCTTCTTCATAGCTAATTTTCTGTGCAGTACAGTATGCACTTACTCAGCTGAGATGCCTACAGTCTCAGAAATCTTGTGAATTTTTAATGAGAGTGTGACTTCCTAAATGTATTTCTGTATGTTTCCATTGTTTTAATGTAATTATACACTGAATAAATACAATGATTACAAACTTTGGGAGACATAAAAAATAAGTGGAAATTCAGTGCTGCTGTGACTGACCTTCACTTGAGACACACCAGGTCGAACAGAGACGAGCCCCTCAATGTTGCGGACACAGGACTGGCAAGTCATGCCCTCGATGTGCACACTGACGGTGGACACAGGTGCAGGCTCGGCAGCATCTGCAGTAGTGGTGGTGGAGGAGGAGGTAGCAGCTGCCGTCGCATCGTCAGTGGCGACACTCGCCGTGAAGCCCGCATCCTCGACAGCGTCCACCAATGCCGCAGCATTCGTTCTACCTGCGTCCATCTCCACTGTGGCACTGCTGTTCTCCAGGTCCACCTGCAGACAGCCCAAAACCAAGAGTTATGCCTGTCTTCTGGCACATTAAGCCTCCTAGGCTACAATAAAAACATGACAGTGCCGAAGGACTTTTGCTGCATCTCAGATATTCAGTCTTAATGACCAAGATTAATCTGAAGTTTAATCTCCCCCTCTCCCTCCCTCTGATCGAATGTGTGAATGTCCGAAATCCCTAGATCGTTATTTACTAAATTTGGCACAGAAACAGCAAGCCTCGTAAGTATCAGCACTTTGGGGTTTATAACCTCCTAGCTCCAACAGAAGTGGGGATATGGGCAAAATCATTTTTGTAGCCTCTGGCCTGTAGGCATACAGGCTGCCCTGCACGATAGGCAAATAGTGTGGGAACAGCATCGGCCTGCCTTACCACCCTGCTGTGCAGCACACTTTACACATCAGGAGCAAGAAACTGTTTTTCAGCCCCCAATGTGTTGGCTGCCCTTGACAATAGGTGTGTTGCCTTGCTTTATCTGCGTCCTTTGCAGTAGCTACACTGTACACATGGGCACGGCTCAGCAGAGAGATGGGGTGTGGAGGTGGACAGAGAAGGGCGCGGAGGAGATGGACAAAGGCAGTAAAGGAGTTTGACAAAAAGTGGGGTGAGGAGAGAGGGGGAAGGAAAGAGAGAGAGAGAGAGAGAGAGAAAGAGAGGTCTGTCAATGACTGAACACATCTGCTTTTTGGTTAGTGAACCCGTTTACTCCAAAGTATCTACATTTTATCAGAACGGTCCTAAAAATTATTTCTCATTTTACTTATATTTTCTAAGTAATATATATGTTATATTAGTGAGTGGTGTCTGTTCTTTCAGACATGTCCAAAAGAACAGACACCATACATTCTTCAGTGCGGATGCACAAATACATCCGACCTCTTGTGGGAATCTCAGTGAGAAAATATGGGGGGAATGGAAAGGGACTGCAAATAGTTGGCGATTGATGGGAATTTGGATCGGCTGTGGGGCGTGCCAAGATGTCCGCGTATTTGCGATAATCCTGCGCCCTGCAAGGTGCAATGGTTAACGCATCTGCCTGGTCAACATGAGATTCCAGGCTGGAATCCCATCCCAGTACACATTTTCACAAGTCGCTGATGATTCTGTGTAATGTCCCCATGCGGCTGACAGCAGTCATCCCCTCCCTCTCCACCTTCAATTTACGTATAATATACGTTCCAAAACCTTAACTAAGCCTTTCTCCACTTGGATCCATTATGCAAGGCATCATTCTGAATGGACTGGTTCCAATGACATCTCTACTTTTACTATTACCTTGTCAGTCAAAAAATATGGCACACTGAACTTTTTTACTACTGTATTACTTTTCAGTTTTCGTGTGTGCTAATATATATATATTTATGGACATAGTGACACCACTCATTAGAAAGACTGGCATTCCGACTTTCCAGTAACTTATTTCAATTTCTGTGAAACTAATTAACTTACGAAATAATCAACTTTAAAGTCTGTGACCAGCTACATTTTCCATTGCACATGCTGTGTTTGTTAGATTCCGATCTTGCCATCGTACTATTGTTGGACTGGACATACCTCGCTAATTGACTAAGCCATTAATTAAGATCTCTGCATAAATTACCATAATTTTTAATATAGCTCTTGAATCCGAAAATGGGGTATTCCCAACGTGGATGCTTAAAATTGTTTCATAAAATTTTTCCATTTTCCTAAACCACCAGATATTTCATAAACAGAGTTACTGTTAATACTTACAGCCCATATTAAGTAGAAAAATATAACAAAGCTATTTTTCTAATGGTTGGGTAGAGATCGCATTATGTTCACGTGAAATGAGCTTTTGGCGTCATTGGCCGGGAAGCCCCTTACGGGGCAGGTCCGGCCGCCTTGGTGCAGGTCTTATTACATTCCACCTGCGCGCCCGATACGGATGATGATAAAGACAACACAACACTCACTCCCTGAGCGGAGAAAATCCCCGACTCAGCCGGGAATCGAACCAGGGCCCCTTAGGACGGCAGTCCATCACGCTGACCATTCAGTTATCGGGGCGAATACATGTTCATATGGCAATCTTTAAATAGTCGGAAGGCATCTATGTGGGATCTTGGGAAACCGCGGCTAATTTCGATTGTCTTAAAGTCGATTCTTGAGTTCGGGGTCAATCTTTTCAGTGTTGGCTTCTACACAAGAAAGTTGCCCCTCATTATTACAGTCTTGTCGCCCATTTAACTATTTCGCGACTGTGAAATTCATATTTAACATCCTGTATAAATCTTTTGACAGTGTACGCATGATTGGTACATAGGTGTAGATTATATGACGCACTTTTTTCAAGTTGTGGATGTATCGATCCTTTTGAATTGAGTGATGCTGTTTACTTCAAACTGCCATCATGTTACGCACTTCATATTTAACCCTTTAGTTACGGTGAACTTCTGTAGAAGTCGGGAGCGAATGTGGCGCCCAGCCGGTGGACTGCTGTGGCAGTTCCCCCTCGCGTCACATTTCTCCTCTTCACTACGCTCGACTTGTTTGGAAGTTTGACCTATACACCATTATTCATACACCCACATTTTCTAAACTGCTACCTAGCGACCGATTTCGACATATCTTGCGGTTTTTACATTGCGCCAATAACGAACAGCCCCACGACAATGACTTTTTGTACACGCTGTCAAAAACATGTGTGATTTGTGTAAGTATTTTCCCGAATATATATTTTGTATTAAGTCCAATAATGTCGATAACACTACGAGTGTTAAAGGGGGGCAGAGTAGCATTGCGGGCAACGCCAAAAATTCGTCGTACAGCGGCCACGGCCGGACGGGACAGGCGCTCGGCCACAGCGCCGGCGTGGAAGAGTTAAGCATGTCAGCGACTGCCTCAAAAACTTCATTGTGCATTTTGTTTACATCATTTACAGCCACTGCATTCTGCAAATATTGTGTCTAAAAGTGACTGTAGGTTCAGACAGTGATTACGTTGTTAATGTCACATCTGTGTACAGTGAACTGAAGAGGCGAAGGTACTCGCAGAAACACATTTATGTGGATGTGTGGAGTGTATTCATTTGGATGTGTCTGGAAGAAAAGGCACCACGCGGGATCTGCAGATGTGATACGTATCATGTAAACTGTAGGTGGAGGGCGGAGAAAGAACGGGGAAAGAAGGAAAGGAAAGGAACTGATGATGTCAGCTGCAACGGGCCTTCATGCGGAGTCACAAAATAGGGAACATGGAGGACATGGGCGAGCACTGCGGATAGATGGGCCCTAGGTGGAAGTATGGGTGGGCCGAGGGGCGTCCCCGGATGTTGTTGTTGTGGTCTTCAGTCCTGAGACTGGTTTGATGCAGCTCTCCATGTAACTCCATCCTGTGCAAGCTGCTTCATCTCCCAGTACTTACTGCAGCCTACATCCTTCTGAATCTGCTTAGTGTATTCATCTCTTGGTCTCCCTCTGCGATTTTTACCCTCCACGCTGCCCTCCAATACTAAATTGGTGATCCCTCGATGCCTCATAACATGTCCTACCCACCGATCCCTTCTTCTAGTCAAGTTGTGCCACAAGCTCCTCCCCAATTCTATTCAATACCTCCTCATTAGTTCAACCCATCTAATCTTCAGCATTCTTCTGTAGCACCACATTTCGAAAGCTTCTATTCTCTTCTTGTCCAAACTATTTATCGTCCATGTTTCACTTCCATACATGGCTACACTCCATACAAATACTTTCAGAAACGACTTCCTGACACTTAGATCTATACTACATGTTAACAAATTTCTCTTCTTCAGAAACGCTTTCCTTGCCATTGCCAGTCTACATTTTATTTCCTCTCTACTTCGACCATCATCAGTTATTTTGCTCCCCAAACAGAAAACTCCTTTACCACTTTAAGTGCCTCATTTCCTAATCTAATTCCCTCAGCTTCACCTGACTTAATTCGACTACATTCCATTATCCTCGTTTTGCATTTGTTGATGTTCATCTCATATCCTCCTTTCAAGACACTGTCGATTCCATTCAACTGCTCTTCCAAGTCCTTTGCTGTCTCTGACAGAATTACAATGTCATCGACGAACCTTAAAGGTTGTATTTCTTCTCCATGGATTTCAATACTCACTCCGAGTTTTTTTTTGGTTGCTCAATATATAGATTGAATAACACCGGGGAGAGGCTACAACCCTGTCTCACTCCCTTCCCAACCACTGCTTCTCTTTCATGTGCCGGGATAGTCTGTGCAATTGTGATAAACACTGACCCAGTGGCGCAATGGCTAAAGGAACTTCCTGGTAAGCAGATTTGCACTCTGCGCCACTGCCTCCGCATAAAGTCCCGAGGCAGCTGATATCATGGGTTCCTTCTCTTTCCTTTCTCCCCTTGCATCTCCAGATTACATAATACGAGGGTCACTCCAAAAGAAATGCACACTATTTTCGTAAAAATTGAGTATTCATTCTGGATGTGTGAAAGTTTTACAGTGTGGAGATACATTCTTTCCGCTTGTTTTCTAACTTAGTTCAACCTGTTCCCGTGAGTGGCGCCATCACAGCATGTCTCCCAGATGGCTGCTACACTTGATGTTCGTCAGAAGCAACGTGCTGTCATAGAATTCCTGTGCTGTGAAAACGAGACAGTGGGAAACCTCCACAAGAGATTGAAAAAGGTGTATGGAGATGCTGCTGTGGATCGCATTGCAGTTAGTCGGTGGGCAAGCAGGTTACGTGAAGAAAGCGGGCACGGAAATATTGAGAACTGTCCTCGCAGCGGCAGGCCTCGTACTGTACACACTCCAGACAAAGTGCAGAGAGTTAACGAAATGGTGACTGCTGACAGACGCATCACAGTGAACAAATTGTCACGCTACGTTGGGATAGGGGAAGGAAGTGTTTGCAGAATACTCAAAGTGTTGGTGTTAAAAAAGTTTTGTGCCAGGTGGGTTCCCAGGATGTTGACAGTGGCTCACGAAGAAACAAGAAAAACGGTATGCAGCGGACTTTTGGAACAGTACGAGAATGGTGGAAATGAATTTTTTTGGAAGAATTGTGACAGGCGATGAAATACGGCTCCATCATTTTTCACCAGAGACGAAGAGGCAATCAATGGAGTGGCATCATGCAAATTCACCCAAGAAAAAAAATTATAACCACACCTTCTACTGGAAAAGTTACGGCTACAGTGTTTTTCGATTCCGAAGGACTCTTGCTTGTGGGCATCATGCCAAGTGGAACCACCATAAATTCTTATGCATATGTGATAACACTGAAGAAACTTCAAGCTTGACTGACTCGTGTTCGATCACATCGGCAAAAGCAGGATGTTGTGCTGTTGCAAGACAATCCACGGCCACATGTCAGTCAAAAAACCATGGAAGCGATCACAAAACTCGGATCGACAACACTGAAACACCCGCCTTACAGTCCTGACCTGGCTTGCATGCGTCCATAAAAAATAATGTTATGCATCTGGTGGAATAGCGGCGATGTGCTGTACTACGAATGGTTTCCCTGAGGTGTAACCATTACTGGCGACATTTATCATCATCAACAACTGACACGTCTTAGGGACGCAGTCCAAGAACAACGACCAAGCCTGCATGAAGGAAGCTACTCCACAATAATCTGCCCGTATTCCGTTAGACCCACAAAAAATACACTACTCGCCATTAAAATTGCTACACCACGAAGATGACGTGCTACAGACGCGAAATTTAACCGACAGGAAGAAGATGCTGTGATATGCAAATGATTAGTTTTTCAGAAAATTCACACAAAGTTGGCGCCGGTGGCGACACCTACAACGTGCTTACATGAGGAAAGCTTCCAACCGATCTTTCATACACTAACAGCAGTTGACCGGCGTTGCCTGGTGAAACGTTGTGATGCCTCGTCTAAGGAACGAACAGTTCTACGACGTTTACACCAGCATGGACTGTCAGCTCGGAGACCACGGCTGCGGTTACCCTTGACGCTGCATCACAGACAGGAGCGCCTGCGATGGTGTACTAAACGACGAAACCGGGTGCACGAATGGCAAAACGTCATTCTTTCGGAAGAATCCAGGTTCTGCTTACAGCATCATGATGGTCGCATCCGTGTTTGGCGACATCGCGGTGAACACACATTGGAAGCGTCTATTCGTCATCGCCATACTGGCGTTTCACCCGGCGTGATGGTATGGGGTGCCACTGCTTACACGTTTCGGTCACCTCTTGTTCGCATTGACGGCACTTTGAACAGTGGACGTTAAATTTCAAATGTGTTACGACCCGTGGCTCTACCGTTCATTCGATCCCTGCGAAACCCTACATTTCAGCAGGATAATGCACGACCACATGTTGCACGTCCTGTACGGGCCTTTCTGGTTACTGCTGCCCTGGCCAGCACATTCTCCAGATCTCTCACCAACTGAAAACGTCTGGTCAATGGTGGCTGAGCAACTGGCTCGTCACAATACGCCAGTCACTACTCGGCAGCTGTACCTGTACACGCCATCCAAGCTCTGTTTGACTGAATGCCCAGGCGTATCAAGGCCATTATTACAGCCAGAGGTGGTTGTTCTGGGTACTGATTTATCAGGATCTATGCACCCAAAGTGCGTGAAAATGCAATGACATGTCAGTTCTAGTATAATATATTTGTCAAATGAATACCCAATAATCATCTGCATTTCTTCTTGGTGTAGCAACTTTAATGGCCAGTTGTGTATTATACAGGAGTTGGGAAGTCATTACACACCCACGTCTTGGCCTTCAGATTGTCACATTTTCCGCGCTCTATCGAACAGCTGGATGAAAATACGCTCGGAACATGGCTCGACAAGTTCTTCGCGTCAGAACCATGTGATTGGTGATTGGTACAGTCGTGAAATCGGAAAGTTATCCCAGCGTTGGCAGACTGTTGTAAATCGTGAAGGACAATATATTTTTGATGACTAAAGTCTCCATTATGTCTATCTGTTGAGCTCATTATAGGTCTGAAAAAATGCTACCCAATAACAAGAGAAATTTCTACCAGAAATTTAAGTGCTGCAAAATCTTTTACGAAAGCACTTTTTCTCTAATGGATGATGAACACCAGAGACAAGAAGACAACAGCAACTTTTCAAACGTGATTAGACATAAAAGCTGTGGAGGTTACATAGGTAGATTAAGCAGCTAATTAAGAGGTACTCAACTCATCAGCCAAGAAAAGACATTTATGGCACAATGTGACTAGAAGATGGGGTACATTGGTGGCTGCATTCTGAGGCATCAAATAGGTGCAGATAAAAGCACGCGTTTAAGTATAAAGGTCGGTTGGTTGGTTGATTTGGCCAAACAGCGAGGTCATCGGTCCCATCGGATTAGGGAAGGAAGTCGGCCGTGCCCTTTCGAAGGAGCCATCCCGACATTTGCCTGAAGCGATTTAGGAAAATCACGGAAAACCTAAATGAGGATGGATGGACGCGAGTTTGCACCGTCACCCTCCCGAATGTAAGTTCAGAATGCTTAAACTCTGCGGCACCTCGCTCGGTAAGCATTAAGGAAATGCAGAGAAATTTTAACTTCACGACTGATGTCTTTCACTTCCTTTGTTGTGGGCGGATTTGTTTCACAGACCTTACTCTTCAAGTAAACCCACAGGGGAAAAAAATCACGTTATGTCAGATCCGGCGAACGTGGTTCAAAAATGGCTCTGAGCACTATGGGAGTTAACATCTGTGGTCATAAGTCCCCTAGAACTTAGAACTACTTAAACCTAACTAACCCAAGGACAGCACACAACACCCAGCCATCACGAGGCAGAGAAAATCCCTGACCCCGCCGGGAATCGAACCCGGGAACCCGGGCGAACGTGGTGGCCACAGATGTTTGCTGACAGTTCGTTCCTCAGTGAAGACGTCACGGACTCGTTCCGGGGATACCTTAGACGTGTGGCATGTTGCTCCATCTTGATGGAAGCAGCAGTGTTTGTTTTTCATAATCAGTGATTTGGGCACAAAATGCATAAAAAATTACCATATATGCAACCGTGTCAGTGTAAAAAAAATGTCGGTTCAAGGATTTGCGTTCCTGTTACACCGCAGCAAACCCCGATTTTTTCATCATGGAGCGATTGCTGACACACAGTGATAGGGTTCACCGTTACCCAGCGCCTCGTGTTCTATGAATTCGCATCACCGGAGAGATGAAACCATGCTTCATCACTCTTCATGTAATGGAAAGGGTCTAACCGTCCATCGTTGATGTTATTCAAAAGCCACGTGCAGTAATCTACACGTTTCTGACTGTCATCTTCCTGCAATTGCTGCACAACAGTCACACGATCTGGCTTCAAATTAAGACTTTTCGATATCCGCTGGCAGCTCATCCTATTTGCATGTACCTGTCGGCCCATTTTACGTGTAGACTTCTTTCGGCTCCGAATAATTCTACGGCGAATGCATGCAATAACTTCTGGTGTGCGAGCTGCAGGAATTCTTTGTCGCTTTACATTTTGCATTGATCCGTAGGTGCGCCAGTTTTTATACAGACTCTTTATTGCTCTCTTTGCTGGTAGTCCTCTATCTGGATACTCGACCCCGAAAATTTCGCTAGTTTCGTTAATATACACTCCTGGAAATGGAAAAAAGAACACATTGACACCGGTGTGTCAGACCCACCATACTTGCTCCGGACACTGCGAGAGGGCTGTACAAGCAATGATCACACGCACGGCACAGCGGACACACCAGGAACCGCGGTGTTGGCCGTCGAATGGCGCTAGCTGCGCAGCATTTGTGCACTGCCGCCGTCAGTAGAGATGGGTCGAACTCGTTCATTCCAGTGAACTACTTCATTCATTTCACTCTTTGCCGTGAAGCGTTCAAATGAAGTAGTTCATTCGTGAAGTATGGAAGCCTGTCGAAGTTGCCCAGTTCGCCGCTCAGCCGCTGCTACGCTCGCTTCGCCTCGCTCGTACAATGAAGCTTCGTAATACTTCATAATTTTACCAACAGATGGCCGAACTATGCAGTAACGTGCACGCAACGTTTTACGATCTTACAGCGTCTGAGTTAACTTAAATAGAGCATGGTCGAAGGGGACAGAGGAAAGATAAACAGAGAAGCCTGTCACATATAAAGAAGGCATTATATTTAATCTTGCTCGAAATTTTCTCATGAAGCGTCCAAAAAAGTCTTTATCTGCCAAATGAAATATTATTTGTTGTATTCATGAACTGAAAAATAGGGCTACCAACGAAATGCAGTCCAATTTTAAGTTCCTTGTAAAATTTAATCCAAAATAGAATGAGTATGTTTACAACTGTCACAGTCTATATACCTACGTTAAGTAATTATTCACAAGTTTTCCTGTAGATTTTATTTTTGTTGAGAATAATGACTCTCCAGATTCAAAACGTAAACTGTCACCTGTAGTCATTGGTACGATTTCATGTAAAATCCCTCTTTCAGTGTTATTAACAAACCTTTTATTTTCATGTTGGCTGTGCGTGCTCACACAGCCAGGCCCTTCGTTTATATCTTTTATATTCATTTGTCTGCAAGCGCTGCCAACGGTAGGCTACCCGTAGACGCGAAGTATAAATACACAAATAGTCACGAGTAATGTCAGCACTGCACTTAGCAGCTGACGCTGCCTTCCCCTCACCTCCCAACCCCTCGTAAACCTATCTTTCCCCACAAACCCCGCGCGATTCGTCAACAGGCAGCAGAGGGAGGACTGAAGTGAAGGGAGAATGAGTGACGTAGCGCCGATGTCGTGGGAGAGGGAGAGGAGAAGAGAGTGAGTGAACTAGAAAAAAGTGTGGAGTGTGCTATCTGTGAAGAGTTTGAAGTACCAGTTCATTGAAATTGAGTGGTTAGTTCACACTTCACTGAAGTGAAGCGTTCATTTGAACGACTCATTCACGAGCTCCCCATCACTAGCCGTCAGTGTCAGCCAGTTTGCCGTGGCATACGGAGCTCCATCGCAGTCTTTAAAACTGGTAGCATGCCGCGACAGCGTGGACGTGAACCGTATGTGCAGTTGACGGACTTTGAGCGAGGGCGTATAGTGGGCATGCGGGAGGCCGGGTGGACGTACCGCCGAATTGCTCAACACGTGGGGCGTGAGGTCTCCACAGTACATCGATGTTGTCGCCAGTGGTCGGCGGAAGGTGCACGTGCCCGTCGACCTGGGACCGGACCGCAGCGACGCACGGATGCACGCCAAGACCGTAGGATCCTACGCAGTGCCGTAGGGGACCGCACCGCCACTTCCCAGCAAATTAGGGACACTGTTGCTCCTGGGGTATCGGCGAGGACCATTCGCAACCGTCTCCATGAAGCTGGGCTACGGTCCCGCACACCGTTAGGCCGTCTTCCGCTCACGCCCCAACATCGTGCAGCCCGCCTCCAGTGGTGTCGCGACAGGCGTGAATGGAGGGACGAATGGAGACGTCTTCAGCGATGAGAGTCGCTTCTGCCTTGGTGCCAATGATGGTCGTATGCGTGTTTGGCGCCGTGCAGGTGAGCGCCACAATCAGGACTGCATACGACCGAGGCACACAGGGCCAACACCCGGCATCATGGTGTGGGGAGCGATCTCCTACACTGGCCGTACACCACTGGTGATCGTCGAGGGGACACTGAATAGTGCACGGTACATCCAAACCGTCATCGAACCCATCGTTCTACCATTCCTAGACCGGCAAGGGAACTTGCTGTTCCAACAGGACAATGCACGTCCGCATGTATCCCGTGCCACCCAACGTGCTCTAGAAGGTGTAAGTCAACTACCCTGGCCAGCAAGATCTCCGGATCTGTCCCCCATCGAGCAAGTTTGGGACTGGATGAAGCGTCGTCTCACGCGGTCTGCACGTCCAGCACGAACGCTGGTCCAACTGAGGCGCCAGGTGGAAATGGCATGGCAAGCCGTTCCACAGGACTACATCCAGCATATCTACGATCGTCTCCATGGGAGAATAGCAGCCTGCATTGCTGCGAAAGGTGGATATACACTGTACTAGTGCCGACATTGTGCATGCTCTGTTGCCTGTGTCTATGTGCCTGTGGTTCTGTCAGTGTGATCATGTGATGTATCTGACCCCAGGAATGTGTCAATAAAGTTTCCCCTTCCTGGGACAATGAATTCACGGTGTTCTTATTTCAATTTCCAGGAGTGTACATCTACGTCTACGTCTACACAGATACTCCGCAAGCCACTCTACGGTGCGTGGTGGAGCACACCCTGTACCACTACCGGTCATTTCCCCTCCTGTTCCACTCGCAAATAGAGCGAGTCCTAATCTCTCGTATCTTATGTTTGTGGTCCTTACGCACAATGTATATTGGCGGCAGTAGAATCGTTTGGCTGTCAGCTTCAAATGTCGGTTCTCTAATTTTTCCTCGAAAAGAACGTCGCCTTCCCTCCAAGGATTCCCATTTAACTTCCCGAAGCATCTCCGTAACAATTACGTGTTGTTCGAACCTACCGGCAACAAATCTAGCAGCGCGCCTCTGAATTTCTTCGATGCCTTTTTTCAATCTGACCTGGTACGGATCCCAAACACTCGAGCAGTACTCAACAATAGGTCGCACCAGCATTCTACATGCTGTCTCCTTTACAGATGAAGGACACTTTCCTAAAATTCTGCCAATTAACCAAGTCGACCATTCCTCCCATAGTCATCACATGTTCCTTCCATTTTATATCGCGTTGCAACGTTACGCCCAGATATAAAGACGTGACTGTGCTAGACGGGACACTAATAATGCTGTATCCGAACGCTGTTGTTATGGTCTTCAGTCCAGAGACTGGTTTGATGCAGCTCTCCATGCTACTCTATCCTGTGCAAGCTTCTTCATCTCCCAGTACCTACTGCAACCTACATCCTTCTGAATCTGCTTAGTGTATTCATCTCTTGGTCTCCATCTACGATTTTTACCCTCCACGCTGCCCTCCAATACTAAATTGGCGATCCCTTGATGCCTCAGAATATGCCCTACCAACCGATCCCTTCTTCTTGTCAAGTTGTGCCACAAATTTCTGCTCTTCCCAATTATATTTAGTACCTCCTCATTAGTTATGTGATCTACCCATCTAATCTTCAGCATTCTTCTGGTAGCACCACATTTCAAAAGCTTCTATTCTCTTCTCGTCTGAACTATTTATCGTCCACGTTTCACTTCCATACATGGCCACACTCCACACAAATACTTTCAGAAACGACTTCCTGACACTTAAATCTATATTCGATGTTAACAAATTTCTCTTCTTCAGAAACGCTTTCCTTCGAGTTGCCAGTCCATTTTATATCCTCTGTACTTCGACTATCATCAGTTATTTTGTTCCCCAAATAGCAAAACTCATTTACTACCTTAAGTGTTTAATTTCCTAATTTAATTCCCTCAGCATCACCCTATTTAATTCGACTACATTCCATTATCCTCATTTTGCTTTTGTTGATGTTCATCTTATATCCTCCTTTCAAGACACTGTCCATTCCGTTCAACTGCTCTCCCAGAACCTTTGTTGTCTCTGACAGAATTACAGGATCATCGGCGAACTTCATAGTTTTTATTTCTTCTCTGTGGATTTTAATTCCTACTCCGAATTTTTCTTTTGTTTCTTTTACTGCTTGCTCAGTATACAGACTGAATAACATCGGGGAACATCCGAACGCTATAGATTTGTTTTTCCTACTCGTCCGCGTTAACTTACATTTTTTCACATTTAGAGGTAGCTGCGATTCGTCACAGCAAGTAGAAATTTTTCCTAAGTCATCGACACCTTACTGTACACCACAGCATCGTCGGCAAACAAATACACCTTACACAAAATCAACTCATTCGTCTACCGAGAAAGTAATTTTGCAGACCGCGAATTTCAGTGATGTAATACACTGAAATGCCGACAGATGAATGCTAATAATCTGCTATTGCATAAAACTGTCCATTTGTGTAGCTGTTTATTTCAGAAGTAGAAATATTGCGTTCTCACTCCAAGGGGAAGCGGGCTACCTTTAATAACTGCGCCATCCTGTAGTTTGGTAATTAAGGGCGGGGGGAGGGGGAGGATTCTGTAGAGACTGTAGATGGAGACCAAGAACACAGTGCAGTAAACTGGTTCATGGCTGCCCAGCAGTTATGTACGTATGAAGAGACTTGCGTAGGACGAACTATCAGGCACAGCTGCATCAATTCAGTCTTCATATAGACCACAACAGGAACAACAGCATAAGCACTGAAGAACAGAACCTAATGATGACCACAAATTAACTTCCTATAATCTTCACAGCATATTATAAAATCTACTGTGAATAAGACAATTAGAGAAGAGTGACTGTGTTTCATCTACATCTACATTTATACTCCGCAAGCCACCCAACGGTGTGTGGCGGAGGGCACTTTACGTGCCACTGTCATTACCTCCCTTTCCTGTTCCAGTCGCGTATGGTTCGCGGGAAGAATGACTGTCTGAAAGCCTCTGTGCGCGCTATAATCTCTCTAATTTTACATTCGTGATCTCCTCGGGAGGTATAAGTAGGGGGAAGCAATATATTCGATACCTCATCCAGAAACGCACCCTCTCGAAACCTGGCGAGCAAGCCACACCGCGATGCAGAGCGCCTCTCTTGCAGAGTCTGCCACTTGAGTTTGTTAAACATCTCCGTAACGCTATCCCGGTTACCAAATAAACCTGTGACGAAACGCGCCGCTCTTCTTTGGATCTTCTCTATCTCCTCCGTCAACCCGATCTGGTACGGATCCCACACTGATGAGCAATACTCAAGTATAGGTCGAACGAGTGTTTTGTAAGCCACCTCCTTTGTTGATGGACTACATTTTCTAAGAACTCTCCCAATGAATCTCAACCTGGTACCCGCCTTACCAACAATTAATTTTATATGATCATTCCACTTCAAATCGTTACGCACGCATACGCCAAGATATTTTACAGAAGTAACTGCTACCAGTGTTTGTTACGCTATCATATAATCATACAATAAAGGATCCTTCTTTCTATGTATTCGCAATACATTACATTTGCCTATGTTGAGGGTCAGTTGCCACTCCCTGCACCAAGTGCCTATCCGCTGCAGATCTTCCTGCATTTCGCTACAATTTTCTAATGCTGCAACTTCTCTGTATACTACAGCATCATCCGCGAAAAGCCGCATGGAACTTCCGACACTATCTACTAGGTCATTTATATATATTGTGAAAAGCAATGGTCCCATAACACTCCCCTGTGGCACGCCAGAGGTTACTTTAACGTCTGTAGACGTCTCTCCGTTGATAACAACATGCTGTGTTCTGTTTGCTAAAAACTCTTCAATCCAGCCACACAGCTGGTCTGATATTCCGTAGGCTCTTACTTTGTTTATCAAGCGACAGTGCGGAACTGTATCGAACGCCTTCCGGAAGTCAAGAAAAATAGCATCTACCTGGGAGCCTGTATCTAATATTTTCTGGGTCTCATGAACAAATAAAGCGAGTTGGGTCTCACACGATCGCTGTTTCCGGAATCCATATTGATTCCTACATAGTAGATTCAGAGTTTCCAAAAACGACATGATACTCGAGCAAAAAACATGTTCTAAAATTCTACAACAGATCGACGTCAGAGATATAGGTCTATAGTTTTGCGCACCTGCTCGACGACCCTTCTTGAAGACTGGGACTACCTGTGCTCTTTTCCAATCATTTTGAACCTTCCGTTCCTCTAGAGACTTGCGGTACACGGCTGTTAGAAGGGGGGCAAGTTCTTTCGCGTACTCTGTGTAGAATCGAATTAGTATCCCGTCAGGTCCAGTGGACTTTCCTCTGTTGAGTGATCCCAGCTGCTTTTCTATTCCTTGGACACTTATTTCGATGTCAGACATTTCTTCGTTTGTGATAGGATTTAGAGAAGGAACTGCAGTGCGGTCTTCCTCTGTGAAACAGCTTTGGAAAAAGGTGTTTAGTATTTCAGCTTTACGCTTGTCATCCTCTGTTTCAATGCCATCATCATCCCGGAGGGTCTGGACATGCTGTTTCGAGCCACTTACTGATTTAACGTAAGACCAGAACTTCCTAGGATTTTCTGTCAAGTCGGTACCTAGTATTTTACTTTCGAATTCACTGAACGCTTCACGCATCGCCCTCCTTACGCGAACTTTGGCATCGTTTAGCTTCTGTTTGTCTGAGAGGTTTTGGCTGCGTTTAAACTTGGAGTGAATCTCTCTTTGCTTTCGCAGTAGTTTCCTAACTTTGTTGTTGAACCACGGTGGGTTTTTCCCGTCCCTCACAGTTTTACTCGGCACGTACCTGTCTAAAACGCATTTTACGATTGCCTTGAACTTTTTCCATAAACACTCAACATTGTCAGTGTCGGAACAGAAATTTTCGTTTTGATCTGTTAGGTAGTCTGAAATCTGCCTCCTATTACTCTTGCTAAACAGATAAACCTTCCTCCCTTTTTTTCATATTCCTATTAACTTCCATATTCAGGGATGCTGCAACGGCCTTATGATCACTGATTCCCTGTTCTGCACTTACAGAGTCGAAAAGTTCGGGTCTGTTTGTTATCAGTAGGTCCAAGATGTTATCTCCACGAGTCGGTTCTCTGTTTAATTGCTCGAGGTAATTTTCGGATAGTGCACTCAGTATAATGTCACTCGATGCTCTGTCCCTACCACCCGTCCTAAACATCTGAGTGTCCCGGTCTATATCTGGTAAATTGAAATCTCCACCTAAGACTATAACATGCTGAGAAAATTTATGTGAAATGTATTCCAAATTTTCTCTCAGTTGTTCTGCCACTAATGCTGATGAGACGGGGGGTCGGTAAAAGGAGCCAATTATTAACCTAGCTCGGTTGTTGAGTGTAACCTCCACCCATAATAATCCACAGGAACTATCCACTTCTACTTCACTACAGGATAAACTACTACTAACAGCGAGGAACACTCCACCACCGGTTGCATGCAATGTATCCTTTCTAAACAGCGTCTGTACCTGTGCCAGGATAATGGCAGTGTCCTCAGGGGATGGGTGGGTGGGGGAGGATCTGGGGGCTGTGGACCCAGTCTGCGGGAAGAGGCACTCTCCCCGTGCCCACCTAAAAATTAGTTGCGACTTTCGACAGTTCAGTACGGGGCGAGTGGAGGGAAGCGTAGTTGCCAGCAGGTGACGGTAATGGAAGGCGCGGACCACGTCGTGGCAGGCTCGGTCGACTGTGTCAACAGCAAGCTGCGCAAGGCGGCCGATCTGCGATCCTCCTCAAACGATTTTAAACTAACTATTCGGTAATAAATGCGTAACTGCAACTGCATATGTTCGTCAGCTTCACAATGAGCTGCCTATCATTTCGTTAATCTTCAGAGTAGTTGTGATATTTCGGTATTGGGTCAACTACTGCAAGAGATTCACAAAGTTTCCACTGAAAAATTGGTGTCGCTATAAATCTGCGTTTGGTGCGTGTTAGGTCGTATGTTGCTGCATATGAAATGTGGACAACATATTGAAGGATATCGTTGTCTCCAATCAATGTTCAGCGCACCGTCGCGAATCTCTGCATCAGTGAAAAAGACAGAATGAAATATTTATCTGTCCCTCGCATCTCAAACAGTAAGAGGCATCAAAACATGATTTTGACAAATGATAGCACGCAAAGAAGAGTATTTTGCAATGTGATTAAAACGCGAAACTTCCACATCCACAGGGTGGTCCATTGATAGTGACCGGGCCAAATACACTCCTGGAAATGGAAAAAAGAACACATTGACACCGGTGTGTCAGACCCACCATACTTGCTCCGGACACTGCGAGAGGGCTGTACAAGCAATGATCACACGCACGGCACAGCGGACACACCAGGCACCGCGGTGTTGGCCGTCGAATGGCGCTAGCTGCGCAGCATTTGTGCACCGCCGCCGTCAGTGTCAGCCAGTTTGCCGTGGCATACGGAGCTCCATCGCAGTCTTTAACACTGGTAGCATGCCGCGACAGCGTGGACGTGAACCGTATGTGCAGTTGACGGACTTTGAGCGAAGGCGTATAGTGGGCATGCGGGAGGCCCGGTGGACGTACCGCCGAATTGCTCAACACGTGGGGCGTGAGGTCTCCACAGTACATCGATGTTGTCGCCAGTGGTCGGCGGAAGGTGCACGTGCCCGTCGACCTGGGACCGGACCGCAGCGACGCACGGATGCACGCCAAGACCGTAGGATCCTACGCAGTGCCGTAGGGGACCGCACCGCCACTTCCCAGCAAATTAGGGACACTGTTGCTCCTGGGGTATCGGCGAGGACCATTCGCAACCGTCTCCATGAAGCTGGGATACGGTCCCGCACACCGTTAGGCCGTCTTCCGCTCCACGCCCCAACATCGTGCAGCCCGCCTCCAGTGGTGTCGCGACAGGCGTGAATGGAGGGACGAATGGAGACGTGTCGTCTTCAGCGATGAGAGTCGCTTCTGCCTTGGTGCCAATGATGGTCGTATGCGTGTTTGGCGCCGTGCAGGTGAGCGCCACAATCAGGACTGCATACGACCGAGGCACACAGGGCCAACACCCGGCATCATGGTGTGGGGAGCGATCTCCTACACTGGCCGTACACCACTGGTGATCGTCGAGGGGACACTGAATAGTGCACGGTACATCCAAACCGTCATCGAACCCATCGTTCTACCATTCCTAGACCGGCAAGGGAACTTGCTGTTCCAACAGGACAATGCACGTCCGCATGTATCCCGTGCTACCCAACGTGCTCTAGAAGGTGTAAGTCAACTACCCTGGCCAGCAAGATCTCCGGATCTGTCCCCCATTGAGCATGTTTGGGACTGGATGAAGCGTCGTCTCACGCGGTCTGCACGTCCAGCACGAACGCTGGTCCAACTGAGGCGCCAGGTGGAAATGGCATGGCAAGCCGTTCCACAGGACTACATCCAGCATCTCTACGATCGTCTCCATGGGAGAATAGCAGCCTGCATTGCTGCGAAAGGTGGATATACACTGTACTAGTGCCGACATTGTGCATGCTCTGTTGCCTGTGTCTATGTGCCTGTGGTTCTGTCAGTGTGATCATGTGATGTATCTGACCCCAGGAATGTGTCAATAAAGTTTCCCCTTCCTGGGACAATGAATTCACGGTGTTCTTATTTCAATTTCCAGGAGTGTATCTCACGAAATAAGCATCAAACGAAAAAACTACGAAGAACGAAACTCTTCTAGCATGAAGGGCGAAACCAGACGGCGCTATGGTTGGCCAGCTAGATGGCGCTGCCATAGGTCAAACGGATATCAACTGCGTTTTTTTGAATAGGAACCCCCATTTTTTTATTACAGACTCATGCAGTACGTAAAGAAATATGAATGTTTTAGTTGGACCACATTTTTCGCTTTGTGACAGATGGCGCTGTAATAGTCACAAACATATGGCTCACAAGTTTACACGAACATTTGGTAACACGTAGGTTTTTTAACGTGGTATTTACATGTAATCACGCTGTAACAGCATGCGTTCCCAGAAATGATAAGTTCACAAATGTACATGTATCACATTGGAACAACCGAAATAAAATGTTCAAACGTACCTAATTTCTGTATTTTATTTTAAAAAACCTAACTGTTACCAGCTGTTCGGCTAAAATTGTGAGCCATATGTTTGTATCACAAAGCGAAAAAAGTGGTCCAACCATTCATATTTCTTCACGTACTACAGGAATATGTAATAAAAAATGGGGGTTCCTATTTTTAAAAAAAACGCAGTTGATATCCTTTTGACCTATGGCAGCGCCATCTGGTTTCGCCCTTCAAGATAGACAACTTTCGTTCTTTGAAGTGTTTTCGTTTGACGCTTATCTCGTGAGATATTTGGCCCGGTCACGATCAATGGGCCACCCTGTATATGTATCGCGATATTCAAGCCACTAGGTATTTTTTTTTTTTTTTCAATAAAATAATGTAATTATTCAGGGCCACCAGCAGCTCGTGGAGAATTGCTGTGGGCTCTGTAACAATAGCAGTTAAGTTACACGTTTACTTTTATACTGAGAAAGGGTTTTTTCATAAACCATTGACCTGTCTTGGCGTCAGATGCTAGTTTAATAATACACTGTTTCAGGATTCCGTCGTAATCTCAATTGCATTAGAGTGTTAGTGAGATGAGTATTTGTGAACTCTGCAAGAAGCAGATTTTAACACGGCAACAAGAGAAGTTACGCATTCCTAAAAACTCGTTACATTTCTTCACGTGTCGAGGTCTCCTCAACTACCTTCTAGGTATGGCTGACAACTTGAGACTGGTCATGTGGCGTAACATTTGCAATGGCTTCTTTTGTTAGTAGTTCAGCATCAGTGAGCGAAAACTTCTTGTTCTTTGCAACACTACTGTTCACCTAAGCCCATGTATTATCTGTCGGATATAAATGAACATGATACGGAGGAAGCCTCATCTAGCTTTAGCCAGTTCGTTGACCTGGTGCCGTAGAGTTTTGACTTTTACTGCACGACAAGTTTCATCAACTTCGCATTATTCGTACCAGGTTCAACTTTATCCCATGAAATATTTCTTTGTGCCCAAAGCCAAAGACCACTTTCCTTCAAAAAAATGGTTCAAATGGCTCTGAGCACTATGGGACTTAACATCTGTGGTCATCAGTCCCCTAGAACTTAGAACTACTTAAACCTAACTAACCTAAGGACATCACACACATCCATGCCCGAGGCAGGGTTCGAACCTGCGACCGTAGCAGTCGCGCGGTTCCGGACTGAGCGCCTAGAACCGCTAGACCACCGCGGCCGGCACACTTTCCTTCACTGCATTGTTGGAGTTTTATGTATTACAACAGAGAGGCATGGCGTATTCTCCGCTATTATTGTCAAATTCGGAGGAATATTTTGCAGCAGAACATTAGCTTCACAGATGGTGAACGTGTTCTTAGACGATTCTTTGATAGCGAATCTTGTATTCAGATATACTGCACTGTTGTTGTTAATGCAACGCCAACACAAAACAGTTGTTTCACAATACGTGACGACTGCAGAACACTTCAACGCCAGTAAATACCGAGAGATAACGAACGCAGCAGCATCTAATGCGTGACACCATGCGGTACTGTTCATGCACGGTTTAGCAACAGGGGCGCTTTTCCAACCGAACCGCTGGCGGTGTTTTATAGAAAGCCGGCTCGCCATTGGTGTTCCCTGAATTTTAAACGCGTTATAAACCCCACATCAGAGAAGCCATCTAATACTTAGCAGCGGCGAAATAAGTGGTGTGGACGGTGAAATTGAGCGCTAAATGGGTTTCAAGAGAAGTTTGAGAATGTCAGTCCGTGTCGAGGGCCTAGCTGGTTATCATTCCAGGATGAAACAGCGGGTAGAGCGTCTGTCAGCATGACCAGCGCCCAATATGCAGGGTGGCTATAACTGGGGTAGAGCGTCTGTCAGCATGACCAGCGCCCAATATGCAGGGTGGCTATAACTGAATTTTCATTACTTGACCCACGGTCGGAAAACTATTTAGCGTGCGGGTACGGTACTGAACAAGAATGATGTTCAGACTGTGCGCTGCAGGATCTGCATTGTTAGTCGTGTTAGTGCCATGACTTGCCGTTAGGTGCCGATACTGGTATGGTGACATTGGATTGAAACATGCATCAGTCTACATAATACACTCCTGGAAATTGAAATAAGAACACCGTGAATTCATTGTCCCAGGAAGGGGAAACTTTATTGACACATTCCTGGGGTCAGATACATCACATGATCACACTGACAGAACCACAGGCACATAGACACAGGCAACAGAGCATGCACAATGTCGGCACTAGTACAGTGTATATCCACCTTTCGCAGCAATGCAGGCTGCTATTCTCCCATGGAGACGATCGTAGAGATGCTGGATGTAGTCCTGTGGAACGGCTTGCCATGCCATTTCCACCTGGCGCCTCAGTTGGACCAGCGTTCGTGCTGGACGTGCAGACCGCGCGAGACGACGCTTCATCCAGTCCCAAACATGCTCAATGGGGGACAGATCCGGAGATCTTGCTGGCCAGGGTAGTTGACTTACACCTTCTAGAGCACGTTGAGTGGCACGGGATACATGCGGACGTGCATTGTCCTGTTGAAACAGCAAGTTCCCTTGCCGGTCTAGGAATGGTAGAACGATGGGTTCGATGACGGTTTGGATGTACCGTGCACTATTCAGTGTCCCCTCGACGATCACCAGTGGTGTACGGCCAGTGTAGGAGATCGCTCCCCACACCATGATGCCGGGTGTTGGCCCTGTGTGCCTCGGTCGTATGCAGTCCTGATTGTGGCGCTCACCTGCACGGCGCCAAACACGCATACGACCATCATTGGCACCAAGGCAGAAGCGACTCTCATCGCTGAAGACGTCTCCATTCGTCCCTCCATTCACGCCTGTCGCGACACCACTGGAGGCGGGCTGCACGATGTTGGGGCGTGAGCGGAAGACGGCCTAACGGTGTGCGGGACCGTAGCCCAGCTTCATGGAGACGGTTGCGAATGGTCCTCGCCGATACCCCAGGAGCAACAGTGTCCCTAATTTGCTGGGAAGTGGCGGTGCGGTCCCCTACGGCACTGCGTAGGATCCTACGGTCTTGGCGTGCATCCGTGCGTCGCTGCGGTCCGGTCCCAGGTCGACGGGCACGTGCACCTTCCGCCGACCACTGGCGACAACATCGATGTTCTGTGGAGACCTCACGCCCCACGTGTTGAGCAATTCGGCGGTACGTCCACCCGGCCTCCCGCATGCCCACTATACGCCCTCGCTCAAAGTCCGTCAACTGCACATACGGTTCACGTCCACGCTGTCGCGGCATGCTACCAGTGTTAAAGACTGCGATGGAGCTCCGTATGCCACGGCAAACTGGCTGACACTGACGGCGGCGGTGCACAAATGCTGCGCAGCTAGCGCCATTCGACGGCCAACACCGCGGTGCCTGGTGTGTCCGCTGTGCCGTGCGTGTGATCATTGCTTGTACAGCCCTCTCGCAGTGTCCGGAGCAAGTATGGTGGGTCTGACACACCGGTGTCAATGTGTTCTTTTTTCCATTTCCAGGAGTGTAGATAGGATAGTGAACTTGGGTCGACGCAAGGTTGGCAGGGCTTCAATCGTAAAGCTGTTTTAATAAAGCAGCAGCAACAGTGCCGCTGCTCTTCGCGAGTATCTGTGGATTTAAGGGGAAAAAAAACACGGTTCAAATGGCTCTGAGCACTATGGGATGTAACATCTGAGGTCATCAATGCCCTAGACTTAGAACTACTTAAACCTAACTAACCTAAAGACATCACTCACATCCATGCCCGAGGCAGAATTCGAACCTGTCACTGTAGCAGAAGCGCGGTTCCGAACTGAAGCCCCTGGAACCGCTCGGTCACAGCGGCCGGCTAAGGAACACAGAGAGGTGCTCTTTCCGCATCAGAGTTGGACATTATTCGGAAGTACGAATTACCTGTCGATTGGGGAATTACTGTCAATTAAGTCAGATTTTGTTGAAGTTTATGTTGCCATGGTTGGCAATGCTAGACGCAATGTGTGATCTGTGTGACACGACAGCTGAACATTCCATGATCCTACATTCTAAAAGTGTTCCCAACAACTGTAAAATGGTATCGCTAATCGGGTTCCAGGCTGTCGTGTATGCAGATGATCGTCGCATTGAGCAACGTTGGTAACCTGGAGCAAAACCATGGTACACAATTAATAAATATTACCCCTTTATATGGAAATTAAAAGGAGTTTCTTTCAATGGTTTGTTATTTCTCTTCTGTGTGTCCTTACAAATGTTACCACGGAGTTTCATTGTCCTACAATCATTCGGTTTTCGTGGGGGCCCTCTCAGTCATCTAAACTTTAATTATGACCATCCTGCACATAAAACCTTTCAAAGGCTCAGTAATCTAACGTGAAATCTTGGATTTTGGATGGAACCATACTCAACACCGACATACACTCCTGGAAATGGAAAAAAGAACACATTGACACCGGTGTGTCAGACCCACCATACTTGCTCCGGACACTGCGAGAGGGCTGTACAAGCAATGATCACACGCACGGCACAGCGGACACACCAGGAACCGCGGTGTTGGCCGTCGAATGGCGCTAACTGCGCAGCATTTGTGCACCGCCGCCGTCAGTGTCAGCCAGTTTGCCGTGGCATACGGAGCTCCATCGCAGTCTTTAACACTGGTAGCATGCCGCGACAGCGTGGACGTGAACCGTATGTGCAGTTGACGGACTTTGAGCGAGGGCGTATAGTGGGCATGCGGGAGGCCGGGTGGACGTACCGCCGAATTGCTCAACACGTGGGGCGTGAGGTCTCCACAGTACATCGATGTTGTCGCCAGTGGTCGGCGGAAGGTGCACGTGTCCGTCGACCTGGGACCGGACCGCAGCGACGCACGGATGCACGCCAAGACCGTAGGATCCTACGCAGTGCCGTAGGGGACCGCACCGCCACTTCCCAGCAAATTAGGGACACTGTTGCTCCTGGGGTATCGGCGAGGACCATTCGCAACCGTCTCCATGAAGCTGGGCTACGGTCCCGCACACGGTTAGGCCGTCTTCCGCTCCACGCCCCAACATCGTGCAGCCCGCCTCCAGTGGTGTCGCGACAGGCGTGAATGGAGGGACGAATGGAGACGTGTCGTCTTCAGCGATGAGAGTCGCTTCTGCCTTGGTGCCAATGATGGTCGTATGCGTGTTTGGCGCCGTGCAGGTGAGCGCCACAATCAGGACTGCATACGACCGAGGCACACAGGGCCAACACCCGGCATCATGGTGTGGGGAGCGATCTCCTACACTGGCCGTGCACCACTGGTGATCGTCGAGGGGACACTGAATAGTGCACGGTACATCCAAACCGTCATCGAACCCATCGTTCTACCATTCCTAGACCGGCAAGGGAACTTGCTGTTCCAACAGGACAATGCACGTCCGCATGTATCCCGTGCCACCCAACGTGCTCTAGAAGGTGTAAGTCAACTACCCTGGCCAGCAATATCTCCGTATCTGTTCCCCATTGAGCATGTTTGGGACTGGATGAAGCGTCGTCTCACGCGGTCTGCACGTCCAGCACGAACGCTGGTCCAACTGAGGCGCCAGGTGGAAATGGCATGGCAAGCCGTTCCACAGGACTACATCCAGCATCTCTACGATCGTCTCCATGGGAGAATAGCAACCTGCATTGCTGCGAAAGGTGGATATACACTGTACTAGTGCCGACATTGTGCATGCTCTGTTGCCTGTGTCTATGTGCCTGTGGTTCTGTCAGTGTGATCATGTGATGTATCTGACCCCAGGAATGTGTCAATAAAGTTTCCCCTTCCTGGGACAATGAATTCACGGTGTTCTTATTTCAATTTCCATGAGTGTATTTCCTGACTGGTCACTAGAGTTAACTGTGGAGTATTTTCCCCTCACGAAGCACGGTGTTTGTCAGACAGCTGTTTCACCATCTGCCATTCCTGATCAGTGTAGTGATTGCTGAGGGTCAGTTCAATCGAATTGCAGAATTACTTCTGAGACAGAAAATTTTGTACTGAAAGTGGTAAGGGGTACAGAATCTATATTTGTGGACTGTAGTAACGCCAGCTGATGATGTATGCAGTAGGGAGATTGAAGAGAATGTTAATCACTGTGAAAGCCTCTCAAAGTGTCAATACCAAGCGCACCAGGTGAACAGTGAGGGATCAAAATTCAAGGAAGTTGCATAGTGACAACTCTTGATGAGCGACACAATGCTGAACAGCAGGAAATTAGTAGATGCAGTTGTGAGAGGTGATAGTAATATCGATCGCAGTTCCACTGAATTGCCAGAGTGAGGGTTTCCCGGTTACACGTGAGGAGACAAGGACAGGCCACGCCCCCGGATCACTGTCCGACACTGGTTGAGGGGAACAACATTAATGAACATCGGTTCAGAGCACAGTGGCATGAGGCAGCGGGGAGAGCGCCTCAGGTGTCACCAGAGTAGCTTTTCCCAAGATTTCTTCTCTTTCACTACTTTTGGTGTTCGAGAGTCATGTGACCAATTATTCGCTGTGGGTGTACGAACGAAAAAGAGGTAGTACAGTCACCGGCAAAGGCCGGAGGAGGAAGCTGTTTCTTTGGCATGATGAAGTGTGTGGTTGCCGAAGACTGTGGCACGGGAACTGTGGTACGGGAATGCCTGTCGCCACCACAGTCAAGCGTACTTGCGCGACTGTGTTGTGGGAGTAAACACGCCATGTACTACCGACGTTCTTGACACATAGAGGCCAACGGCCGGCATCATTGAGAGTGTATCGTATTTTTTTCGATGTTCTAAATATGAGAGGCGATTGGTAACCTTCATTTCCTGGACTATGTGTGCACGATTGGGCAGGCACACTTCGGGGATCCAAAACGTTGGTCGCTTCCGCAATTGACACTGACAGGTCGGGGTGCAAATGGCGAATTTTCCTGATTTGGACAGCCACAGTTTCCATAAATCGACATGAATGAACACTGGGAAGAAAATTCCTGAAGGTCAAATGGCTCTGAGCACTATGGGACTTAACATCTGAGGTCATCAGTCTCCTAGACTTAGAACTACTTAAACCTAACTAACCTAAGGACAACACACACATCCATGCCCGAGGCAGGATTCGAACCTGCGACCGTAGCAGCAGCGCGGTTCCGGACTGAAGCGCCTAAGAACCGCTCGGCCACAGCGGCCGGCTATCCCTGAAGCAATGGCATTTAAAGCACCACACTGAGGGTGGAAAATACGGCTTTACATCGCCGTGATAAATCATGACTTTGATCTTTAATGGAAGCAAAGATTTTGAAGGGGGAAAGAGTAGGATGCACAGGTATGTATGTACCTTGTTGTCCGACAGGCCTCTACGTACACGATATACGAACTGAATTCCTGGTATCTCTAAGTGTTCATCCTCCTGCAGCACTAGGACGCAGGGAAGAATTAATCCCTGTACCACGTTTAGCTTCTGATGCGGTGTTATGGTAACAGGTACATCAGCAAGTAGTTCATAAGAGAGTAGCGCCCGGGACTGGATAGGATTTGGCGTGTTCATTAAGATGAAACCGTATCGTAAATTACTCTAAAGGAAGAGTTCGCGAAATACATTTTCAATATATTTCTTTAACCTGATCTGATCACAGCCATGCGGTTCCCTCTTACATCGGACTGCGGTTATACATATGCAGTTCTTTCTACGCCATAGTTAGCTAAGGCATAAGAATTTTAATATGACAAATATTAAAATGAGTTTAGTGACTAATGACAATGCGAGTAAATAATATTATGAAATAATAAAGTTAATACTGGCTGTCCTGTTACTACCGCTGCAGTCCCTGCGATTACTACTACTACTACTACTACTACTACTACTACTACTACTACTACTTCTATTACTAATAATAATAATAATAATAATAATAATAATAATAATAATAATAATTCAGAAGGCCTACATGCTAACATGGACGCATTACAACAAGAAGTGCATTTCGACAGACGCAAAATTAAGGCACTATAGAACAGTGACTCCTCCAGAAGCGATCTACGCAGCTGAAACAATGGTGACTGACGGTCATTCAAAAATATGGGAAATAGAAAAGCAGGAAAGAAAAATTCTCAGGAAGATTTACGGAGCAATCAACAAAAACGGCATTTGGATGAAGAGACCATACAACGTGCTCTACATAAAGACCAACACAGTAACAGACGAAATGAGAAAACGCCGAGCAAAATTTTACACACATCTACAGGTTGGAAGACTCAAGAACAGCAAGGAAACTGTTCAATACTATAACAGAGCAAGCGCGGCACAGAATGGCTGAGAAGTCCAGAGGGATCTGCAGCAGACCAGCATAAAAAAAACCTGGAAGACTGCACTGAGTGCCGGAATAAAATCACAAGCGTAAAGTTTGAGGAAAGAACATCGCGCCAGCCTCGTAAAAAATTGAAGAACGGAGGAAGGAGCACTCTGAGAGGATGAAGAGTTTTTAGGAAGCAAAGAAGAAAAACGTTTGGAGATGAAATTATGAACTGAAGTTCAATCGCTCGCCTAAAGGGGAACAATCGTTATAATAATAATAATGATAATAAATTATTATTGTTGTTGTTGCTTTAGTAGCTATATCTTCTAACGCTGGAGATGTTACTCATTTCCCTATGTACTATGGAAGGTTATTCGAGAATCGGGTTCCTCCGACTGACTACGATCGCAGGTTAGAATCCTGCCTCGGGCATGGATGTGTGTGATGTCCTTAGGTTAGTTAGGTTTAAGTAGTCCTAAGTTCTGGGGGACTGACGACCTCAGATGTTAAGTCCCATAGTGCTCAGAGCCGTTTGAACCTGCTACTGAGGACTTCGAAAAAGTGGCTGAACGACGGAGTTGGACAGGAAGGATATAGCTCTAACGGGAGCATAATTTTCTGAACAAATGGAGGTCAAACCGACAAACGGGGACTGAACATAAGTTTACCTAAATATGTGGTGCAAAATGAAGGTACAATGTGGGAAAAGCCATAATTTATGTCCTACGCGTGAGCTAGGAAACCTTTCACAGAGAACAAGTCCGAGAAAAAAATGTAGTCACAGAGTAAAGTAAGGAGTATTGCAGTGGTTTGAGGACCCAAAGCATGAAATTGTCTTGATAACACGCTTGTCGGAACCACGGCACGATACATTACATTACTTATTTATTTTTTGATGTACTATTTAAGTTTTAATGTATCTTGTTTAACTGATGCTCTCTTCAACTGTCGAAGTAACTTAAGAGGTGTCCAACTTTGTTTCCGCCGTTTTCCCCCCAACATTTGAGGTTTTAATGAAACAGACTAGTTACACATGCATCATTCAAAGTACACTCCTGGAAATTGAAATAAGAACACCGTGAATTCATTGTCCCAGGAAGGGGAAACTTTATTGACACATTCCTGGGGTCAGATACATCACATGATCACACTGACAGAACCACAGGCACATAGACACAGGCAACAGAGCATGCACAATGTCGGCACTAGTACAGTGTATATCCCCCTTTCGCAGCAATGCAGGCTGCTATTCGCCCATGGAGACGATCGTAGAGATGCTGGATGTAGTCCTGTGGAACGGCTTGCCATGCCATTTCCACCTGGCGCCTCAGTTGGACCAGCGTTCGTGCTGGACGTGCAGACCGCGTGAGGCGACGCTTCATCCAGTCCCAAACATGCTCAATGGGGGACAGATCCGGAGATCTTGCTGGCCAGGGTAGTTGACTTACACCTTCTAGAGCACGTTGGGTGGCACGGGATACATGCGGACGTGCATTGTCCTGTTGGAACAGCAAGTTCCCTTGCCGGTCTAGGAATGGTAGAACGGTGGGTTCGATGACGGTTTGGATGTACCGTGCACTATTCAGTGTCCCCTCGACGATCACCAGTGGTGTACGGCCAGTGTAGGAGATCGCTCCCCACACCATGATGCCGGGTGTTGGCCCTGTGTGCCTCGGTCGTATGCAGTCCTGATTGTGGCGCTCACCTGCACGGCGCCAAACACGCATACGACCATCATTGGCACCAAGGCAGAAGCGACTCTCATCGCTGAAGACGACACGTCTCCATTCGTCCCTCCATTCACGCCTGTCGCGACACCACTGGAGGCGAGCTGCACGATGTTGGGGCGTGAGCGGAAGACGGCCTAACGGTGTGCGGGACCGTAGCCCAGCTTCATCGAGACGGTTGCGAATGGTCCTCGCCGATACCCCAGGAGCAACAGTGTCCCTAATTTGCTGGGAAGTGGCGGTGCGCTCCCCTACGGCACTGCGTAGGATCCTACGGTCTTGGCGTGCATCCGTGCGTCGCTGCGGTCCGGTCCCAGGTCGACGGGCACGTGCACCTTCCGCCGACCACTGGCGGCAACATCGATGTACTGTGGAGACCTCACGCCCCACGTGTTGAGCAATTCGGCGGTACGTCCACCCGGCCTCCCGCATGCCCACTATACGCCTTCGCTCAAAGTCCGTCAACTGCACATACGGTTCACGTCCACGCTGTTGCGGCATGCTACCAGTGTTAAAGACTGCGATGGAGCTCCGTATGCCACGGCAAACTGGCTGACACTCACGGCGGCGGTGCACAAATGCTGCGCAGCTAGCGCCATTCGACGGCCAACACCGCGGTTCCTGGTGTGTCCGCTGTGCCGTGCGTGTGATCATTGCTTGTACAGCCCTCTCGCAGTGTCCGGAGCAAGTATGGTGGGTCTGACACACCGGTGTCAATGTGTTTCTTTTTTCCATTTCCAGGAGTGTAGTTACCATCGCTGGCCACTACTTTCTCCTATCTTTCGGGCAGTGTACGAATCCCGTGTCGAAAAAATTGTTCTTTTTTTGAAGCTATCCACGAATCGATCCAATTTGTGACTTCTTCATGAGATCGGAAGTGTTGGTCAGCCAGGCCATGCGCCACTGATCTAAGCAGGTGATAGAGGGAGAATGTCTGGGGAATACGGCGGGTGGGGTAGGACTTCCCATTTTAACGTTTCGAAGTACGTTTTGACCTCTTTTGCAACGTGGGGTCGAGCGTTGTCGTGCTGCAAAATCACTTTATCGTGCCTCTCGCTGTATTGCGGCCGTTGTCTCAATGCTCTGCTCAAACGCATTAATTGCGTTCGATAACGAGCATCTGTGATTGTTTCACTTGGTTTTAACACCTCATAGTACACGACGCCGAGATGGTCCCACCAAATGCAGACCATGATTTTGGAGCCGTGAATATTCGGTTTGGCCGTCGACGTCGAAGCATGGCCGGAATATCCCCATGATTTTTTGCGTTTAGGGTTATCTTAATGAACCCATTTTTCGTCCCCGGTCACAATGCGATGCAGAAATCCCTTCTGTTTTTGCCTCTGAAGCAACTGTTCACAAACACACAAAGGCCGTTCAACGTCTCTTGGTTTCAGCTCACACGGGACCAAAGTTCCTTCTTTCTGAATCATGCCCACAGCCTTGAGACGTTTTGTAATGGCTTGCTGTGTCGCTCCCACTAATCGTGGCAATTCTTCTCGAGTCATGGGTTCGATTCCCGGCGGGGTCTGGGATTTTCTCTGCCTCGTGGTGGCTGGGTGTTGTGTGATGTCCTTAGGTTAGTTAGGTTTAAGTAGTTCTAAGTTCTAAGGGGACTGATGGCCATACATGTTGAGTCCCATAGTGCTCAGAGCCATTTGAACCATCTTCTAGAGTCTGACGCGAGTCTTCACTCAGCTATGTCTCCAATTCTGCATCTTGGAAAACGTTCCCTCTTCCACCACTGTGTCGGTCTACGACGTTGAAATCACCGTTCTTGAAGCGTTGAAACCACTTTCTTTCACTAATAGCGTCCTTACCATACGTACTCGAGAGCATTCGATGAGACTCAGCCGCTGTTTTCTTCATATTGGAACAAACAGTAACACCTCCCGCAAATGACGAGAATTAGGCGCTTAAACTGACATTTTCAATCAAGAACAACTTTATGATGCAGACACAAATCCACTAATGTTTGAACGAGGTTACGTTGACCGAGGTCCAAGCTAACTGCCTGACGTCTGCGATCTGTTTCTTTAAACCGCTACTTACCGTTGTCGCCACCTATCGGCAAACGGCGGGGGCAAAGTTGTACACCTTATACATAATGCGGTCTAATGTGTTACTAAACGATACTTTGAAATTTTCAAACAATGAACGATGTTTTTTTTTTAAACGAGCAAACTACCTGCAGCTCCGAACCAACGGCGATATACGTGCTCTGTCAACAATCTATATTAGTTGTATGTTTAGCGAGAATGATTAATATCTAAATAGTAATGTGTAATTGACCTCTTAGGAGAGTGTCTTTCTCGAAAGACGAGAAAAGAATTATCTAAGACTATCACTTGTCAATAGCAAATCGTTGACGGCGAACGATCTGCCATTAATAGCAGCAGTTGTGCTTGTTATATTGTTAAGAATGACAACAAACTGTTGGCTTTAGCCCAGCAACCATGCTTTTAACCACACTAAAATGTTACCCCCTATTGTGAATGGTTCACGTTGTACGATCGACGATCAATTTAGTAACTGTAGACAATTTTAAAAACTATTCGTGTTTATCACACACAGTATTACTTACAAGTTAAGAAAAGTTAACCGAGTGACCGCTACGGTCGCAGGTTCGAATCCTGCCTCGGTCATGGATGTGTGTGATGTCCTTAGTTAGGTTTAATTAGTTCTAAGTTCTAGGCGACTGATGACCTCAGAAGTTAAGTCGCATAGTGTTCAGAGCCAACAAAAGTTAAAGTTCCGTCAATAAGAATACAGTGACAGAAAAACTGCGGACTTGTGCCGTACACGAGGTGCAGGTGTTGTAGAAGTAGATAACTAAACCAGAACTGCGTGTTTCCTGTCCCCTCGGTTGTGCTTGGTTTTGTGTTGTGTGAAATTCTTTGCCCCTAAGAGTTTCTTTTTTTTGTGCTTTTACTCTATGAAGTTTTTGATGTTATCTTTTCAGATATTAAACTAAGAAGATCACTGTTCCTAAAAGTCTTGTGTTCTTGCTACAAAATTATATCCTAACTTCAGCACAACAGGTTATCGGTCCAGGTTTGAACGCTTCCGGTAGTGAGAAATATAGTATTCGTTCGCTAGACTATTTTTCTATTTAGTAGAATATTCGTGAGACAGCAAGATTTGTGGAATGGCAGAAACAGCGCTTCAGCTGAGTGACGTCTGTAGTCGCACAGACGTTCACAAGTTGTCAAGTGAAGAACAGTGGGAAACATGGAAATGGCAGATTCAACTTTGTGTAAAGGAACATTCTCTCTATTCGATTAATGATGGTACACGTTAGTGTCCATCATTAGCGGAGGTGACAACCGGTCCGACACATATCGGCGCCGGCAACGGGACAATGTTCGGGCAGGTCGTATCAAAGGAACGGCACTTTAGGAGGAACCTGCTATTCGTGTAAGAAAGAAAACCGATGCAAAAGAGATTTTGGACACGGTTACGTCAGTGTATTAATCTTCATTGCAGCGGCTATATACGTTGTTCGACTGTTTCTTTGAAACATCAAAAGCTAACTTCACGTCTATAACGAAACACACGTTGCTACTAGAGAACATTTTCCATGACTTATGCAGTGAACTAAAAGAAGTTAATCCAAATGTAACTTCGCCCTTTTCGCTGCTCCACCATCGTATTTTCAAAACACTAGGACCCGAAATCAGTTTTACAGGACGACCTCGTATCGTGTTCCTGAATCTGAGCAAACGACACAGCTTCTTACTAAGAATTTGCGTTCTACTGAGAATTCGTTAGCTACACAGGCAACTGATGCTTTCTACGCAAAATCAAAATCGGATGAGTAACATAAAACACAAAAGAAATTTTCAACAGAATGGAGTAAATCAAAGAAAAAAGGAAGTCGTACATATCTGTATTGCAATAACGTTAAGCGACCAGCAAACCAACATTTCTAGCCACTAGATTGTTGTTTTGTGTGTTAATTTTGATAGTGAAGATTCTCGGATTTCGGATTCTCGCACGACACGTCATATGTCACCAAACAAACGGCATTTCGCTACGTTTGAAAAGTTTCAGATTCCACAGTGTGTACAGAGAACTGCCAAAGAAGTTATTTTTGCGCACAGGGGACTGGCAGTATTCATACTGAAATATTCATAAACAGAAGGTGGACATCTGCTTTGCTTGAAATTGTCTGGTATGTACCTTTCCTCTGTCCGGTAATCTGCACAGCGTGGGTATAAAGTTACTTATGATAACAATGGTGTTATCATTCGGCGACGTAGTGAAACAGTCGCAACAGGATGACCAGTTGATTCAGTATAGATAATGAACATGCGATTCTGTCCTCCGGATTCACAAGTAGTGATTAACTTAGCAACTTCAGAAGAACAACTACAATGCTGGCATGACAGACACGGTCATCAAGATAAACGTCATGTACGGGATCTGCTCAGTTAAGTGTCCTGATACCACACCGTTTTGTGATGGGCGTGTTCTTGGCAAATACAACTGCAAATCGTCGCAGAGGTCGTCCACAAACTGTCGTTGAGTTGATCAATGCACACGTTAATGGACGAATGTCTCTTGACACTAGTAATGGTATTCGTTACTATGTGATTTTCAAAGATGATTATCCTCCTTTCGCAAGGATATATTTCATGCGAAATAAATCTGAAGCGGCTGAAAATTTGAAATCATTTTTGAAGGAATGTGATGCTGCTGGTCATAAAATAAAAGCATTTCGGTCTGACTGTGGGGGAGAGTTTCACTGTAACATGGTACCTGCAGTGCTAAAAGACCGCGGTATTGAGTTTCGTCTTGCCTACACCAAGTGGTGTTGCTCAACAAGCAAATCGACGTATACTTTAATTCCCTCGCTCAATGTTACGTCTAGCAAATTACGTAAATCATTTTGGGCTCATGCATGTAACACAGCCGCTTTTCTACTCAATCGTACTGGGAAGTCAAGTGCTGAAGGTAAAGCACCTTTCAAATTGCTGACTGGCAAAGTGTTTAACAGTTTTAGCTACCTACGTATTTTTGGATCCAAATGCTATGTTTCTTTGCCACAGAAATTTCCTCCTAAGTTCGATGACAAAGCTATATCTGGCCATTTCAATGGCTACGTGAATGACAAAGATGGTTAGAAAGTGTCGATTCCATCAAAACGTCGTGTGATCAAATCACGCAATGTTGATTTTCAACCAGAAAAGCTATGTACAACTAGGAATTAGACTGAGTTGGAATTTAATTCCATACCTGAAGAGACAGGAGAGAAAAGTGAGTGTTGCTGATCAGACTGAGACTAGTGACCCAAGAAAATACGAATGAATTACCAAATCGACGTCCAATTCGTGAAATACGGCCCCCAATGAAATTTAGTTACTACGAATTAAGATACCAGTCTCACCAATCTGAAGAAGTAAACGCATTAGTTTGCCTGACAAAAGGAAGCCGTGAAGAGCTTGGACCTACAAACTTCAACGAAGTTATGGAAAGTAGTAATTTCAATAAATAAATGATTTACTGCGACGTAAGAAGAAATGATGGCATTTCAAGAAAATGCTGCCTGCGACTTGGTAGAAGTGCCTAAAGGGAAACGTGTTATCGATAATCGATGTGTTTTCCGTATTAATATTGACCTGTTGATCGATTAATCGATACCGCGCTCGCTAGGTTGATCGCGGTATGTTTCAATGTGGCGGACTTTATTATGATGAAACCTTCAGTCCAGTTGCTCGTTACGACGCTATTCGTGCTGCAATAGTGACTGCAGCAGTAGAAAATTTGAAACTTCGTCAATTCGACGTTACAACTGCATCTTTGTGTGGTGACTTGGATACAGAAATATACACGACTCAGTCAGAAGGTATCGATGACGGGTCAGACAGAGTTTTTCGCCTCAAGAAATCAATGTTGTCGGAATAACAAGTTTCACAGATTAATGAAAAAGAGGCTTTGTTAGTTCTACAGCAGACAAAGCAAAACAGAAAAATTGCTAATTGCTATTTATGTCGATGATGGACTTATCGCAGGTACAACTGAAAATGCAGTGAATTCATTTTTAGATACGTTAAATTCAGAATTCAAAATAACAGTGGGATCTTTACACTCATTTTTAGGTATGCAAATAGAGCACTTGTTTATTTCACAGCGAACATACACACAGAGATTCTACATCGTTTTAAAATTGATTCGAAATCATTAATAACTCCCTGTGATAATGAACAATTAGACAATGAATATAGCAAATACCCTTGACAGCAAGGTTCCTTATTATTCAAGCTGTGGGATCATTAATGTACCTGGCATTCTATACTCGTCCAGACCTCGTTTATGCTGTTTCAAAAGTTGCTCGATCTATGGCTACAGCCACTTACTGTAATTGGAACACTGTAAAACTCATTTTCAGACATCTTCTACACTTCATCTGGCGGTAAACGTTGTGCCTATGATGATGCTGACTTTGCCGGCAACACTAAAGTAAGACGACCAAAAAATGGTTTTGTTTCAGTGATTGGCAACACGGCTGTATCATGGACACCACAACTGCAGAAATCAGTTGTCACTATCCACCACTAAGCGGAGTTGGCTGCTGCAAGTGAAGGGGCCAAGGAGTTAGCAAGGCTCAACAGACTGCCGTTGGCGATCAGTGGAAAAAGAAACGCCCCCTATTATTCACTGACAACGCGAGTGCCATTAAATTAGTGAAAAATCCAGAGTTCCACAAACGCTCTAAGCACATCGAAGTACGATACTATTTTGTACGGAAACTATGAAGATGGAGATATGAATGGGGAATATGTATGTTCTGAAAATCAACTCGGTGGCATGCCTACAAAGCCTTTAAAATAAAAAAAAAATTAAAGAAATTTGTACCAAGATAGGACTTTGTAAGTAATGTGTTTTGACCTCTTATTTTTTATTTAAAAATGCGCCACGGTGTGCTTCGGGGGAAGTGTTAAAGTAAATAAATCGGAACTGTGTGTTTCCTGTACTCTCGTACGGTGGTGCTTGGGTTTGTTTTGTGTGAAATTCTTAGCAAGAGCGTCTTTTTTTCATCCTTTTACTCTATGAAGTTTATGTTCCTGCGTGTCATCTTTTTAGATATTAAAGTAAGAAAATCACAGTTACTAAAATTGTTGTGTTCTTGCTATAAAATTATATCCCAATTTCATCCCAAGAGTAAATACGTTTCTGTCCGAAATTAGCCCTATAATGCAATGATATATTAATGTTCTAATTTTTACATTTTAAATCTTTTGTTCTATATCTACATGGATACTCTGCAGATCACATTTAAATGCCTGGCAGAGGGTTCGTCGAACCACCTTCACAATTCTCTATTATTCCAATAGCGTACAGCATGCGGAAAGAACGAACCCCTATATCTTTCCGTACGAGCTCTGAGTTCCCTTATTTTATCATGGTGGTCGTTTCTCCCTATGTAGGTCGGTGTCAACAAAATATTTCCGCATTCGCAGGAGAAAGTTTCTGACTGGAATTTTGTGAGAAGATTTTTCCTGAACGAAAAATGCCTTCGTTTTAATGATGTCAGCCCAAACCCTTTTCATTTCAGTGACAGTCTCGCCCCTATTTCAGGATAATACAAAACCTGCTGCCCTTCTTTGAACTTTTTCGATTTACTGCGTCAATCCTATCTAGTACGGATTCCACACCGCGCAGCAGTATTCTAAAAGAGGACGAACAAGCGTAGTGTAGGCAGTCTTCTTAGTAGATCTGTCACATTAAGTGTCCTGTCAATAAAACGCAGTCTTTGGTTAGCCTTCCCTAAAGCGTTTTCTGTGTGTGGCTTCCAATTTAAGTTGTTCGTAATTGTAATTCCTAGATATTTAGATGAATTTTCGGCCTTTAGATTTGACTGATTTAAGTATTTAAACAATCTCTGCAGTATTTACATTCAGTGTTGTTAAAAGAATATTTCGCACTAAACTTGTTACGTAAGTTTCCTGATAAGTAGATTGAACATCTCCTTTCTTTAATACACCGACTGACAAAACCAGCGAAGCATCCACAACAGCAGGTGGAGGGAACGAAACTTGACGTGTTTAGATGGTACGTGATGCCATTTCAGTGGTTACAAGACCGACTCAAATTTGCAAAGAACTTGGCAGTAAAGGTTTACTTACCAGTGGGACAGTTACATAGACACGACGATCCGGCGGTAGCAAGCAACAGAGGCAGAGGCGATGGGAAGTACAGTATGTGTCAGGGAAACACTACCACGACTGCAGAGACGACAAGAAGACGGAACCAGTGTAATCGAGCAGCAGTGCAGCAAGACACAGGTGACGCGGAGGGGTCTCTCTCTCTCTCTCTCTCTCTCTCTCTCTCTCTCTCTCTCTCTGGAGAATTCTTGAGGTCTTACACCTTTGCTGCCCATCACTATTTCCTCTCCTGTTCCCACTGCATAATCCTTTGAATTCGGACTCATTCGGTTGGAAAGGGTGGCACAAAGGCATTCTGTCCTCTTCTGAGACAAGGTGGCACACATTTGCTGTAGTTGGTCCTCGATATCGTGAATGCTGGTACTGAGGCGCTACTGATGTCTGATGGGGTTCCCCGCATGTTCTGTCGGGAACAGATCTGGGGGAGCTAGAAGAGAGGGAGAGTACCTCAGCATCAAGCAGACAGTTTACAGAGACACGTGCGATGAGTGGGCGGGCACTATCCTGTTGAAAAATGACACCTCGACATTGTCACGTGAGACGTGAGGCCGCAGGACTTCCGCAACGTACCGCTGTGCCGCCATACTTCCCTCAGTCACTATCAGCTCTCACCTGAAGTCATAACCGGCGGCCCCCTACACCGTGACGACAGACGTAACACCGTTGTGTCCCACCAGTGGAAAATGGGACGCTTTCAGAGGTCGCCGCCATCTTAGCCACGATGGCATCCGAGGCAGCGCAGAACCGGTGTTCATCGGTGAATACAATTCGACAGTAGTCACCAGCAATGCATCCTTCTAGATCACAGCTAGGGCTATTAATAAAACATCGACATTTTTTGCACAAATATCGATATTTTTTGCAAAAATACCGATGTATGTATACTGTCTTCCGAAGAATGCCGATATTTAGAAGCGATTTTTTCCCCACGCTATATCGGTATCGAAATGGCAATATTGAGAGCGGATATTTTTATTTCATATTATATTTTTTCGCAGTTTTCGGTAAATACTTGAAATCGTTCGTCCGCAGCTCGTGATCATGCGGTAGCGTTCTCGCTTCCCGAGCCCGGGTTCGATTCCTGGCGGGGTCAGGGATTTTCTCTGCCTCGTGATGACTGGATGTTGTGTGATGTCCTTAGGTTAGTTAGGTTTAAGTAGTTCTAAGTTCTAGGGGACTGATGACCATAGATGTTAAGTCCCATAGTGCTTAGAGCCATTTGAACCATTTGAGACTCTAACGCAGGTAATCCACAAACTCACCACAATACTATACAGAAACTCCAGACATTCGCAGAACCCGTTTATTCTGAATCTGGGGAGCTACGACCACAACAATAGATGGAAACATAAAGGACCAAAAGACATACTTGTAAGGACCTAACATCTATGGCCAAGCATACGCAAACATAACGGTACAGGCGAGCCCCTGTTAATCAGACGCCAATACTGGATATCCAGCTGGAAGACACTGCCGAATAACTGGCACCACGCAGGGAAACCGTACCGTACACTGCATGCAGACAAGCTCCACACATTCCCCACACAGTGAGATGATCTATGGCCGATCTCCCATTACTGTATAACGATCTTGATTGTTCCAGGAATTTAGCGGCTGCAGCAACTGGGATACATCGCCATCGCTTTCCACGGTAATGATGCATGATACCCATACTAACAAATCCAACCTTGCATGAACTATCGCAGCTAGTAAAAAAATGGTTCAAATGGCTCTGAGCACTATGGGACTCAACTGCTGTGGTCATAAGTCCCCTAGAACTTAGAACTACTTAAACCTAACTAACCTAAGGACAGCACACAACATCCAGCCATCACGAGGTAGAGAAAATCCCTGACCCCGCCGGGAATCGAACCCGGGAACCCGGGCGTATCGCAGCTAGTAAGCCACTACTGCTCTTACTACCCATCCCATTGTCGCAGAGGTTTTTTTCCCCACGGCACGAGCCATGGTACTTTTTTCCCCTCTGCTCTTCAAATCGCTACCCTCACTCGCGTTTCGTCCACTATCTATCACCTGATGGACCGTGTTAATGCGTAGTCTTACCCAGACGCACGGATAACATCACAGCCCAGCATCCTGTGATCCACTTACTAGATAACTAACATGTTTACGGAGGTGACAGTAGAACTTTTGGTTTGGTCACCACGTTGGTGCGGGCGTGGAGGGGCCCCATCTCTACAATGCCACGTCTTCGAAGTTTCACTTTGATGAGTAATCGGGAGGACGACGAGATCTGTAATTCGCGGTCACATCACATCAGCTCAGCCCAGCAACAGATAACAGCGGCCGCAGTACGGCGCATCCCCAGTGTCGGCAACCACTTCAGTGCCACTGCCTTTAAGATCGCATTTGCAAGGCACACTCTCGACTTCGGAACTCGCGATACATTGAGGAGCAGTGTTCATTCCTTGTGTCTATTTCTTAGTCCTCCTAATTTGTTCCAAGCGCTTGCACACAAGTTTTTCTGCAATCTATTTCTTACTTCATAGGAGATTTTTTTTTTCGTAACCACTCATGTTTCGTTTCGTTATCGAGTTAAGTCAATGGAACTCGCCCGCTTAGTGATGTTTCTTTGTGATCTCTCCCTTCATTCACTGGTCTGTCATGTGTTCTGTCGGAATTCTTGCCTTCTCTGTGTAACCTTGAAGTTTTGCAATCACAGTTAAAACACGCGATTCGCGTCCTTTATATGTCTGGGCACCATCTCAACCGTTAATTGTCCAACATGATCCTGGTGGCGACGCTAACAACCATTCATTCTCTTATCACTGTTTTGTTTTCATTATGTAAATTCATTCTCGACTTGTTTCGTAACTTCGATGTTTACATGTCTTGAGTAACTTTCACGAATTGTTTGAATAAATACTATTTTACCAGATCAACTGTCATTCAGCACCCATTAAAGTTAATTATCCGACTGAACTGCCCACGTCCTGCAACCATAAACAACAGGCGAGGCCCCTGATGAGTTCAGGAACTTAGCAAACAAACTTTTCCGACATTCGCAGCAGTTGATTTTTCCAGGCCGCCCTATTAGCTTCATCGGGCTACTCATTTGATATGATCTGGGGTGATAGAGTCGCCATCGGTCTTATCTGCATACCCACGGAGCACCTGATGAGCAAGAGGTCGTGTTCACAGCGCACCCGGCTGCTGGTCATGACAGGCACAATACCACGGGAATTTGCGTAAGCGACCGACTTGATCGTCGCGTATTAAAGTAAAAAAATTTAACGACCTCGACAAAATGTTGACTGCAGTACTGAAGACCTATTACTCACTACTCCTAGCAGCATCTACAACTAAACCGTAACGAAACGACCTGTACTATAAAGCACCTGACGAATAGGGACACAAATAGAAAATTGCAACTATCGATGAATGGCCAACGTATTTGGCACGAGAATAAGCCTAAATACGAGGGTCACTCCAAAAGAAATGCACACTATTTTTGTAAAAATACAGTTTTCATTCTGCATATGCGAAAGTTTTACAGTGTGTAGATACATCCTTCCCCCTTGTTTTCAAACTTAGTTCAACCTGTTCCCGTGAATGGCGCAGTCACAGAATGTGTTCAAGATGGCTGCTACACTTGACGTTCGTCAGAAGCAACGTGCTGTCACGGAATTCCTGTGCTGTGAAAATGAGACAGTGGGAAACATCCACAAGAGGTTGAAAAAGTTGTTTGGAGATGCTGCTGTCGATCGCAGTACAGTCGGTGGGCAAACAGGTTACGTGATGAAAGCGGGCACGGCAATATCGAGGACTGTCCTCGCAGCGGCAGGCCTCGTACTGCACGCACTCCAGACAATGTGCAGAGAGTTATCGAATTGGTGACTACTGACGGACGCATCACAGTGAACGAATTGTCACGCTACTTTGGGATAGGGGAAGGAAGTGTTTGCAGAATACTCAAAGTGTTGGTGTTAAAAAAGTTTTGTGCCCTTGGAAGAATTGTGACATGTGATGAAACATTGCTCCATCATTTTTCACCCGAAACGAAGAGGCAATCAATGGAGTGGCATCATGCAAATTCACCCAAGAAAAAAAATTCAAAACCACACCTTCTGCTGGAAAAGTTACGGCTACGGTGTTTTTCGATTCCAAAGGACTCTTACTTGTCGACATCATGCCAAGTGGAACCACCATAAATTCTGATGCATATGTGACGACAAGGTCCACTGAGTCGTGTTCAACCACATCAGCAAAACCACGATGTTCTGTTGTTGCACGACAATGCACGGCGACATGTCAGTCAAAAAATCATGGTAGCGATCACAAAACTCGGATCGACAACACTGAAACACCCGCCTTACAAAAAAATTGGCTCTGAGCACTATGGGACTTAACATCTGAGGTCATCAGTCCCCTAGAACTTAGAACTACTTAAACCTAAGGACATCACACACATCCATGCCCGAGGTAGGATTCGAACCTGCGACCGTATCGGTCGCGCGGTTCCAGACTGTAGCGCCTAGAACCGCTCGGCCACCACGGCCAGCACCCGCCTTACAGTTCCGACCTGAGTCCATGTCACTATCATCTCTTTGGGAAACTGAAAGACACTCTTCGTGGAACAAGGTTTGAAGATGATGACTCCCTTGTGTACGCTGCCAAACAGTGGCTACAACAACAAAAAATGGTTCAAATGGCTCTGAGCACTATGGGACTCAACATCTTAGGTCATAAGTCCCCTAGAACTTAAAACTACTTAAACCTAACTAACCTAAGGACATCACACACACCCATGCCCGAGGCAGGATTCGAACCTGCGACCGTAGCAATCCCGCGGTTCCGGACTGCAGCGCCAGAACGGCTACAACAAGTTGGTCCAGAATTTTACCGTGCGGGTATACAGGCGCTGGTTCCAAGATGGCGAAAGGCAGTTGAGAGGGATGGAAATTATGTGGAGAAATGAAAGTATTGTTCCTAAAGGATGTATCTACACATTGTAAAACTTTCAAACATATAGAATAAAATATAGATTTTAAAAAAATTGTGAATTTCTTTTGGTGTGACCTTCGTACTTTGCTGTGAAATTAGTTCGCAGTCTAACGTCTAACTCACGCCTAGAAGACACAAAACAGAAACTGAAATCCCGTAATGCCATCCTGTCGAAACTATCTAGAACGACATGGGGTTGTCCTGTGAGCACACTGAGGACTTCAGCATTAACCCTTATGTGGCTGAATACTCTTCGACAATCTGAATGAAAAGTGCACATGTAACTAAAGTGGACGTTCAACTAAAAGAGACAATGCAGATCATCTCTGGAACATTCAGGGGCACCCCATGTACCCGGCTCCTCGTCCTAGCAAACATAGTCCCCCCTGAAATTACGCAATCACAGCTAGTTATAAGATCATAGAGAAAAATCCTTGACGGAACTCCCTACGCATCAAGACCTAGCACGTATAAACAGACCTCATGTCACCCTTATGGAAAACTGACGGAGGACAGCAAGGAAACCGATTTAAGCTCCCGAGGAAATTGTGGACAACCCTGAACCGTGTCAGGACGAGCGTTGGGAGATGTAAGCAACTACTCAGCAAATTGGGCCTCTAGGGAAGTCCTGAATGTGAGTACGGGAAATTCAATCAATAGCCCGTACACGGAGTCAACAAGAGGTTGGACGTCCCCCGCTGAAGGACATGGCTGTGAGGGTGATACGGAGGACGTACACAAACTCTCTGACTCAGCCACAGACTGGCTCAGGAATATATATATAATACTGTATAATATTATAAGAACATGCGCAGATGTGACAAAAGTCACGGGCTACCTCCTGAAATCGTGTCGGACCAAATTTTCCCCGGCGTAATGCAGTAACTAGACGTGGCGTGGGCTCACAAGTCCTTGAAAGTCTCCTGCAGCTACAATGACCCATGCTGCCTCTATAGCCGTCAATACTTGCGGAAGAGTTGCCGGAGCAGGATTTTGTGCACGAACTGACCTCCGCATTACGTCCCATAAATTTTCGATGGGACTGATATCGGGCGATCTGGGGCACCTAATCATTCGCTCGAATGGGACAGAATGTTCTTCAAACCAATGACGATCAGCTATCGCCCAGTGTCATGGCACATTGTCATCCATAAAAATTCCATCGTTGTTTGGCTGAAAACCGTCTCCAAGTTGCCGAACATAACCACTTCCAGTCAATGATGGATTCAGCTGGCCAAGAGGACCCAGTCCATTCCACGTCATCACAGCCCACGCCATTATGGAGGCACCACGAGCTTGGACAGTGCCTTGTTGACAACTTGGTCCATGGCTTCGTGTGGTCTGAGCTACACTCGAATCCTACCTTCAGCTCTGAAACTGAGACTCATATCAAGCCACGGTCTTCCAGTTGTTTAGGGTCGAACTTGTAATGTCTCTTGCAGCGGTCTCTCCGCGATATTTTCAGAAATTTTATAAATTATATAACTCAGTATATATCTCGAAATATCTCTTCTTATCTTACCGATTATCAATGCAAAGTAGTTTCAAGGCCAATTATTCCTTGGAGCGTCCATTTACTCCATGGAGTAGCTTCTCTGCTATCTATGTTTTCTCTTACGAAAAGAATAGTGGACTTCTTGCCGATTAGTCGTGAAAGAAGGATGTATATGTATGTATTGTTGAGCTAGTCGCCATCTCGATGAGATTCTGTATAAGAAGGAATTTAATACACGAACTAAACTGAAGTAAGTGTGTTCGCGTATTATTTAACTGATTATTATTGACAGTGTCTGCTTACTACGCTGTGTTGCACGGGATCAGTGGGGAACGTCTGATTTACACTGGACGAACCTGCCGTTTTGTATGCTCAACATATCCAGTTACTTCAAATAAATAGGCTAACACGGTCTTACCAGCAGATCTCCGGTATTCCCCATGTGATCACCGAAAGTTAATAATTATTAAAAATGTTTCCAGGAGATCGACTGACAATTTTCGTCGCACCGAGACTTCGAAATTGCTTCACTGCCTTATGGAATTTAAGTTAAGCTCAATTTAATCAGGATAGAACATTGATGAACTGTGTGAATGTGATAAGCCTGCTTTGTCAATGAAAATTCCCTTAATATACGCATGTTTTTACTATCCTGATCAGTGAAGCTAAATCAGACCGGTGTGAGAGAGGTTTTTAAATTTTTGATCCCACACAAAATATACAGGGTGTTTCAAAAATGACCGGTATATTTGAAACGGCAATAAAAACTAAACGAGCAGCGATAGAAATACACCGTTTGTTGCAATATGGTTGGGACAACAGTACATTTTCAGGCGGACAAACTTTCGAAATTACAGTAGTTACAATTTTCAACAACAGATGGCGCTGCAAGTGATGTGAAAGATATAGAAGACAACGCAGTCTGTGGGTGCGCCATTCTGTACGTCGTCTTTCTGCTGTAAGCGTGTGCTGTTCACAACGTGCAAGTGTGCTGTGGACAACATGGTTTATTCCTTAGAACAGAGGATTTTTCTGGTGTTGGAATTCCACCGCCTAGAACACAGTGTTGTTGCAACAAGACGAAGTTTTCAACGGAGGTTTAATGTAACCAAAGGACCGAAAAGCGATACAATAAAGGATCTGTTTGGAAAATTTCAATGGACTGGGAACGTGACGGACGAACGTGCTGGAAAGGTAGGGCGACCGCGTACGGCAACCACAGAGGGCAACGCGCAGCTAGTGCAGCAGGTGATCCAACAGCGGCCTCGGGTTTTCGTTCGCCGTGTTGCAGCTGCGGTCCAAATGACGCCAACGTCCACGTATCGTCTCATGCGCCAGAGTTTACACCTCTATCCACACAAAATTCAAACGCGGCAACCCCTCAGCGCCGCTACCATTGCTGCACGAGAGACATTCGCTAAGGATATAGTGCACAGGATTGATGACGGCGATATGCATGTGGGCAGCATTTGGTTTACTGACGAAGCTTATTTTTACCTGGACGGCTTCGTCAATAAACAGAACTGGCGCATATGGGGAACCGAAAAGCCCCATGTTGCAGTCCCATCGTCCCTGCATCCTCAAAAAGTACTGGTCTGGGCCGCCATTTCTTCCAAAGGAATCACTGGCCCATTTTTCAGATCCGAAACGATTACTGCATCACGCTATCTGGACATTCTTCGTGAATTTGTGGCGGTACAAACTGCCTTAGACGACACTGCGAACACCTCGTGGTTTATGCAAGATGGTGCCCGGCCACATCGCACGGCCGACGTCTTTAATTTCCTGAATGAATATTTCGATGATCGTGTGATTGCTTTGGGCTATCCGAAACACACAGGAGGCGGCGTGGATTGGCCTCCCTATTCGCCAGACATGAACCCCTGTGACTTCTTTCTGTAGGGACACTTGAAAGACCAGGTGTACCGCCAGAATCCAGAAACAATTGAACAGCTGAAGCAGTACATCTCATCTGCATGTGAAGCCGTTCCGCCAGACACGTTGTCAAAGGTTTCGGGTAATTTCATTCAGAGACTACGCCATATTATTGCTACGCATGGTGGATATGTGAAAAATATCGTACTATAGAGTTTCCCAGACCGCAGCGCCATCTGTTGTTGAAAATTGTAACTACTGTAATTTCGAAAGTTTGTCCGCCTGAAAATGTACTGTTGTCCCAAGCATATTGCAACAAACGGTGTATTTCTATCGCTGCTCGTTTAGTTTTTATTGCCGTTTCAAACATACCGGTCATTTTTGAAACACCCTGTACTAAAAACTGATATGGTCACGAGCGCAGAAGAGGCGCTGCAGGTGATGTTTTGCTGTTGACAAAGACAATCACATCGGTCGTCTGCTGGCGCAGCCCATTAAGGCCTCTGTCCCAACGGATACGTTAGTCGTACGTCCCCCATAGAGTTCTGTGGTTATTTCACGCAGTGTCGCCTGTCTGTGAGACTGACAACTCTACGCGAACGCTGCTGCTCTCGGTCGTCAAGTCGAGGCCGTCGAGCACAACGTTGTCCTTGGTGAGGGGTTATGCCTCAAAATTTGGTATTCTCGGTACACTCCTGACACTGTGGATCTCGGAATATTGAATTCCATATCAATTTTCTGTAATGGAATAAACCTTACGTCTAGCTCCAACTACCATTGCGCGTTCAAAGTCTTAATTGCCGTAGTGCGGCTATAATCACGTCGGAAACGTTTTCACACGAATCACCAAAGTACAAATGATAACTCCACCAATGCAATGACCATTTATATCACTGCAGCTTTCGGCTAATGGTACAGCCACGTCCTGAGATGTTCAAGAAAGAATAGGCAGTCTCGTTTGCAAAATCGTTTTGTATTTATTTAATTTGTAAACAAGTTTCCTCAGTGCCAATTTATGAGCCAGGAATCAGCTATAAAGATAGATTGTCAGTAAACCACGGCCTGAGTTGTGAAAAGAGCGTAACCAAAGACAGACTCACCGGATAAAAACACTCGAGGATCACTGGCAAGTAAAGAGAAGGTCCCGCAATCACCAGAAGTGGCACGTCACCCAATAACATTTACAGGACACATCCACCGGGTAGAAATACTCGAGGAATACCGGCAAGAGTACAGAACGTCGCGCAATCACCAAAATCGGACGTCGTCCAATAAAACATACAGGACACATACACTTATGGAAATAAATAAGAATACCTTTCAATGCGAAGAGCGGTAAGCGGAACAAACACAACAGACCACGTAAATAAGTTTGGGGAAAGAGGAAGGAACAAAGGGCTAAGAGACCTTGGCTCAGAGAGCATGCGAGTAATATCAAGAGTAAGATCGTACAAGAGACGTGTTACCTGTGTTACGCGTATTCGCTCTTAACGAAACGCAGGGCATGTTTACAACATAGGGTACGGGTATAAAGCGTCCTTACGGCAAGCGTTTATGGCTCCTGCGATAGAACTATGAATCAAAGTGACCGACACCGTAGCTGGTGGTGCCGCCAGACGGGAAAACAGAGAATGTGTTTACAGAGTAACGATAAACATAGATCCATTACATCAAACAGAAACATGAAGGCACAGCTAAACCAAATCAATGTATAAGCCAAAGCCACGTGTGCATAGACATTTATTAAAAATGTAACATCATAGCCTCGAAGTGGCGGCCGCTGTGGCCGAGCGGTTCTAGGCGCTTCAGACTGGAACCGCACGACCGCTACGGCCGCAGGTTCGAATCCTGCCTCGGGCATGGATGTGTGTAATGTCCTTAGGTTAGTTAGGTTTAAATAGTTCTAAGGGACTGATGACATCCGATGTTAAGTCCCTTAGCGCTCTGCGACATTTGAACCATTGCCCCGAAGTAATCCTGGTTATGAAAGGTCAGTTGTTCGTTGAGCAGGCCTTTGCTCTTAAAACATTTTTTTCGAAATTTCAGGTTCTTCGAGGATATTACCTTCTTAGCTTTTTGTGGAACATGCAAAATATCGAGATCATTTTTGGTGCGCGATGGCGAGAAGTTTTCAAATGTTGCGAAAAGGGAGGAATTTTTTAAGTTGCCCTTTTTTGTTAAAAAGATGCTCATTGAAATGAAATATAAAGAACCTCCCCGTTTGGCCAATATAGTGTGCGTCACAATCAGGATAGTTAATTTTATATACTCCCGATCTCGAGAAGGAGAAAGACTTAGGTTTCTGCTTGTGAGGAACCAGAACCTGTGTTCCCAGAACAGAATTTGTACCTCAGTGTCCTTAACAATTTGGCCAAGTCATACAAAAAGGGAACCAAAAAGGGGACAGTTGAACGCACATCAGCGCCAACCGTTTGTGGTTGTGAACTCATTGCCTTGACCTCCACTCGCTGCTCGTACTTGTCGTATTAACGACATACCAAAGACGCACTAAAACCATTTTCGTGTGCTTTGTACGAGAGGTTGCTAATTTTTTTCCAATAAATTCTAAGGAAAGGGGAACTTCATACAGCCGGCCAGTGTGGCCGTGCGGCTCTAGGCGCTTCAGACTGGAACCGCACGACCGCTACGGCCGCAGGTTCGAATCCTGCCTCGGGTATGGATGTGTGTGATATCCTTAGGTTAGTTAGGTTGAAGTAGTTCTGAGTTCTGCGGGACTGATGACCACAGATGTTAAGTCCCATAGTGCTCAGAACCATTTTGAACCTTCAAACATTCAAGCAATCGCCGACCTAGAAAAGTTTAACTTATACTGCCATGGGTGGGCTGATGTAGCGTGACGCACTGAAGAGCTAGTGGTAGGTCTATCAAAACAACCTCATTATTAACCAATTGGACAGATAAATCTAAGTAGTTTAGCACGCCCTTCTGGTCCATGGCTTCACGGGTAAAATACAATTTAGGATGGAGACTTAAATTGGAGGGTAAAGGGGTATCAATATCCACTTCTTGGCCTTAAAAACGATCAATATGTCACAGACATAGCTTCTATAAAGACAATCTGTGCGTTCGAAGCAGTTGAACGGGAAGAATAACCGTTTCGAGATTGTGAATACATGGGGGAGAAACTCTTAGACAACTCCCCATAGCTAGGCCACAGGCTTGCTTATAAATTCTGTTATCAAATGAAAAATAGTTACGTAAAGTAAGTAACTCCAGAAGGGAGATTATCTCATCCACTTCCTCACTGATGACAGACGATTTATTGAGCAGGGAACCCGCACAATACCAGTAGTTTTTATAACACGAACATTAAGAAGAATATAACCATCCGGAAATTTACAATTTTGGATCAACTCTACTAGATATTTCCTATTCTGTAACGAATATGAGACCATAAACGTAACTCTACCGTTCAACACACCGAGTAAAAACTGAGGTGTGATATGCTGGGTTTCCAATTCCGTTAACGATGACGCGGACAGGAAGACCGGATTGTAAGTTTTAACGTGTGCGCGAAGAACAGGAGTTCGGGCCTGCATCACTTTCATTCTACACTCCTGGAAATGGAAAAAAGAACACATTGACACCGGTGTGTCAGACCCACCATACTTGCTCCGGACACTGCGAGAGGGCTGTACAAGCAATGATCACACGCACAGCACAGCGGACACACCAGGAACCGCGGTGTTGGCCGTCGAATGGCGCTAGCAGCGCAGCATTTGTGCACCGCCGCCGTCAGTGTCAGCCAGTTTGCCGTGGCATACGGAGCTCCATCGCAGTCTTTAACACTGGTAGCATGCCGCGACAGCGTGGACGTGAACCGTATGTGCAGTTGACGGACTTTGAGCGAGGGCGTATAGTGGGATTGCGGGAGGCCGGGTGGACGTACCGCCGAATTGCTCAACACGTGGGGCGTGAGGTCTCCACAGTACATCGATGTTGTCGCCAGTGGTCGGCGGAAGGTGCACGTGCCCGTCGACCTGGGACCGGACCGCAGCGACGCACGGATGCACGCCAAGACCGTAGGATCCTACGCAGTGCCGTAGGGGACCGCACCGCCACTTCCCAGCAAATTAGGGACACTGTTGCTCCTGGGGTATCGGCGAGGACCATTCGCAACCGTCTCCATGAAGCTGGGCTACGGTCCCGCACACCGTTAGGCCGTCTTCCGCTCACGCCCCAACATCGTGCAGCCCGCCTCCAGTGGTGTCGCGACAGGCGTGAATGGAGGGACGAATGGAGACGTGTCGTCTTCAGCGATGAGAGTCGCTTCTGCCTTGGTGCCAATGATGGCCGTATGCGTGTTTGGCGCCGTGCAGGTGAGCGCCACAATCAGGACTGCATACGACCGAGGCACACAGGGCCAACACCCGGCATCATGGTGTGGGGAGCGATCTCCTACACTGGCCGTACACCACTGGTGATCGTCGAGGGGACACTGAATAGTGCACGGTACATCCAAACCGTCATCGAACCCATCGTTCTACCATTCCTAGACCGGCAAGGGAACTTGCTGTTCCAACAGGACAATGCACGTCCGCATGTATCCCGTGCCACCCAACGTGCTCTAGAAGGTGTAAGTCAACTACCCTGGCCAGCAAGATCTCCGGATCTGTCCCCCATTGAGCATGTTTGGGACTGGATGAAGCGTCGTCTCACGCGGTCTGCACGTCCAGCACGAACGCTGGTCCAACTGAGGCGCCAGGTGGAAATGGCATGGCAAGCCGTTCCACAGGACTACATCCAGCATCTCTACGATCGTCTCCATGGGAGAATAGCAGCCTGCATTGCTGCGAGAGGTGGATATACACTGTACTAGTGCCGACATTGTGCATGCTCTGTTGCCTGCGTCTATGTGCCTGTGGTTCTGTCAGTGTGATCATGTGATGTATCTGACCCCAGGAATGTGTCAATAAAGTTTCCCCTTCCTGGGACAATGAATTCACGGTGTTCTTATTTCAATTTCCAGGAGTGTATATAGGTCATTCAGAGGAATTGCACTGTGTGACCAAAAGTAAACGGACACCTGGCTGAAAATGACTTACAAGTTTGTGGCATCCTCCATCGGCAATGCTGGAATTTAATACAGTGTTGGCCCACCCTTAGCCTTGATGACAGCTTCCACTCTCGCAGATGTACATTCAGTCAGGTACTGAAAGGTTTCTTGGGGAATGGCAGACCGTTCTTCACGGAGTGCTGCACTGAAGACAGGTATCGATGTCGGTCGGTGAGGACTGGCACGAAGTCCGTTTTCCAAGACATCCCGAAGGTGTTCTATAGGATTGAGGTCAGTGTGCAGGCCAGTCCTTTACAGGGATGTGATTGTGGTGTAACCACTCCGCCACAGGCCGTTCATTATGAACAGGTGCTCGATCGTGTTGAAAGATGCAATCGCCATCTCCGAATTGCTCTTGAACAGTGGAAAGCAAGTAGGTGCTTAAAACATCTATGTGGGCATGTGCTGTGATAGCGTCACGCAAAACAACAAGGGATGCAAGCCCTCCCCATGAAAAATACGACCACAACATAACACCACCGCCTCCGAATTTTACTGTTTACACTACACAGCCTGGCAGATGACGTTCACCGGTCATTCGCCTGTCATTGGATCGCCAAATTGTGTACCGTGATTCGTCACTCCACTCAACGTTTCTCTACTGTTCAATCGTGCAATGTTTACGCTCCTTCGGAGTGGCCGAGCGGTTCTAGGCGCTACGGTCTGGAACCGCGTGACCGCTACGGTCGCAGGTTCGGATCGTGCCTCGGGCATGGATGTGTGTGATGTCCTTAGGTTAGTTACGTTTAAGTAGTTCTAAATTCTAGGGGACTGATGACATCAGAAATTGAGTCCCATAGTGCTCAGAGCCATTTGAACCATTTACGCTCCTTACAATACGTGAGGCGTCGTTTGGCATTTACCAGCGTGATGTATGGCTTATGAGCAAGCCGCTCGAGCGTGAAATCCAAGTTTTCTCACTTCCCGCCTGTCATAATACTCGCAGTGGATCCTGATGCAGTTTTGAATTCCTGTGTGATTGTCTGGATGTCTGCCTATTACACATTACGACACTCTCCAACTGTTGGAAGTCTTTGTCAGTTAACAGACGAGGTCGGACTGTACGCTTTTGTCCCTTCACGTTTTCACTTCACTATCACATCGGAAACAGCAGACCTAGGGATGTTTAGCAGGGAGGAAATCTCTCGTACAGACGTATGAGACAAGTGACACCGAATCACCTGACCACGTTCGAAGTCCTTGAGCTCCGCGGAACGCCCCATTCTGCTCTCTCACTATGTCTAATGACTACTGACAAGGGAACCTCCCCATCGCACCCCCCTCAGATTTAGTTATAAGTTGGCGCAGTGGATAGGCCTTGAAAAACTGAACACAGATCAATCGAGAAAACAGGAAGAAGTTGTGTGGAACTATGAAAAAATAAGCAAAATATACAAACTGTGTTGTCCATGCGTAAGATATGCAACAACAAGGATAATATGAGGTCAAGAGCGCTGTGGTCCCGTGGTTAGCGTGAGCAGCTGCGGAACGAGATGTCATTAGTTCAAGTCTTTCTCCGAGTGAAAATTTTACTTTCTTTATTTTCGCAAAGTTATGATCTGTCCGTTCGTTCATTGACGCCTCTGTTCACTGTAATAAGTTTAGTGTCTGTGTTTTGCGACCGCACCGCAAAACCGTGCGATTAGTAGACGAAAGGACGTGCCTCTCCGATGGGAACCGAAAACATTTGATCGCAAGGTCATAGGTCAACCGAATCCTCCACAGGAAAACACGTCTGATATATTCTATACGACACTGGTGACGGCATGTGCGTCACATGACAGGAATATGTTGTCGACCCACCTAACTTATGCACTTCGCGAATGGGTAAAAAGATTCTTCTACCTTGCCCGATTTAGGTTTTCTTGTGGATGTGATAATCACTCCCAAAAAAGTGATGAAAACATAAGAGTTTGTCATGTAAACCGAAAAAAAATAAAAATCTTCACTCGAGGGAAGCCTTGAACCAAGAACCTCTCGTTCCGCAGCTGCTCACGCTAACCACGGGACTACGGCACTCCTGGGCTCAGATGCTCCTTGATGTTCGGTATGTTGCGCATGGACTACTCAGTTTGTATATTTTGCTTATTTTTTCATAGTTCCACACAACTTCTTCCTGTTTTCTCGATTGATCTGTGTTCAGTTTTTCAAGGCATATATATATATATATATATATATATATGCAATCGTCAAGCTGCGTCGTAAGGGCTTTACCGTACGCCAACGTGGGATCGAATCCTACTGCACAGATACCATTTTTCGCAAAAAAGTTTAACACTTAGTCAACATAACCCTTCCTGTAGAGTAAAACTTCAGGGTTCCCTTTGTGTGCTGTTACTATAAAGCTGTTACCATTGTACGCAATTCTACTGTCGTCTGTATATGTGCATAGCACTGTCCCATGACTTTTGTCGTTTCAGTGCATGTAAACAACATCGTGACTCAGTATAGAGCTATCAAAATATTTTAGTTAATACACTATGCGAAGAATGCCTTTACAAATGCCGAACAAATAAAAAAGGAGGAAGCAGGAAGATGATGAAAAGGGGGGGGGGTTAAGGACGACGACGACGACGACGACGATGATGATGATGATGATGATGATGATGATATGGGAGAGGAGAGAGGGTGTCCTACCTGCGCGGAGATGACTCCCGGCAGCTGCGCGAGGCGGCTCTGCACGGTGCGCACACACGACTGGCACGTCATGCCCTCCACTCGCAGCCGCACCACCGACTGGGCCGCAGCTGCAGCTGTAGTTGTAGTTGTAGCTGTAGCTGTAGCAGCAGGGGAAGCAGCCGGGGCCCGCGGCTCCGCCTCCAGCGGCTCGAAGCCCAGGTTGTCCATCGCCACGCTGCAACATAAGCGCCGCGTCCACCATTAAGACCCCGTAAACGATCACGCACTTCGTCAAACATTACTATTCTTGAAACTTCCTGGCAGATTAAAACTGTGTGCCCGACCGAGACTCGAACTCGGGACCATTGCCTTTCGCGGGCAAGTGCTCTACCAACTGAGCTACCAAAGCACGACTCACGCCCGGTACTCACAGCTTTACTTCTGCCAGTACCTCGTCTCCTACCTTCCAAACTTTATAGAAGCTCTCCTGCGAACCTTGCAGAACTAGCTGCAGAGTGAAAATCTCATTCTGGAAACATCCCCCAGGCTGTGGCTAAGCCATGTCTCCGCAATATCCTTTCTTTCAGGAGTGCTAGATCTGCAAGGTTCGCAGGAGAGCTTCTGTAAAGTTTGGAAGGTAGGAGACGAGGTACTGGCAGACGTAAAGCTGTGAGTACCGGGCGTGAGTCGTGCTTCGGTAGCTCAGTTGGTAGAGCACTTGCCCGCGAAAGGCAAAGGTCCCGAGTTCGAGTCTCGGTCGGGCACACAGTTTTAATCTGCCAGGAAGTTTCATATCAGTGCACACTCCGCTGCAGAGTGAAAATCTCATTCTGGATTACTATTCTTGCCTAATATTTGACAGTGTACGGTGCTGCTTGATGTGTGTGTCAAGCACATGTCACGTTTGACGTGTTTGAGACAAATTTTGATTGACACGAAGTTTGAGAAAATGGAGGACGTTGTTTGTGTTTACATTTCGCCGCATATATTTTTTGAAATACTGTTGTATTACGACTTATCTCACTGCATCGTGAGTTTACATTATTATGAAAACTACAATCAAGTATGAAAGCAAAACAGCGCTGACAATTATCAAAATGGTAGAGGCACCACATCTTTCCCAGCCACGTATTACGCACGAAGAGGTTATGAAGAAAATATTTAAAACATACAGTGACATGCGGGCGAAGAGCAATGCAATAAAAGAAATCTAAGTTCATCGGTTCTTCAACGGACGATGTGGACTATATGTTCCCACGTTGCGATATTTTAAATTTTCGCCTCGTTGTGTCTTCCTTTTCGAATAGGAGGGTGTAGTAACGCTAAACAATTTATTAAACGTTTCACTGTCCTTCCGCAGAAAGTTGATGTGATCATCAGTTCTGAGCAAAACATTTTCATCAACAGATACCCAGTTGCATATTTCTCAATTTAAACTATTCCCTGAATCAAATTCTTGCTTTCTTCTTGTTCTTTAAACACAACGCCAAAGTCAGGACTACTTTTGTTTGCATTTGTGGCGGTACTCACTACGCTCAAAATTAAGGTGAACATATTTTCTAGACTCAAATTCGGGACATTAACATATTTCCTAGGCCCAAATCCGGGACACATAATAAATAAATATAGCCTATTTTGCAAAATTTTTAATATGAGAAGAAGGTTTCAATTAAATGCAATAAATACAAAATATCAATTAAATTTGTTACAAAGAAAAGCACATTTACATTTTATTAATACCTTCTAAGATGAATGAGTGTGATCAGGGCAACTGTATTTATCAGTGCTGTGAATTTTCTTTATAAAGTCTGTATTTTTCAACAACATATGAAAAAACTCGACGCAAGTTTCATCATAATTTATTCTACTTACTAACATGGCTTTCATGGTTTCTACAGCCAACTGTGTCTTGTCACTTGTCCATATATTGTTCATGTGGGAAAATACCCTTTCAGTAGCAGCATTAGTGCCAGGAAGGCAGAAAAGAAACTCCACTAGCTTGAGTACATTTGAGAATGGCACATGATTCTGGCTGAAATGAGAAATCATCTCAACCCATCTTTGACCTGGAACAGCGTCGTTGGCAGTCCATTCAATTGAACTCATTCTTGCGAAGAAGTATTGTTATTGACGAGGAAAACAACTAAACTTATCGAACGTAATATACCATAACACGACGTAACACAAAATTCAATCTGATATAATATGGCGCACACAGATCACAAATGGTAGTATTCTAGAGACCAGCATACACTGCGTTGGCGACGTCAAAGTCAACGAGAGCGTATATTACTGTTCGTCTGTTCGAGTAACTTTGTATTTCGTCTGCATGTTTGCCATAAAACCTCCTCTGCCTCTTCCATGGCTATCAGAAAATATGCAGATTTCTTCCTTTTTCTGTTCGAGTTACGGTTAGAGCCGTTTCGACCGCGCGAATGCGTTCGAGTGCGACTTTTTCCTAGTTGCCGTGGTCTCTGACTGCCCATTAGCTGTTGCGGCCAACACGTGTTTGCACGTGTCAAACAATTTCCGACCATAACTAAAACTAATAATAAAATATACCGATACAGGTGAAATGAATGTCTAATTCGGGACAAATTGGGTCATGATTGTTAATTTCGGGACAAACAGGTGTCCCGAATTACCTTTGAAAAAAATTCGGGACAGACACACAAAAATCGGGACTGCCCCCCCCCCCCCCCCCCAAAAAAAAAACCGGGACGGATGGTCATCTTATCAAAATACAAAAAAATGGTTCAAATGGCTCTGAGCACTATGGGACTTTCTGACGTCATCAGTCCCCTAGAACTTAGAATTACTTAAACCTAACAAACCTAAGGACATCACACACATCCATGCCCGAGGCAGGATTCGAACCTGCGACCGTAGCGGTCGCGCGGTTCCAGACTGTAGAGCCTAGAACCGCTCGGCCACTCCGGCCGGCTCTCAAAATACACACGAAGACGAATAGCGTCTGATTCAAATTGATGTTAAATTGACTACCATTGTTTGAACTCGTACGGGCTTGCATCACAAACCCGTGGCTATTTAAGAGCGATTTTGTCAGTCTTTTACGAGGGCCTTTACAGTAACTGCTCACGGGACGTCAAAACGTACGTGGGCGAGGAGCTGGTGACGGCACAGCGTGGAATTCCACGTTCCAGAGCGACGAGGAGCAGAAGAATCTGCCGTGTCAGACTCTTTTGCCTCGTGGAGAGGAACGTTGCCAGTGGCGTGCAACATCGTTTTTATGTCGCAAGCAGAACTTAGGAGACGCCATATTGCATGGAGTTAAGCTCTATTTGGTGGATTTTGTTGTTATAGAGTATGTGGTATGAATATACATGATGTTCGGAAATTCCCGTTAAAAACTTCCAGGACTTGTACAGGGGATGCGTACATGTGTTTTCAATAGGAGTCCATGTCTAGAAACGACATCCAATGACGCCTGGGGACATCGAAGTTATAGGGTCCGGCGCCTGTAAATGGATGTATACGCAGGGTAATTCTCTCGTGATGTCGCATACTTTCAGAGATGATGGACAAGAATAAATGTATCAATCTGAGGTGAGGGTTCCTGTATCGGACACGAACGAGTCGGAAGTTGATACCTGTGGCAGTTAAATACATATACCGGTACGTAGCTGCTAAAATTTCAGCGTAGACTAGTTTTAATGGTAGTATAGTGGACCGAAACATGAAAACGTGCAGTAAACATGGGCTCTACAATGCGTACCTTAAGAGCCATGAGCAGTTGTTCGATAGAGAAGACGTGTTTCACACCAGTGGAGCTGAACAAATGCTCATAGCTCTTAAGGTATGCGTTTTATAGCCTATGTTTATTGCACATTTTTCCTTGTTTTGGTACATACTAGCACCTGTGAAAGATGCCTAGCCTTCAATCTTACCAACATCGGTACTGGTACCTGTTTTCCACTATTGGACGCGTCGGACAGGTTTTCGTTTATAGTCGTTTATAGCTTTCGACTCGTACGTTTCCGTTACCTCAAATTGGTACAGTTATCTTTGTAGAAATTTTGTATCATCATCACCGACTCCCTCTATATATACATGAATTTACAGCCGCGGAAGTCCATAACTTTGACGCTCTGTGACGTCGTTGGATGAAGTCTCCGGATACGGGTTCTTATTCAAAATATTACGTATTCACTCCCCGTTACTAGTCCTAGAAGTTTGGAACGGGAATTTCCGAACGCCCCTAAGAAGGTGAAGCAGGAGATGAAAGGTTTTTTGAAAACATTGGTCTGAAATAAAAAATCATTCATTAGATTTTTGAAAATTCAACCAATAAAGTAGTACGTGAAAGTTTATATTGAAAAATTAATTATTAAAGTACTATTAAAGCATTTTTAAAGGTACATCAACGAAAACCTTTCATCTCCTGCTTCACCTTCTTAGGGATGGAATTTCGAAGAATCCTGCACTAATCGATGTCTACATTATAAGAAGGCGGGTGCCAGGTTGAGAGTCATTGGGAGAGTCAGAAAATGTAGTCCATCAACAAAGGAGGTGGCTTACAAAACACTCGTTCGACCTATACTTGAGTCCAGAATGAGATTTTCACTCTGCAGCGGAGTGTGCGCTGATATGAAACTTCCTGGCAGATTAAAACTGTGTGCCCGACCGAGACTCGAACTCGGGACCTTTGCCTTTCGCGGGCAAGTGCTCTACCATCTGAGCTACCGAAGCTCGACTCACGCCCGGTCTCACAGCTTTAATTCTGCCAGTATCTCGTCTCCTACCTTCCAAACTTTACAGAAGCTCTCCTGCGGAGGAGTGCTAGCTCTGCAAGGTTCGCGTCCAGCAACCACGACGGACAAGTCGTCTGGCGTGCTCCGCGATTAGAAACACAGGGGATGGCTTTAGCCGTCTGAGAAAGCAGCCGCTAGCACAAATCAAGAACGAAAACCGTATACAGCACTATGCACAGTACTCTACAGACCACTGTGAAGTGCATGGTAGAGGGCACTTCACACCTGTTCCAGCCGTATACAGATCGCAGGAACAAGGGCTGCTGAAGTGTCTCTCTGCATGCTGTGATTAGTCTCGTCTCGTCTGCACAGAACTTATGGGGGTGATAAGAACAGGATCTCCACATTATTCACAAAAGACTGATTCTCGAATTTTGCAAGTAGGCTTTCACAACATAATTTTCGCCTATCATCAACAGTCTGCCATTGCAGGGTTTTCCAGTCGGAGTGGCCGAGCGGTTCTAGGCGCTTTAGTCAGGAACTGCGCGACCGCTACGGACGAAGGTTCGAATCCTGCCTCGGGCATTGATGTGTGTGATGTCCTTAGGTTAGTTAGGTTTAAGTAGTTCTAAGTTCTAGGGGACTGATGACCTCAGTGTTCCATAGTGCTCAGAGCCATTTGAACCATTTTTGAACCAGCATTTCCGTGGCACTCTCCCCGAAGGTCGAACAAACCTGTGACCATTCATGGCGCCCTTCTCGGTATACGTTCAACATCCCCTGTTAAGACTATTTGGTACTAGTCCCACACACATGAGCTATGGTGTCGTCCGAAGAGCGGGATGCCAAAGCAAGGTTGGTACCTCACAAAGAAACCACAGAATACTATAGACGATGCATCTCGCACTGGCGAATGAGCAACGTCGACATAGCCAAGCCTCCCAGAGCTTCGCTGCGACACTGCGATCGATGGTCTTCTGACAGCAGAGCACAGGAAAGCTCGGCCCACTTCACAGTGAACGATAAAGATGACAGCGTTGTCTCAGACAGGCCACCAGTATATTAAATGTCTGTCAACAGCAATGCCAAGGCTAATACCTGGATGGGTGACCTTCCGTGTCTTCCGAGTGCTGTTGGTAATTGGGGTGCACTCAGCCCTGGCGAGGCCAACTCAGGAGTTACTTGCGTGAGAAGTGGCGGGTCCAGTCACGAAAACTGACAACGGCCGGGAGAGCAGTGTGCTGACCACGTGCACCTGCGTATCCACTTCCAGTGACGCCCATCGGCTGTGGATGACACGCGGTCGGTCGGTACCGTTGGACCTTTTGAGTCCCGTTCAGATTGATTTTAATTTGGTTTTAGTATTAAATGTCCTGTGCAGAACATTAATGGGGATATTGTCAATTATGATTCAAATGAACGACCTTGAAAATTTGTATTAACTGATACTTTAATATTTTGCGACAGTTGTAAATACTCAGAACTTTCCTGTGGAAATCAATTATACAAAGTTAAATATATACACTCCTGGAAATTGAAATAAGAACACCGTGAATTCATTGTCCCAGGAAGGGGAAACTTTATTGACACATTCCTGGGGTCAGATACATCACATGATCACACTGACAGAACCACAGGCACATAGACACAGGCAACAGAGCATGCACAATGTCGGCACTAGTACAGTGTATATCCCCCTTTCGCAGCAATGCAGGCTGCTATTCGCCCATGGAGACGATCGTAGAGATGCTGGATGTAGTCCTGTGGAACGGCTTGCCATGCCATTTCCACCTGGCGCCTCAGTTGGACCAGCGTTCGTGCTGGACGTGCAGACCGCGTGAGGCGACGCTTCATCCAGTCCCAAACATGCTCAATGGGGGACAGATCCGGAGATCTTGCTGGCCAGGGTAGTTGACTTACACCTTCTAGAGCACGTTGGGTGGCACGGGATACATGCGGACGTGCATTGTCCTGTTGGAACAGCAAGTTCCCTTGCCGGTCTAGGAATGGTAGAACGATGGGTTCGATGACGGTTTGGATGTACCGTGCACTATTCAGTGTCCCCTCGACGATCACCAGTGGTGTACGGCCAGTGTAGGAGATCGCTCCCCACACCATGATGCCGGGTGTTGGCCCTGTGTGCCTCGGTCGTATGCAGTCCTGATTGTGGCGCTCACCTGCACAGCGCCAAACACGCATACGACCATCATTGGCACCAAGGCAGAAGCGACTAATCGCTGAAGACGACACGTCTCCATTCGTCCCTCCATTCACGCCTGTCGCGACACCACTGGAGGCGGGCTGCACGATGTTGGGGCGTGAGCGGAAGACGGCCTAACGGTGTACGGGACCGTAGCCCAGCTTCATGGAGACGGTTGCAAATGGTCCTCGCCGATACCCCAGGAGCAACAGTGTTCCTAATTTGCTGGGAAGTGGCGGTGCGGTCCCCTACGGCACTGCGTAGGATCCTACGGTCTTGGCGTGCATCCGTGCGTCGCTGCGGTCCGGTCCCAGGTCGACGGGCACGTGCACCTTCCGCCGACCACTGGCGACAACATCGATGTACTGTGGAGACCTCACGCCCCACGTGTTGAGCAATTCGGCGGTACGTCCACCCGGCCTCCCGCATGCACACTATACGCCCTCGCTCAAAGTCCGTCAACTGCACATACGGTTCACGTCCACGCTGTCGCGGCATGCTACCAGTGTTAAAGACTGCGATGGAGCTCCGTATGCCACGGCAAACTGGCTGACACTGACGGCGGCGGTGCACAAATGCTGCGCAGCTAGCGCCATTCGACGGCCAACACCGCGGTTCCTGGTGTGTCCGCTGTGCCGTGCGTGTGATCATTGCTTGTACAGCCCTCTCGCAGTGTCCGGAGCAAGTATGGTGGGTCTGACACACCGGTGTCAATGTGTTCTTTTTTCCATTTCCAGGAGTGTACTTCCATTGAGACGACTGAGCCTCAGTTTCGACGTCACACCCGTCAAACCACATTTCTTCACCGCTTATGACACGTTGCAGTAGTTCTGCATCGTCGTTGACCCCACCTAGCAACTCTTTAACAATTAGCACCCGCCGCGACTTTCATTATAAATTCAATAATTTTGTAACACATCTTGCTGTCACACGCTTCATACCCAAAATACCCCAAAAAATTTCACGGACTTAACCCAGTCGATATGGCAATATCATCAGCGACTTTCCGGGCATCGTTCATAATCATTTCTATTACTTTTCCCCACGATTTCGTCGGTTAATGATGTGCATGGGGTTCCAGGGCGCTCGTCTTCTTTAACGCTTTTCAAAATGGCTCTGAGCACTATGGGACTCAACTGCTGAGGTCATTAGTCCCCTAGAACTTAGAACTAGTTAAACCTAACTAACCTAAGGACATCACAAACATCCATGCCCGAGGCAGGATTCGAACCTGCGACCGTAGCGGTCTTGCGGTTCCAGACTGCACCGCCTTTAACCGCACGGCCTTTAACGCTTTTCACAACTGTCTTCAAAACCCTTGTATACCGCTCGTGAACCTATCGTTTTACTACAGTACACTCACCGAACACAATACTTAACATTTCTATCTCTTTGCTCCACTTTATTGCTTTCTTACAGCAAAAGCTAATACATTTTCTCTTATCCATCTTTATGTCGTCGATACCACAAGAACACAGGTAAGCTATTCTTTTAGCTGACTACAGACTAAATATCCCATTTATATAACAGTATACGGATACTTTCCAACATGTTTACCGACTTAACAACGAAAAAAATCTTGTCAATCTGACTAATACAACAGCCGAAATTACAAAATTTCCGTCACTTTTTGAGCGCGCCTCGTACATAAAAAAATGCTTTGATACGAACATCAACAGTCGCCATTATAATGCTGCCATGAAAACATCCTTGTGTATGCCATACCCTACTCTAAATATGTTTTAGGAACTGTATAAGACAATCTTGAATATACTCCGGAAACAAAAGATGAGAGAGACAACGTGTAGTCTTAGAGTTCGTTTCTACAGCGATAAAACAGAGATAAACAGCTCTTGTTGTTCTACAAGTATATTTAATATTTTCAATTTGAAGTCGAAAACAGCAAATTCATGCTACGTTTCAAGTAAGTCCCAGCAGACGTGTGCTCATCTTTTTTCTCGGTAGTTAAGGAGTGCGATAAAAACTCTGCGAACACTTTCCTTTGCTTCAAAATATTCTGGAGAATGTCTTGAGCAAGTGATTTAAGCGACGTTCAGTTCATTGCTCCACTGCGATTTGTGGCACCACAACGGTGACTCACTGCCGCCGCACGTCCACTGCCTTAACATTGCCTGCTCACAACTGGATGGTCGAATATCATTTGTTTATAGTTTTTAACTGAAGCTACTACTGTAGTTACTGCGCTTGTACGCTAGGAACAAAATCGGTCTTGAAACTTGTTGAACTGTCTACAGCAGTGTCATTATTCCCCGTATACAGGGTGTAAATTTTAAGTTGACAAACCAGAATAACGCGAAAAATAAGCTTCACACGAAAAATGTGTAGAACCCGAAGTTTATTATTTGCGAGGGGGACATCTGTTGGTGCCAAAATTAACCCGCTACCCCAACCCCATGGGGGTGGGGCGAGAGGCAACTTTAAAGTTGGGAAGCCCCACTTTTTTATTGTAGAATCATATTCTACATAAAAACTACGTACATTTTGCCTTAAACATTTGTTTTGATTCTTGGTAGTTGGCGATGTAATTCAAGAAAATCCATGTTCTCATTTTTGCGTGAAAAATGGTTACGGATAAATAAAAAATACTTATTTATTCGTAAATTTTGATTCGCTAAAACTAAAACTCTCCCTCTCTCCCCATAGGGTAGGGTTTCAGAGAGAGAGAGGAATTAGAGTTTTACAAATGTTAACCCAAATATTTGGGTCAACATTTGTAAACACGCAAAAATGAGAACATGGATTTTCTTGAATTGCAGCGCCAACTACCAAGAATCAAAACAAATAGTTTTAAGAAAAAATGTACGTAGGTTTTTATGTAGAATCTGATTCTGTAATAAAAAATGGATGTTCCCATTTGAAATTTTGAAGTTGCCTCCCGCCCTACCCCCAGGGGGGCTTGAGTGGCTAATTTTAGCACCAGCAGATGTCCCCCTCGAAAATAATTCTACAATTTTTTTCGTGTGTAGCTTATTTTTCGAGTCATTCTTGTTTGTCAACTTAAAATTTACACCCTGTATACACACCTCTAATTACAGTACTACGATCATTGCGCAGTATACTGCTTGCCTATCGTTAACTTATAACTTGACGCGTTGCAGATACCTTCATGAGATCTATTATTTCGTGAGTGAACGTATGTTCCCTGCGCCACCTAGAAACTGCGGCTAAACTCTTGAGAACAACACGGCCGCCAACTGGAGCCCAGTAGGGGCCTCACGCACAGTGTTACTGCTGTTTGCTCGGCTCGGCTCAGCAGCGCTATCCGTCTGTTGTTCAGAGGATTGCTAAGCAAACATACCACGCTACTTGCTGCATAAGTACCGCAACCAGCGCCTCAGTTTGTGCTTGCTTGTAAACAGTAATGCCGCTACATTTTCTGTTCACGATGACGACATCGAAGTTATTACAGTCGGAGCATTAGCTCAATTTGACGAGGAAATAGCCAGTTCCATAGTAAAAGAAAGAACTCAAGAGAAACATCTGACAATCGTCCGAAGAGATTCAGTACGGACGAGCAAATACTCTGATGGGGAGGAAAAAATCGCAACACCAAAAAATAATGTAGAGTAATAAAATATCGGAAATATACAGGGTGATTCAAAAAGAATACCACAACTTTAGGAATTTAAAACTCTGCAACGACAAAAGGCAGAGCTAAGCACTATCTGTCGGCGAATTAAGGGAGCTATAAAGTTTCACTTAGTTGTACATTTGTTCGCTTGAGGCGCTGTTGACTAGGCGTCAGCGTCAGTTGATGCTAAGATGGCGACCGCTCAACAGAAAGCTTTTTGTGTTATTGAGTACGGCAGAAGTGAATCGACGACCGTTGTTCAGCGTGCATTTCGAACGAAGTATGGTGTTAACCCTCCTGATAGGTGGTGTATTAAACGTTGGTATAAACAGTTTACAGAGAATGAGTGTTTGTGCAAAGGGAAAAGTTCTGGACGGCCGAGAACGAGTGATGAAAATGTAGCACGCATCCAGCAAGCATTTGTTCGCAGCCCAGGAAAATCGACTCGCAGAGCTAGCAGAGAGCTGCAAATTCCACAATCAACTGTATGGAGAGTCCTTCGAAAAAGGTTAGTTATGAAACCTTATCGTCTGAAACGTCAACTACCCGAGGCGATGGATCGGCCGCCAGGCAGCCCGTGACAGAGCACTCCATCACTGGCCTCCAAGAAGCCCTGATTTTACCCCCTGCGATTTTTTCTTATGGGGGTATGTTAAGGATATGGTGTTTCGGCCACCTCTCCCAGCCACCATTGATGATTTGAAACGAGAAATAACAGCAGCTATCCAAACTGTTACGCCTGATATGCTACAGAGAGTGTGGAACGAGTTGGAGTATAGGGTTGATATTGCTCGAGTGTCTGGATGGGGCCATATTGAACATCTCTGAACTTGTTTTTGAGTGAAAAAAAAACCTTTTTAAATACTCTTTGCAATGATGTATAACAGAAGGTTATATTATGTTTCTTTCATTAAATACACATTTTTAAAGTTGTGGTATTCTTTTTGAATCACCCTGTATTTGTCTACGTAACATACTCAAGTGATCATCATTGCCAGGTTAATGTAAGAGCGACATAGGCCATTGCAAAATTAGTGTGAACTGCTGGTACATTAATAGCCGGTGTAACCGCCAGAATGCTGAATGTTACCATGCAAACGCGTTTGCATTTTGTTGCACAGATGCAGGATGTGGTTCTGAGGGATGGAGTTCTACGGCTGTTGCAGTTCGACGGTCAGTACAATGGCGGTTAATTGTGTTTTAGGATGACACAGCACTTGTCGTCCGATGATGTCCAATATGTGGTCGACTGGAGACAGATCTGGTAATCGAGCAGGCCAAGGCGGTATGTGCGCGAGCGTTATCCTGTTGGAAAACATCCCCTGGAATGCTGTTCATGAATGGCAGCTCAACGTGTTCGATCATCATACTGAGGTACAAATTTGCAGTCAGAGTGCGTGGGATAACCACAAGAGCGCTCCCGCTGTCACACAAAATCGCACCCTAGACCGTAGCTCCAGGAGTATGTGCAGCGTGTCTAGCTCGCAGACAGGTTTGTTGTGGGCCCCCGAGTGCCTCTCTCCTAATCAACAGGAGGCCATCACTGGCACCGAGGCCTTCATTGGAAAACACAACAGACCTACACCCCGCCCTCCAATGAGCTCTCGCTTGATACCACTGAAGTTGCAAACACCGGTGGTTTGGGGTCAATGGAATGCACGCTACAGGGCGCCTGTCTCTGAGCTTTCCTTGAAGAAACCAGTTTGGAATAGTTCGTTGCGTCACTGTGGTGACAACTACTGCTAAAAAAATGGTTCAAATGGCTCTGAGCACTATAGGACTCAACTGCTGTGGTCATCAGTCCCCTAGAACTTCCAAGGGAACATCCCCATCGCACCCCCCTCAGATTTAGTTATAAGTTGGCACAGTGGATAGGCCTTGAAAAACTGAACACAGAAAGAAGTTGTGTGGAACTATGAAAAAATAAGCAAAATATACAAACTGGGTCGTCCATGCGTAACATAGGCAACATTAAGGGCAATGTGAGGCGAGTAGCGTCGTGGTCCTGTGGTTAGCGTGAACAGCTGCGGAACGAGAGGTCTTCTGTTCAAATCTTCCCTCGACCGAAAATTTTAACTTTTTATTTTCAGTTTATGTGAAAAACTCTTATGTTCTCATCACTTTTTTCGGAGTGATTATTACATCCACAAGAAAACCTAAATCGGGCAAGGTAGAAGAAACTTTTCACCCATTCACCAAGTGTACTAGTTAGGTGGGTCGACAACATATTCCTGTCATGTGACGCACATGCTGTCACCAGTGTCGTATACAAAATATCAGACGTGTTTTCCTGTGGAGGAATCGGTTGACCTATGACCTTGCGATCAAATGTTTTCGATTCCCATTGGAGAGGCACGTCCTTTCGTCAACTAATCACACGGTTTTGCGTTGCGGTCGCAAAACACAGACACTAAACTTATTACAGTGAACAGAGACGTCAATGAACGAACGGACAGATCATAACTTTGCGAAAATAAAGAAAGCAAAATTTTCAGTCGAGAGCAGATTTGAACCAAGGACCTCTCGTTCCGCAGCTGTTCACGCTAACCACGGGACCACGGCGCTACTCGCCTCACATTGCCCTTAATGTTGCCTATGTTACGCATGGACGACCCAGTTTGTATATTTTGCTTATTTTTTCATAGTTCCACACAACTTCTTCCTGTTTTCTCGATTGATCTGTGTTCAGTTTTTCAAGGCCTATCCACTGTGCCAACTTATAACTAAATCTGAGGGGGGTGCGATGGCGATGTTCCCTTGTTAGAACTACTTAAACCTAACTAACCTAAGGACATGACACACACCCATGCCCGAGGCAGAATTCGAACCTGCGACCGTAGCAGCAGCGCGGCTCCAGACTGGAGCGCCTAGAACCGCACGGCTACCGCGGCCGGCTACCGCTAAAATTCCTGCAGCAGGTGCAGTACGATGCGCCAAAGCCATACGCCGAACTCTACGGTCTTCCCTTTCGGCAGTGCCACGTGGCCGCCCAGAACCCGGTTTTCTTGCGACCGTACACTTCCGTGACCACCGTCGCCAGCAATCATGTACAGTGGCTATATTCCTGCCAAGCCTTTCTGCAGTATCCCGGAAGGAACGTACGGCTTCTCGTAAACCCTATTAGGCGACGTCGTTTAAAGTCTGTGAGATGTTGATGAGATCCTTGTAGCGTTAAAGGCACTCTTAAGGGGCTCCGGAAAGGCTCAAAATCATGAAAAGTTCAATTTTTACTTTTTTGCGTTTTGTGAATCTGCAGACTATTACCTTTTAATAGATATATAATTTATTCAATTCCGAAGACTACGACTATTTTTAAATTTTTTTTGAAATGTGTTCTACATGGGCGTGACCCACTGTGGCGCTGTTAAACTGCTGTCAAATGGTGTTATTATTAACGTCCGTGTTCATCAGGTACATTTTAGTGATGTCAGATAAAGCATGTGTTGTGGCTAACCTGTGATGGTTCAATATATATCGCTGGTGTGATTGTCGATTGTTTTATGTTTATTTACTCTGTCGTTATCTCCAAAATATTCGTAATTAATTCTGTTTCTTTAGTCTCTGTTTTGTTGAAGTATAATAATGAGTAAAAGTGAAGTTATTAGAAATCCTCTGAAGGCTTTTAAGAAAAGGAGAAATGTTGGAAAGCCAAAGGTATGTGTCATTACTGTAAATAATAACATTCTAACATGGTACGAGCGATGCTTGCTTTAGACAAGGAACGCCTTCGGGCTGCAGACAGGGCTGTAAAGAGTCTAGAAATACAAGCAAGAGTAAACAGGAGGAGGAACAAGAGGAAGCTGGAGGAGGAGTTTGCAGAGGATGAAGATAATCCATCCTATGGACCTGGACTGCACTAAAAAGTTATTCCAATCTTTGTCGCTCGATTCCCAGAACTTTTATTTTCTCATACTAATTACATGTTTTCTAAGGATCTTCCAAACATATTTGTTTCAAACTTTCAGTAAATGTTACACAGTACCTTCTGCATAATTTAACACAGCCTTTTTCCAAAAAACTGTATATTTTTGAATATATAAATAAAATATTGCAAAAAAATGTTGTGAATTTTCATTACAATTGAAAAAAAAATCATCTTTAATAACTGAACTAAAATTTTGTAAAATCCCTGTGTTAAGTTGTAGCCCATATTCCAATAAATAATCTGTAAAAAGTTCAACTTCCTACCTCAAATACTTTGTGAGGAAAGATGTAATTTATAAGCGTTATTTTAACATTGCAAGTATAGGGCGTTCCGGAGCCCCTTAACTAACAACTCACCACGTCCTATCCCAAAGCTAACTAATGCTGACTAGTAGTGTTACATCGTGTATTCAAAGCAATCCTGGTTTGCATCCTCACTGTGGTGCTACTAGCGCCCACTCTTATGCGACTGGCGCAAAATTTTAATAGATATCGTCTTCCAGATGCAGAAACATGCCTAGCGACTATAGTTTATGTCGCACAGCTCCTTATTGGTGTTGCGATTTCTTTCCGTCGGTGTATTTTGGCTCGGATCGTGCAGAATGCGTTTTCAGCGTGTCGCCCAGTGAGCCAGATTTCCCGGCGCACTAATTAGGGTTTCTGACGAAATGGTAGTACCAAAGGTCGAGCCACGAACTTGGAGCCACACTTGGAAATTAGTCAGCCGCCTGATGACGACACTATGATGATTCGCGCAGTGCGATAAGGATGTCGCGGCTAAACATGACACCCTATGAAACAGCGGCGTATCGCCAAAGGAAGTGATCTCTGAGCGGAAGAATGGTCGGCAACGGATTTGTACAGCGCGACAGTAGCGAACGCTGTGAAACGCTAACATAGAAAATCAGGAGAACTTTACTCATTCGCAAAACGAGGCGTGCCTCTGAACTGGAGATAAGTTCGACTGTCTCCTACTGAACTGCTCTCTATTTGTTTAGAGGTTCTTCCCTGCAGGCAACGTCGTCGCCGCATAAGAGCCTGCCCCGTAAGTGTGACGTTGCAAGTGCAAACATCTTACTAGTATAATAGAGTGGTCCAGAGTGGCACCTTTGTGCTTTTGTAGTGCAGTGACTAGTGGAAGCGGGGACTTAACTTGTGGGCGCGGGCACTGCCAGGGAAAATTCTGTGATAAGTACCTCGCCAAAAATAGCATTTTAGAGCAATTTTCGTATTAAAAGCCTTTAACACAGCAATGATGGCGTATTGTTAAACTGTGTAATATTTTCGAGTTAATTAATTGGAGAGAATAACGAAAGTAAAAAACACTGAAATACTTAAAATACTAAACGCGACTTATTTACATTCCTATGAACTATATTAAAGAAAAAAATAACTAAAACTTAAGATTATTGTCAAGGCAAAATTCTGTATTTCAATTTTAGGATTAGCACACTGGGTTCACATTCGGGAGGACGACGGTTCAAACCCGTGTGCGACCACCCTGGTTTAGGTTTCCCGTATTTCGCCAAATCGCTTCACGCAAATGCCGGGATGGTTCCCTTGACAAAGGCACGGCCGATTTCCTTCCACGTTCACCCCTAATACGAGCTTGTGCTCCCTCTCTAATGACCTCACTGTCGACGGCACGTTAAACACTAATCTCCTCCTGCTCAACTTCAAAAGTTAACGTTTTACTAGCAAGAAAACATGTTTATCAGGGAAATTTAAGATAATAGACTCAATGTCTTTTGTACCTGGGAAGTTTAATAACGTGGAGTGGAAGCTGTACAGAATATATAAGGAGGAGGATATCTTTGACAAAGAGAGCATTTGAAGAGGTGATGTAGTAACTAACATCTAGAAGAATCCCAAGGGAGCTGAGGAAAAGATTTGCTAAACTCTATGTCTGGAGTGTAGCGCTGTACAACACTGAATCGGGAAAGTTAAAAAGAAAGAACAAAGATATGTAAAAATGAACAAACATACAGATGAAGGAAGATTCTCAGAATACGAAACCATGGAGTGTCATGTGCACTCAAGTGACTGACGTGGAAAGGTTTCCCACGTGATTGCAGCCGCACAGACTTTGAATGCGGAATGGTAGTTGGACCTAGATGCATTCGACATTCCGTTTCGAAAATCGTTAGGGAATTCAGTATTCCAAGATCCACAGTGTCAAGAGTGTGACGAGATTACCAAATTTCAGATATTACCTCTCACTACGGACAACGCAGTGGCTGACGGCCTTTACTTAACGACAGAAAACAACGGCTTCTGCGTAGACTGGTCAGTGCTATCGGTCAAGCAACGGTGCTCGAAGTAACGGCAGAAATCAATCTGGCACTAACGTATCCGTCAGGACAGTGCGGCGCAATTTGGCGTTAATGGACTACGGTAGTAGACGACCGATGAGAGTGCCTTTGCTAACAGCACCACATCGCCTGCAGCGTCTCTTCTGAGCTCGCGACCCTATCGGTTGAACCACAGACGACTGGAAAACCGTTGTCTAGTCGTGAAAGTCCTAATTTCAGTTGGTAAGAGCTAATCGTAGGGTACGAGAGGGTGTGCGGACATTTGCCACGCCGGACATTTGCCACGATTTTACCAGCTCCGAAGGGTCGGGTCTTTTATCTCCTCCTCCTCAGTAGCCGCCCGACCCACAGTAAAGGTACTTACTGAGCCTTTCCGCTGGTTTACTTAACACAGGACCAGAATCTCTTTCGATTTTCCGCCACATTTCTAGAGAGTGTATCGTTGTGGAAACTATTAAATGCATCTCACATTGAAATCCGGATCACATTTCGAGCCTCAGTAAAACTTCGCCAATCTTGGAGATTTTGCGCTTGTCTAAATTATAGTTGCCTTTTTCGGTGCTTCTGCAGCAGCTTTGGTTGGTTGGTTGTTTGGGGAAGGAGACCAGACAGCGTGGTCATCGGTCTCATCGGATTAGGGAAGGATGGGGAAGGAAGTCGGCCGTGCCCTTTCAGAGGAACCATCCCGGCATTTGCCTGGAGTGATTTAGGGAAATCACGGAAAACCTAAATCAGGATGGCCGGACGCGGGATTGAACCGTCGTCCCCCCGAATGCGAGTCCAGTGTCTAACAACTGCGCCACCCCGCTCGGTCTGCAGCAGCTTTCTGTCGTGTTTTGTGTACCATGGGGGATCAGTTCCGTCTGTTATTAATTTATTTGGTATGATCTCTCGAGTGCTGTTGATACTATTTCTTTGAACTTAAGCCACATATGGTCTTCACTTACATAATTTGGAAGGATTGGAGGCTGTCTCTTAGAAAGACGTCAACCGAATTTTTAGTTGCTTTTATAAATAGATATATTTCGCGTTTAGTTTTGGTGTATTTCCTTGTTACGGGATTGAGCCTCGCTACGACTATGTGTTCACTAATCCCTGTATCCGTCGTGATGCTCAGGATTATTTGTGGCTAAGAGGTCAAGTGTGTTTTCGTAACCATTTACAATTTGAATGGCCTCGAGAAATAATTGTTCAAAATAATTTTTAAAAAAGCATTTATAACAATTACGGAAGTTGTTTTCTGCTACAATAGGGTTTGAAAATGTGTTTTTGTCAATATACTGAAGGTAGATTGAAGTCACTACTAACTATACTTATATGAGTAGGGTACCTATTTGCGATGAGACTCGAGTTTTCTTTGAAATGTTCAGCAACTGTTTCATCTGAGACCGGGGGTCAGTAAAAGGAGCCAGTTATTAATTTATTCCAGTTGTCGAATATAACCTCTGTCCATACTAAGTCACAGGAACTACCTGCTTCAATGTCGCTTGTGAGCTGGAACACATATTACGTTATTTTTCCTCAAGTTGTGCTTCTTGTTTCTGTTGTAGTGGAGATAATTACAATTACGGTTTTTCCCTCCAAAACCTAGGATGCCTTTTCTGTGACCCTGCAAATACCTGAGCTAAAAAATGTAGAACGACAACGTACGTTACAAGCATAGCATTGTGTATTACTTCATTTCCTTATTTCTAACATTTTAAAATTGTACGTCGACTTTAGATGACATGTCAATCACACATGTTCTTATCTCTGTTTATGAACATACTTTCAGTCATCGCTACACTTTATTAACTAATGTTTAGCCGCAAGGGATATCGGATTTTAGAGAGTAAATTAATATGGAGTATGTCGTTCTTCTTTTCAAACATTCACATACCCATTTCTTCTTTCCTTGTTGTCTTTTGGGTATGTAGTTGTAGTAATTAAAGTAGGCACAAATGCAGTGAACAAAAAGAAATGATTAGTCTACATTCGTATTCTCTTTACATCGTTCCTTTCTTGTTGCTCCCATGGCCACGGACTGTTTCTATCTCAGTCAGTAAGCGTGAAAGGAAGCTACCGTACAGACAGAGGGATCTATATTTATACTTGGCAGAATTAATTACATACTGACATAATCGTCGGAATTGCTTCCGTTCCCAAAAGTTATAAATATTTCGATTTCAGAAAAGAAGCTCTGTATTTCGACAAGATGTCGGAGAAGAAGGTCCCTTATGTACGGGTTGTATCGAGTAAGATGTGGAGACGGCGGTTTGAAAGCGGACACAAGTACGAGGAAGGGCGTCCCTTACCTGAGGGATCGCTGCTCAAGTTACCTCGCTAAAGCCCCTCTCACACGGAGCAAGGTTCGCCGCAAGTTTGCGAGATGGCGTGCATGCCTGCCGGCTTGCAGGGAAGGGAGCCGGCTATCTTCCATGCCGAAGCTCTCCCACGGTGAAAGATCGGCAGCATGTTGTATCGAACGAAGATGGCTGCTTCAGGTACAGATGTTCAGAGCAAACTGGCGTTATTAGCTGTTTTGGTGCTAAACACTGCAGAAATGCATGCTAATGGGAGAAGAAAAAAGAAAGAATAGACGAAAAACTGGATTAAGAGGAGAAACGCTGGAAAAGGTGTGCTCTCCATGCTTCATAAAGAGTTGAGGTTAATTCGCATAACACCTACTTTTGTTTGAAAAGTATCACTATTTCATTACTGTTTGATTTTATAAATATACCAATAAAGACTGTTATATACGACTTTATTTTATAGGATAGAAGATCGTACATCCTTTGCAAATTTTATACGAATGGATGTATTGGTATTTGCAACTCTTTCGAGTGCCTCTGCACGCAAGTGTTTCTTATAATAGTTTGCGCTTTTCACGACGTACAGACACTGTTCTTCCCTATAAGTACATATCAATGCTTCAATCGCTTCCTTGGATCACTGCGGTGCATTTATTTTATAATTATAAGGACTTCCTACCGCACCTCACGACAGCATAAAAGCGACTATCAACAAAGGCTTCCCGCCCAAGCTTTCCGCGTCTGACGTCACAAACGAAACGCCTCCTGATTGGCCAACGCAGGTAGCACGCAGGGAACCTTGCAAGAAAAATAGCACCGGACCTATCCTGGAAATCTTACAAGGTTCCCAGCAAGGTAGCCCGCTAGCAGACGACGGAGCCCGCAAGGCAGCCGCCGCGCGAGCCAGCAAGGAAACTTACAGCGAATCTTGCTCCGTGTGACACGGGCTTAAGGGGCAAGTGTGGCAAATGTCCAGCGTGGCAAGTGTCCGGCATTCTTCAAGAGTGGCGCAGACGTCACAAACCCTTAGACCGAGGTTGTCAACAAGGCGCTGCGTAAGTTCCTTGTGACTGGTGCGGGCTGTGTGTGCATGGAACTGAACTGATCACTGGCTGGACATGGTTATGTTCGACTACTTGGAGATCATTTGCAGCCATGCTGCGAAACAACTATGGTATTTTTATGGATGTCTATGCGCCATCTCAGAACATTCTGGGCAATTCGAGCGAATGCGACCGACATGGGGCATAATGGAGAGGTCAGTTCGTGCACAACATCCTACACCGCCATCAGTTTCGTAATTATGGACGGCTATAGAGGCGGTATGGCTCAATACATCTGCAGGGGACCTTGTTGAGTCAATGCCACGTCGATTTGCTGGACTACGTCAGGCTAATGGGAGTTCCATGACTTGAGACCTCACTGTACACAGTCACAACACTAGCTGCACCGAATGCACTGAAGAAACGATACGCAGCGTTGTCTACGGCTGTACTCAGTCTGCCGCTCTGGACAGGCAACCCTAGACCTATTTTAAATCTAGTATTCGAATGCGAAACGGTGATTCGTGTATGGAGAACTCGCTACAGTTCTAGCGCGTCAGCCAGCCCTCAGCTGACTCACGCCAGCTGGATAACCAAATCAGAGAGCTGCCTACGTCATTCGTGTCACAGTTGTGCGGTATTAGATGCAGTGTCTGCAGCTACACGACATGGCGAGATGGCACAAGTTTACAAGGACTTCACACGACCGTAGCAAACGTTCAAACAGCCTATACTGCAGTAAGGATGCACGTAATCACGCATTTTAATTGCGGTACTTGCCGACTTACTGAACGTAACAGAAGCTGACGCTGTAGCAGCAAACGGAAATAAAAACAAGAGTACTAGTCTCACAATATAAAAGGTGACAGGAGAACTCCAAATACGCATTTAATCAAGTAGGTATTTAACTTCGAGAAGTAGAGAGGACGCTACAATTAAACTTTGGCTACTTGAGCCAGTGCAAACAGAAAACTATTTACCGTGTGTATACCCAAACATATAGGAATAATGTTCAGACTGTGCGCTGCAGGATTTGAGTTGTTGTAGTGTCGCGACAAGCCGTTAGTTGCCGGTACTCGTACGGCGACGTAGAGTTGAAACAAGCAACAGTGGGCATTACAGATGCAGACACTCAACATTGCTCTCCACGAGATTAGCCGATGATTCGGAAGTTCGAATTAACCGACGATTTGTGAACCGCTCCTGGCAGGGGCCGACGACCAATTGCGCCACAAATCGTTGCAGTTACTGTTGCCATGGTTGAGAATGTTGGACGCCATGTGCAACCTTCAAGCAGTGCACAGAGCTGTGCTGCGATAACTAAACATTCCATGGTCCACCGTCCGAGAAGTGCCAAGAACAAATGGCGGCACGGTACCCGTACAAACCTACAGGCTGTCGTGGAAGCAGATCTTAGTCACATTGAGCAACGTTTGTAACCTGGAATGTCAACATTGAACGCAACTAACAATTGTTGCCTTCTCATGTGGAAACTGAAATGTATCTCCTTCAATGGCTTACTCGTTATTTTTCTTCCGTACGTCCTCACAAATGTTTGCACAAAGTTTCACTGTCCTACTACCACCATTTTGATCGTGGGGTCTCGCTCGGAAACTGGAAACACTATACGTATTCTTTGTTGTCAGGTCAGCTACAACCACACAAAGAATCGACGGTGACAACAATAGAATAATCTTTCACATTAAGAAATGAGATAGATATCGACGCATAGCAGAAAAAGTTATTCCTACCGTGATATTCTTTAAGAAACTATGCAAACTGAAGGTCAGTCAACGGAGGCGAAAAAAAAAAAAAAACTGAATGCACGTCCTTACGCTCAGCACCATTTTTAAACTTAGGCGATTCCCATTGTTTTGATAAGTATTGTTTCCAGTAGCAATTCAGCAGACTTTCAAACAAAATTAAAGATGAAAAGCACTCAGATTCCCGACACCGCGTATGTACTGTTTAGGAGACAGAGGTCTATAGCACTGTCTTGGGGAACCCTAGATACAACATCGGTTTCACTGGTCTTCCTGTCAATTGCTACCAACTGTGACCTTCCCGACAGTAAATCACAAATCCAGACACACAATTGAGACGATACTCCACAAGCACGTAAATTTAATTAGAATTCGCTTGTGAGGAACAGTGTCAAAAGCGTTCTGGAAATTTAGAAATATGGAATCAACTTGAGATCACCTGTCGACAGCGCTCAGATCGTATTCATCGATGTACTTCATTTCATTGGGACACAGTAAATGTTCCAAAGTATTCGATAAACCACAAAGAGTGTCAAGTAAAATTCTGTACCAGTGCATACGACGTTCTCGCACGGGTAAGAGGGGCGTTCAACAAGTAATGCAACATTTTTTCTCGGCAAATTTCAGTTGAAAAAAAGCAGAATTTGTTGTGGGACTGCGTGTAATATTCCCGCTTTAGTTTGATGAAGTTTCGGTAGGTGGCGGCGGCGGCGCTAAGCGAAGCCTTCAAAAGGCATCTCTAACGGAGATGCGTTCCGAGCACAGAGCTGGAGGTTGGTTTGTGGGGTCTGAAGGGACCAGACTACAAAGGCCATCGGTCCCTGCAGAGAGCTGTCATTGAGTTTCTCTTGGTGAAAAACCAGAGCATCGCAGGTCTTCATGGGCGCTTGCAAAATGTCGACGCATACCTGGTAGTAAACAAAAGAGCACTTGCCCGCGAAAGGCAAAGGTCCCGAGTTCGAGTCTCGGTCGGGCACACAGTTTTAATCTGCCAGGAAGTTTCATATCAGCGCACACTCCGCTGCAGAGTGAAAATCTCATTCTGAAGTAAACAAAAGCACGGTGAGTCGTTGGGCGAGGCGTTTCATCACCGCAAGAAGGTCGTGCGAACTGTCCGATCTGCCGCGAGCCTGCCGGTCGCTGCTGTGGCTCCTGCAACGTTGAAACGTGCGGACACTCTCGTTGGAGGTGATCGACGGATCGCAATCTAACGCCTCGTTGCACAATAGGGTGTCTCTGTTGATAGTGCTGACACTTGTCCAGCAGTTGACGGTACTCAAAGGTGTGTGCCCGCTGTGTTTCTTGCTGCTTAACAGAAGACCGTAAAGAGCAACAAAAGACCATCTGTGCAATGAAGGATGCACTCTACAGGAAGGAATGGGTGGTTATTGATGCAGCAAGGCATTGGCTCCGACGTCGACAAGTAGAGCGGGCATATAGGCCATGCCAGTAACGTGACCTAAGGCCGTCGTACTGAACGGAGATTTTGTTGAGAAGTAGCGTTTTGTAGGGAATAATACGGTGTATTGGAATCCTGAACAAGATAAACCTTTCAGAAAACAATGTGTGGCATTACTTACTGAACGCCCCTCGTATACGTAGCGAAGGGAGAGAAAGTATGTCTGATATAAATTTTTGAAGTACCTTAAAGGAAGTAGCATTGCAATACATTCCCAGTAGATAATCCATGTCTTTCCAAGGAAAGTAACGGACAGTGACTAGCTTTACCGCACTCTTTACAGGTTCCCGTTTCCCATTCTCTGCTCTGGCGCTGTTTAACATAGTATCAGCGCCTGAGCTGGCTGATAAAAGTTCTAGATAGCAGGCGCTGCAGCAGTGGCTGCCGCTAGTGTTTGCGAGGGCAGATACTCCCTTGAAGCGTTGCAGCCGCTCACGGCGGACTTTGGCACCGCACACAATGACGTTCGTTTGTACAAATGACAACGCGGGCTACCACCCTGATGCCAGAATGAAACCGAGGAAGTGAAGAACGCGAGATCGCGTCGACGACGGCGTCATTAGCGTTAGCCGCGAAATCAGGCGAGACCTCTTCTAAGAAACGATCCCGGCATTCGCCTGACATTTATTTAGATTTTCGACGACTTGCCTGAATCACTATGGCGCGAAGCCAGTTCCTTGCAAATACAAGCCCAGAGTTTTCGCCATTGCAGGAAGTCACACGGCTGCGTTTATACATCTACATCTACATTTATACTCCGCAAGCCACCCAACGGTGTGTGGCGGAGGGCACTTTACGTGCCACTTCATTACCTCCCTTTCCTGTTCCAGTCGCGTATGGTTCGCGGGAAGAACGACTACCGGAAAGCCTCCGTGAGCGCTCACATCTCTCTAATTTTACATTCGTTATCTCCTCGGGAGGTATAAGTAGGGGGAAGCAATATATTCGATACCTCATCCAGAAACGCACCCTCTCGAAACCTGGACAGCAAGCTACACCGCGATGCAGAGCGCCTCTCTTGCAGAGTCTGCCACTTGAATTTTTTAGCCCGCATCTCGTGGTCGTGCGGTAGCGTTCTCGCTTCCCACGCCCGGGTTCCCGGGTTCGATTCCCGGCGGGGTCAGGGATTCTCTCTGCCTCGTGATGGCTGGGTATTTTGTGCTGTCCTTAGGTTAGTTAGGTTTAAGTAGTTCTAAGTTCTAGGGTACTGATGACCATAGCTGTTAAGACCCATAGTGCTCAGAGCCATTTGAAACATTTTTTTTTCTTTTTTGAATTTCTTAAACATCTGCGTAACGCTATCAAGCTTACCAAATTACCCTATGACGAAACACGCCGCTGTTCTCTGTATCTTCTCTATCTCCTCCGTCAACCCGACCTGATACGGATCCCACACTGATGAGCAATACTCAAGTATAGGTCGAACGAGTGTTTTGTAAGCCACCTCCTTTGTTGATGGACTACATTTTCTAAGGACTCTCCCAATGCATCTCAACCTGGCACCCGTCTTACTAACAATTAATTTTATATGATCATTCTATTCGATACAGTACGGTGATGCAGTGTGAAAAGCCGATTCGTGTTTCGTACGCGTGAAACAGAAGTGAAACCACAAACTCCATAAACACGAAGCAATCAAATCATCCCTAACGGACAGAAGTCTACAGGCGTGAAAGTAGACCCCGTGTACTCTAAGGAAGTTTTACAGTGCCATTACTGTTCACAATACTGTGTATTTACATGCTGCCAATTACTGAACCATATGAAATAAAAGCGTCGTAACTTCTGAACTGTTTGCGTAAGGACGTTCAAGCTGCACTATTGCCCGTGAGGCATGACAGGAATTAGTATGCGCAGTACGGTTTGGTTTAGCGACGAAGCCCACTTTCATTTGGAAGGGTTCGTCAATAAGCAAAATTGGCGAATTTGGAGGACTGAGAATTCTCATTTCACAATCAAGAAGTTTCTTCAACCTCAACGGATGACTGGGTGGTGTGCAGTGTCCAGTCACGGAATAATCGGTGCGATATTCCTTGATGGGACGGTGACTACTGAAAAATATGTGAACCTTTTGAAAGGGAATTTCACCCCCATTATCCAAAGTAGGCCTGATTTCGACAAGATGTGGTTCATGCAAGACGGAGCTCGACCCCATCGAAGCAGGAGAGTACTTTATGTCCTGGAGGAACACTTTGGGGACCGCATTCTCACTCTGCAGTACCCAGAGGCCACTGTCACGGGTCTCCATTGGCCGCCGTATTCTACGGATCTGAACACATGCGATTCCTTTTTGTGGGGCCATATTAAGGACAAGGTGTACAGCAATAACCCTAAAACCATCTCTGAGCAGAAAATAGCTGTCCAGGAGATGATCGACAGCATCGATGTTCCGACACTTCAGCCGGTCATGCAGAATTTCTCTATTCGTCTGCGCCACATCATCGCCAATGATGGCAGGCATATCGAACATGTCATAACCTAAAACCGAATGTCTGTAGTGACGTTTACGTGTTGAATGAAGTGTGTGCACTCCGTAGTTTATAGCTAATTTCTTTTTTCATGTAGTTTAATAAGTCTCCCGGTAAATATCCTAGTGGACAAAATCGGAAGCTGCATAAAATTGTTCACTGATAGTACCGTTGTACCAAGGTTGTAACTTTAACACTGGAAACTCTTTATTTAAAAATTATACAAAATAGACACTTGTTTCAAAGTTTTACTGTATTTCAAAGTAGTCACCAACATTGTGTATAGCCCGTTGCCAGCGATGTGGAAGTTGTGGTGTAGCCTCAGCAGTGCCAGTTGTGTTGATAGCTCGAGTGGAGCGACCAATTGTCCGAAGACTCTAACAGTTCTGAAGCGAATGCTATGGAGTACTCGGTTCCTCTGAGGAATCGAATTCACGAGGACCTGTGTCCCGAAGTGTGATGTGTGGTACAGGACTTCCCAGTCCCACCGATCGAAGAAATCAGTCACAGCTTGCGTCTGCTAGATGGTGAGCGGGTCGTGCAGAAAGTGTCGCCGAGTCTTTCTCTAAGCTCTCCACTTTTGGAACACAGCGAGCGACCAACTTGGAGAGAGGAGCGGGGACACCTTCCGCAGGACGTGCCCATCAATTTGCAGGACAATGCTAAGTCGCATCGGCGCAAGCTGTGACTGATTTGTTCGATCGATGGCGTTGGGAAGTCCAGTACCACGCATCAAAATTACGGTCCTCGTGACTGTAACTCGATTCCTAAGATGAAAGGAGCCCTTCAGGGCATTCGCTTCAGAACTGTTAGAGAGATTCGTCGGACAACGAACCGCTCCACTCTATCAGCACATCTGCTGACAGTGTTCTACGATTGCTGGTGGCCATTTTGAAGGCCGAAGCCGCAACGCCGAGTACTAGTTGAGAGCCCGCCCGGTTAGACGTCCGGTCTAAAGCCGTCGGCACACGGACCGTGTTGTCGAACGTCAACGTTGAGCGTGCCAAGTTCAGCGGACTGCTGAACGCTCAGAAACGATGCGACTTGTGCATACGGTACGTGGGCCCCAACGTGGTACACGCGATCGCAACGCACTCCGGCGGCAGTTGTGGGAAGTTTCTAGTTCGTAAATCACACTGTTTACTAAACGGGTGCGCGTAAAATTCCCACATTAGCTCTATTAAAACGCACATTTCCTCCATTGTCCACGAAAAGGAAAGTAACATGTCCAGTCAGTAAGGATACACGCTTATAAAAATTCCATTACAAACAGTGCGATACAAATTTGCAATACTTCTTCACAGAAGGTAAACATTATTTCATCATTCCCACAATTTAGTAAAACTAAAACTTGATCGCTGTTCCTACGCAGTAGCAGAATCTTTGCAACACGTGAATTGCGAAGCGTAAAAGAAAAAGGAGAAAAATAGCTTCAGACAAGTAGCGCAGCCGGTCGGAGTGGCCGTGCGGTTCTAGGCGCTGCAGTCTGGAACCGAGCGACCGCTGCGGTCGCAGGTTCGAATCCTGCCTCGGGCATGGATGTGTGTGATGTCCTTAGGTTAGTTAGGTTTAATTAGTTCTAAGTTATAGGCGACTGATGACCTCAGAAGTTAAGTCGCATAGTGCTCAGAGCCATTTGAACCAAGTAGCGCAAGGTGTCCTGTAGATCAAGCCAATCGAACACCCAAAGAAAGGCGAAGTTATATTTACATAACATCAAAAATTATAGTATATACTTATATTAAACTAATAATAAAGTAACAGAACCTAATAAAAACGCAAATGTTGGGAAAAAAATTTACGTACTGGGTAGTCGCGAACCACCGCCCAAACATAAAAATTTCACATATCACTGACGCTACTCACCACGCTAAACCAATAATTTGACGTCAACAGCCATTTCTAGGATCTTACCAATCTTAGCACTTGTTGAAAGCTTTAATGGTAAATATGCTACTAACTGAAATTTAATTATAACAAATTGTACCAAAAACAATGCGTTTTGGGTGCATCCTCAGTGTGTCGCTGCCTTCAGCCTACTCTCATAATACGCTCGTTACAATAATTCTTTTGCCACGAATATGATGTTTCTCATTCTTTTATTGGAACGAATCACACAACTAACAACGGGTTTTCCAGTGATTCTCAATTTTCTGGTGCTCAGAAACGGCATAATACATATAGGCTTGAAATGAATGCCAATATGGCGCCTCACAACTTTGTGCTGAGGGGAGATGGCGTGCATGTGACGTAGGTGGCGTTGTGCCATCTCATTGGTCAACGCTCAGACGCACGCTCAGAATATCTGACATGCCAGATATTGCTCTGCACGTTCGGAAAGACTCCCGAACGTGCTATTCCACGCTATGACGTCAGAAACTCGGCACGCTCAACGCTCAACGTTCAGATGCACGGTCCGTGTGCCGACGGCTTAACGCACAGCTGAAAGATGCGTCGGTCCCCGGCACGAATTCGCCCGGCGGATTAGTGTCGAGGTCCGGTATGTCGGCCAGCCTGTGGATCGTTATTAAGGCGGGCTTCCATCTGTCTCGGCGAATGCGGGCTGGTTCCCCTTCTTCCGCCTCAGTTACACTATGTCGGCGATTGCTGCGCAAACACTTTGTCTACGTACGCGTACACCATAAGCACTCTACCACGCAAACATTGGGGTTACACTCGTCTGGTATGAGACGTTCCCGGGAGGGGGTAGTGTGGGATGGGGAGAGAAGTGTCCACAGGGGGCCGAACCACGCAATAACCCTGGGTTCGGTGTGGGGCAGCGGTGAGGTGAGTGGACAGCTGTGGCCGGTTGTGGGATTGTGAACCACTGAGGGCTATGGTGGGGACGAAGCCTCTCCGTCGTTTCTAGGTCCCCAGTTCCATACAATAAAATAAAATAAAATACAATACGATACGATACCATGTTGTTGTTGTTGTTGTTGTTGCGGTCTTCAGTCCTGAGACTGGTTTGATGCAGCTCTCCATGCTACCCTATCCTGTGCAAGTTTCTTCATCTCCCAGTACCTACTGCAACCTACATCCTTCTGAATCTGCTTAGTGTATTCATCTCTTGGTCTCCCTCTACGATTTTTACCCTCCACGCTGCCCTCCAATACTAAATTGGTGATCCCTTGATGCCTCAAAACATGTGCTACCAACCGATCCCTTCTTAAGTTGTGCCACAAACGTCTCTTCTCCCCAATCCTATTCAATACCTCCTCATTAGTTATTTGATCTACCCATCTAATCTTCAGCATTCTTCTGTAGCACCACATTTCGAAAGCTTCTATTTTCCTCCTGTCCGAACTAGTTATCGTCCATGTTTCACTTCCATACATGGCTACACTCCATACAAATACTTTCAGAAACGACTTCCTGACACTTAAATTTATACTCGATGTTAACAAATTTCTCTTCTTCAGAAACCCTTTCCTTGCCATTGCCAGTCTACAATTTATATCTTCTCTACTTCGACCATCATCAGTTATTTTGCTCCCCAAATAGCAAAACTCCTTTACTACTTTAAGTGTCTCATTTCCCAATCTAATTCCCTCAGCATCACCCGACTTAATGCGACTACATTCCATTATCCTCGTTTTGCTTTTGTTGATGTTCATCATATATCCTCCTTTCAAGACACTGTCCATTCCGTTCAACTGCTCTTCCAAGTCCTTTGCTGTCTCTGACAGAATTACAATGTCATCGGTGAACCTCAAAGTTTTTATTCCTTTCGCTCCCTATATTTTACCCCTATCACCTTTAGAATTTGGAAGAGTATTCCAGTCAACATTGTCAAAAGCTTTCTCTAAGTCTACAAATGCTAGAAACGTAGGTTTGCCTTTGCATAATCTTTCTTCTAAGATAAGTCGTAACGTCAGTATTGCCTCACGTGTTCCAATATTTCTATGGAATCCAAACCATACCCGTTGAGAAATGCAGGAGAACGTAGAGAGAATCGATTCTTTGAGTAACGACTGGCAGTGGACGCTCATTATACAGAAATGTGAGTAATCAAGGAAAGAAACTCCTCAGACCAATCCTCTATCATTATTTAAACTGAAATGTAGTTACCGTGTCAATCTCAGAATAAATTTATGACTATAATGAAAAACACGTTTAACAGACTGTGCACGAATAGCAGGTTTTAGTGTTTGATTACACGACTGCGAAACAGACACTAGTAAGTCAGAGACATTAAATAATTTTCGAGTACGCTTACAGAGTCATTTCAAGCGGAAAGACCACATAACACTAATGTTAAGATACATGCCAGATATGCATTGGAAGAATCCTCAAGAATGTACTCACCAGCAAAGGAGGTAGCTTAAGAAACTTCGTTCCACCGACGCTGAAGTATTGCACCTCATTCTCGAACCATTATGGGTTGGGGCTGGTAGAGGAAGCAGAAAAGATACGAAGCGGAGCAGCGCGCTTCGCCTGGCTTTCGAAATGGTTCAAATGGCTCTGAGCACTATGGGACTTAACATCTTAGGTCATCAGTCCCCTAGAACTTAGAACTACTTAAACCTAACTAACCTAAGGACATCACACACATCCATGCCCGAGGCAGGATTCGAACCTGCGACCGTAGCAGTCCCGCGGTTCCGGACTGCAGCGCCTGGCTTTCGTTTAGCAGCCGGCCGCGGTGGCCGAGCGGTTCTAGCCGCTTCAGGCCGGAACCGCGCGACTGCTACGGTCGCAGGTTCGAATCCTGCCTAGGGTATGGATGTGTGTGATGTCCTTAGGTTAGTTATGTTTAAGTAGTTCTAAGTTCTAGGGGACTGATGACCTCAGATGTTAAGTCCCATAGTGCCTAGAAGCATTTGAACCATTTCGTTTAGCAAACGCGAGAGCATTACGGAGGTTGTGAATTACGTTGTGGTTTACTAATGACATTCAGAGATCGCACGTTCATAGAAGATATCTTGCTTTCTCGTAGGTACGCGTGAAAATCTACAGAATCGAGCTCATACAGGGGTTTACCAACCGTCTTTCTTAGCGCGCACCATTCGTGAATGGAACAGGAAAGTGACAAGTGATTCACGAAGGACCCTCTGCCAAGCACCGTAGGGTGGGCTTGCAGAGTGCGGACATAGATACATAAAGGCGCGCGGCTTATTACACACACAAGCTGGCTACGACTGCCGTCACATCTCCAGTTCGGCTTCTCTCTTTGATACACGGAAAAGGGACTGTCGTTACGTCAGCTGCTTCTGACCGCTAAGAGGCACAACTAATCCAGACAGACGCTCAGACCGCGTCATACGAACGAAATGGAGCACCCGAGTCTCTCTAGCGTTTACTCGGAGGGATATCAAATGTGCCTTCCATTTCCAGGCTTTACTGTCCACTGCGTGTCTTCCCACCGAGTTTCGACGTTATACATCCGAAACCGTTAGAAAAAAAAGAGCTAAACTCGGCCCGGACAGGCCATGAAGGCCCAACGGTACCGACCGGACGCCGCGTCATCCTAAGTTCACAGGCGTCACTGGATGCGGATACAGAGGGGCACATGGTCAGCACACCGTTCTCCTGGCCGTGTGTCAGTTTACGAGACCGGTCCGAAACTCATTGTCAGAGTTAATTTCGAAGTCTTAACACTGACGAGGGAAAGGCTAACCCCGAATTAAAGTTGTTTTAAACTACGGAGACTTATCTGTTCTACCGCCAGTTACGGTCATATATTTTTAAAACTCTGCGCTTGTGTACAGCTGAAGTTCACAGGTTAATCAATTTGAGAACTAGAAGACGCCCAAGTCACTAAAGACATAATACTGCGAAACAGACGGTTTTACGACCAGCAGCGTCATAAATGAGATATTATTTGGCAAAAAGCTTAGCATCTGTGTGAAGGAAGGAAGGAAGGAAAGCAGGAAGATATAGGATTTAACGTGCCGTCGACATCGGGCTCATTAGAGACGGAACACTTGTTTGAAATAATATATGCGAATACGTGCAATACGGTGCTTACAAGAGTCTTGTTTCCCAAAATAGACGTCTTGTGCGTCCTCGCCTTATTCGTTATCGAAACCCAAGTATGGAGTTTTAATAAAGTGATCAAAACTCAGCGTATTGGAAAAGGTCGTGCAAAAATGTGGACGTGTGATCACTGTGGCTTACGATATTCTGCAAATGCAGCACGGGTACACAGAAAATGATTTATCATGTCCGCAAGTCACCCCTATCGAATCTGCATACTATTCCATTCCGGTGCGTTTTAACAACTTCAATCAGACTACACAGTTGCAGAAAGTCAGGCGGCGACGCGTACGTCACAAATGCAGGTCCGAGCTAGCTCGCTCGCTCAACTCAGCAGACAAAATGCGTTTTCGAACCTGTTAACTCCTAACTGGGTGTATACGTTCAAACGAGACTTGCATCTTCTGCTGGAAACCAGTATTATGGAGTCTATTAGCCCCAGAACGATCGGAAGTCCACAGGCGTACCAATAATTTGTTACGGCTGTACAGGGTACGATATAATTAAAATCACGCGAAAATGATTATCGGTTGCATGAGGCGCCAGATCTTGTATAAATGCTCACTGTTAGGCAGGAGAGACTAAACGGTGTAAACAAGCCTTCTTACCATTTATGTATAGCACGGATCTTAAAGCATTCAGCAAAGTTGTGTATTTTGTTGTAGTGCTAATAATCTTTAAGACCCCGTAATAGCAGATTCATGTAGAAGATGTAATTCTCGTTAGTAGGTAAACAACCAATTGCGAGTTAACACGTTTAGAAACTCAGTTAGGCTGCTGGACTGGGCGAGTGAGCAAGCTAAGGTTCCCCCTCGTGACGAACCCGCCGCGGCCTATCTTTCTCGTGGGCCTCGGTTGCATCTGAATGACGAATACGGGACTCACTCACAGTAGAGCAACTCCATTGTAACAAAATAGTACTCTTTGAATACTGCATTTGTAACATGTACTGTTGCAATTAAATATTCGTTCCTTTGTCAAATAATACCTCACTTCGGGCTCCAGTGAATCTGCCGGCCGTAAATGCCCGTTTACGGTCTACCTTTTTGGATGCAAGTGTAGTTTTTAGATTCCTTAACTTTCAAATATGCGTTGTACACAAGCACACAATTTACACATTCATTACGCTGATGAGAGGTGGAACAGTCACGTCTCCTTTGCACGGTTCTAGCCATTCGATCCGGGCTACTTCGTTTGTTACATTTACTTGATTTCCGCACTTTGCTCTTGAACACTGCTTACCTGTTCGTACAGTGCGACGCGCAGTGTGCTAGCATACGTGTTAGGGATGTGAACAAAACCCAGATCGAACACGCGCGGTCTATTAAGGACCGTCTGTCTGGTACAGCTGGCAGGCCAAGTGTGGTTTTAGCGGTTTCCCGCTATCGTCTAGGCAAATACTGGTCTGGTCCCCAAACGCCACCTCAGAGAATGCGATGCACAAACAGTTAAAGTACGGTAACACACACAGAAATTGGTTTCTTGATGATTGGGCCTGCTGTCAAATATACTTCTCGGAAAGAAAACTGTAAATAAGGTTCCAGTATCACTGCTTAAAACATTTATTGATTATTACGACAGCCGTTTCGGAAGATTTCCATTTTCAAGTATGTCTACGATGTCCTGACGTTTATGTAACATCTGGTGTGACTGGAATGAGATTTTCACTCTCCAGCGGAGTGTGCGCTGATATGAAACTTCCTGGCAGATTAAAACTGTGTGCCGGACCGAGACTCGAACTCGGGACCTTTGCCTTTCGCGGGCAATTGCTCTACCAGAGGCTGCGAAAGGCAAAGGTCCCGAGTTCGGCACACAGTTTTAATCTGCAAGAAAGTTTCATCTGGTGTGACTGTTGTTATATTTCACGTGAAATACTAAAATATCGATTTCACGTCGATTTTGTACTGTTTTATACAGTGTCGCGTAATATTTTGATATAATATTGTAGGTATTCCCTGTAAATTGTGATAGTTCACACCGTAGGTGATATGGTGTGATCTGTCAAAAATTACAGGAAATATCTACAATATTTTATCAAAATATTACGCCACAGTGTATAGAAAAGTACAAAATCGACGTGAAATCGATATTTTAGAATTTCACGTGAAATATAACGAGAAAAGGTACCAGATACAGTTACCCTAAATGTTACATATACGTGAGGACAACGAAATGAAATGATCGTATGGCACTGTTGGCTGGGATGTCCCATTCGGGTTGGGTTGCCAAGTGCAAGTCTTATTTCAGTCGGCGCCACACTGGGCGACTTGCAGCCGATGACGAGGATGAAATGATGATGAGGACAACACAACACCCAGTCCACGAGCGGACAAAATCTCCAAACCGGCCGAGAATCGAACCCGGGCCCGCTGCATGGGAGGCAAGCACGTTACCACCCGACTATTTTTTTTTCTTTTAATCTCATTTTGTTCGTTTTCGTTCGTTTCATCTGCTCGGGGCGGACGTCGCAAGACACGCGTTTCAGTTCGTCGTTGATCCACCAACTCAGTTTTTTTTTTTTTTTTTTTATTACAGAGGGCAGCTAACTCTCTGACCTAACACGCTGAGCTACCGTGCCGGCGTCGTATGAGTAATCCACTTAATTACAGGCCCATATCGTTAACGTCGATATGTAGCAGGATTTTAGAACATATATTGTGTTCGAAAATTATGAATTACCTCGAAGAAAACTGTCTATTGACACACAGGCAACATGGGTTTAGAAAACATCGTTCCTATGAAACACAACTAGGATCTTTATTCACATGAAGTTTTGATTGCTTTTGACAAGGGATTTCAGTTCGATTCCGTATTTCTGGATTTCAGGAAGGCTTTTGACACTGTACCACACAAGCGGCTCACAGTGAAATTGCATGCTTATGGAATATAGTCTCAGTTATGTGACTGGATTTGTGATTTCCTGTCAGAGAGGTCACAGTTCATAGTAACTGACGGAAAGTCATCGAGTAAAACAGAAGTGATTCTGGCGTTCCCCGAGGTAGTCTCATAGGCCCTTTGCTGTTCCTTATCTATATAAACGATTTGGGAGACAATCTGAGCAGCCGTCTTCGGTTGTTTGCAGATGACGCTGTCGTTTATCGACTAATAAAGTCATCAGAAGATCAAAAACTGCAAAACGATTTAGAAAACATATCTGAATGGTGCAAAAAGTGGCAGTTGGCCCTAAATAACGAAAAGTGTGAGGTCATCCACATGAGTTCTAAAAGGAACGCGTTAAACTTCGGTTACACGATAAATCAGTCTAACCTAAAATCCGTAAATTCAACGAAATACGTAGGTATTACAATGACGGACAACTGAAATTGGAAGAAACACACAGAAAATGTTGTGCGGAAGGCTAACCGAAGACTGCGCTTTATCGGCAGAACACTTAGAAAATGTAACAGACCTACTAAGGAGACTGCCTACACTACGCTTGTCCGTCCTCTTTTAGACTAATGCTGCGCGGTGTGGGATCCTTATCACATAGGATTGACGGGGTACATCGAAAAAGTCCAAAGAAAGGCAGCACGTTTTGTATTACCGCGAAATATGGGAGACAGTGTCACAGAAATGATACAGGATTTGCGCTCGAAATCGTTAAAAGAAAGGCGTTTTTATTACGAAATACCGATCAAGTTTCTCCTCCGAATGCGAAAATATTTTGCTGATACCGACCTATATAGGGAGGAACGAGCACCACGATAAAATAACGGAAATCAAAGGTAGTACGGAAAGATATAGGTGTTCATTCTTTCCGCGCGGTACACGAGATTGGAATAATAGAGAATTGTGAATGTTGTTCGATGAACCCTCTGCCAGGCACTTTAATGTGATTTGCAGAGTATCCATGTAGATGTAGACGTAATAATTAATAAATGTTTTAAGCAGTGATACTGGACCCTTTCTTACACAGAAAAATGTTTACACAATTAACAGCCAACTGACGCAATGACTTCCCTCCCTTGAAAGGTATCCAGCCAAAAAATAAATAATAAAACATTGCAGATCCCGTATTAGAGGGAGTCGGGGAACAGGAGAAGCCGCCAGTACAGCGCTACATGTATGGGAGACGAGATATGCCAAAACACGCGTGCGGCTTACCGTGAACAAGTAGCGGCGTGGCCATCGCCACAGCCAAAGTACCGCAGTGTATTCTGCCCGCGCCGAGGTCCAGCGCGCGGCAGAAGCGGTTCTCGCTCCCCCGACATGGCCAGAGTCCGCCTCGCCTTGCCTCACTCTCCTGCAACCACTGTCCAGTCTTCACTTCTTCGTCAGTGTCTTTCCCTCCGCTAGAGGGCGGTAGTGGACCAGTACGCAGGCCAAGTGCTGCAGCCACCACCTCTTAAGTGCAAGCGAGTATGGCCCGCATTGTCGTGCGACTACGACGAGGGAAACTTTGGGTCGCTGAGGATGTGCGACCAAACTGGCGGGCGCCTTGCAACATTCAGCGACCGAAGGTCAGTCCCGAACGCTTGAGACCCAGTATCGCAGAAGACGCATTGCTAGCGAAATACTAGCACTCTCCGTGTTGTCGGCATCCTCAACAGGACTTCCAATCCGCGGGAAAGGTCGCAGTCGAGGGCAACTGGGCCGACAGATTCGAACACTGGACCCTCGGACGGGGCGCTGCGCGGTGCGAAGGTCAGCGGCGGTCAGTACTGCACGTAGCACGTGCTGCCGGCCACTTGGCTTCCGGCGAATTATCCGGCCAGGCGCCGGCAAAGCGGCGGCTTGCTCCTCATATCTCATTGCGAAACGGCCCGTGCGCACCGCACAGCTGTAGCGGCCGGCGCTCCGAGTCCGCTCAACCAAGTAGTGCCGTGCGCAGAGCAGCGCGGCCAGTGCAAGGCTTCGCTACGCTTAGGCGGTTCTCCACGCTCACACAGCAGAGGCTGTTTTCATGTTCCACCACATATCAGTCTATCCATGTGTAATTTGGAATATTCTACAGGGTGGACAATCCTTTGGGGATCAAAATTATACTCCCATCCTAAATTATTTCCATACACCGTAAAAAAGATTAAAATGAAGCTGAAGAGACCGAAATAATTTTCGTGCCAGATGACATAATTATGCGATACAAGCACAATTTCCGAATTCTTCGAAATTTATTAATAATGCAATAATTTAGTTTCCTTCTAAAATTAACTCTTGCAGTACGTTAACCATGGCAATAACAAGGTGTTTTTCCATTAGGCGCGTTATCAAGAGGGGAGGAGGGATGGGTACCTTATGCCCGGACTAAGAAATAATTTTACAACAAAAAATCCTTAACTGTTGTTGAATTACAATACTGGCCATTACAATTGGTACACCACGAAGATGACGTACTACAGACGCGAAATTCAACCGACAGGAAGAAGATGCTGTGATATACAAATGATTAGCTTTTCAGAGCATTCACACAAGGCTGGCGCCGGTGGCGAAACCTACAAGGTGCTGACATGAAGAAAGATTCCAACCGATTTCTCACACACAAACAGCAGTTGACCGGCTTTGCCTGGTGAGACGTTGTTGTGATGCCTCGTGTAAGGAGGAGAAATGCTTACCATCACGTTTCCGACTTCGATAAAGGTCGAATTGTAGCCCATCGCGATTGCGGTTTATCGTATCGCGACATTGTTGCTCGCGTTGGTCGAGATCCAATGACTGTTAGCTATGGAATCGGTGCGTTCAGTAGGGCAATACGGAACGCCGTGCTGGATCCCAACTGCCTCGTATCTCTAGCTTTCGAGACGACAGGTATCTTATCCGTATGGCTGTAACGGATCGTGCAGCCACGTCTCGATCCCTGAGTCAACAGATGGGGACGTTTGCAAGACAACATCCATCTGCACGAACAGTTCGACGACGTTTGCAGCAGCATGGACTATCAGCTCGGAGACCATGGCTGCGGTTACCCTTGACGCTGCATCACAGACCGGAGCGCCTACGATGGTGTACTCAACGACGAACCTGGGTGGACGAACGGCAAAACGTCATTTTTTCGGATGAATCCAGGTTCTGTTTACAGCATCGTGATTGGTCGCATCCGCGTTTGGCGACATCGCGGTGAACGCGCATTGGAAGCGTGTATTCATCATCGCCATAGTGGCGTATCACCCGGCATGATGGTATGGGATGCCATTGGTTATACGTCACGGTCACCTCTTGTTCGCATTGACGGCACTTTGAACAGTGGACGTTACATTTCAGATGTGTTACGACCCGTGGCTCTATCCTTCATTCGATCCCTGCGAAACCCTACATTTCAGCAGGATAGTGCACGACCGCATGTTGCGGGTCCTGTACGGGCCTTTCTGGGTACAGAAAATGTTCGACTGCTGCCCTGGCCAGCACATTCTCCAAATTTCTCACCAAGTAAAATGTCTGGTCAATGGAGGCCGAGCAACTGGCTCGTCACAATACGCCAGTCACTACTCTTGATGAACTGTGGTATTATGTTGAAGCTGCATGGGCAGCTGTACCTGTACACGATATCCAAGCTCTGTTTGACTCAATGCCCAGGCGTATCAAGAGCGTTATTACGGCCAGAGGTGGTTGTTCTGGGTACTGATTTCTCAGGATCTATGCACCCAAATTGCGTGAAAATGTAATGACATGTCAGTTCTAGTATAATATATTTGTCCAATGAATGCCCGTTTATCATCTGCATTTCTTCTTGGTGTAGCAATTTTAATGACCAGTTGTGTATATTAACAACATACAGATACTTTTTAAAGAAATGCCTATGTGCAAGCAGGGTCCCGAATTTGAAAATATACTGATGTGAAAAACTCATGGGATAGACACATGCACATATACATATGGCGTTAGTGTACAAGGTATAAAACGGCGGTGTTCTAGCGGAGATTTACGAGTAATTTGCACTCAGGCGATCCGTGTGGAAAGGTTTGCGACATGATTATGTCTGCTCGACGGGAATTAATACACTTTGAAGGCGGAATGGCAGTTGGAGCTACACGCATGGGACATTAGATTTCGAAAATCTTTAGGGATTCAATATTCCGAGATCCACAGTGTCAAGAGCGTACCGAGAATACCAAATTTCAGGCATTACCTCTCACCACGAACAATGCAGTGGCAGACAGCCCGCACTTAACTACTGAGAGCAGTAGAGTTGTCAGTGCTAACATACAAGTAACACTGCGTGAAGTAACCGAAGGAATCAATGTGGGACGTACGAGGAAAGTATCTTTCAGGGCAGTGCGGCGAAATGTGGCGTTAATAGGCTATGGCAGCAGAAGACTGACGCGAGTGGCATTGCTAACAGCACGACATAGCCTACATGCCTCTCCTGGGCTAGTGACCATATCAGTTGGACGCTAGACGACTGGAAAACCGTTGCCTGGTCGGATGAGTCGCAGTTTCAGTAGGTAAGAGCTGATGGTAGGCTCCGAGTGTGGCGCAGACTCCGCCAAGTAATGGATACAAGTTGTCAACAACGCACTGTGCAAGTTGGTGGTGACCATAGTGGTGTGGGCTGTGTTTACATGCAATGGGCTGCGTCGTCTGGTCCAACTGGCCCGATCACTGACTGAAAGCGGTTATTTTCGGCTACTTGGAGACCATTTGCAGCTAATCGTGGACTTCATTTTCCAGCACAACGATGCAGCATGTCACAGGGCGACAACTGTTTGTGACTGGCATGAAGAATATTCTGGACAATTTGTGCGAATTATCTGGCCACCCAGATTTCCCGTCATGAATTCCACTGAACGTTTGTTGGACATAATCGAGAGCTCAGTTGGTGCACAAAACCCTGCGCCGGCAACAGTTTTGCAATTATGGACGGCTGTAGAGGCAGCATGGGTCAGTGTTTCTGCAGGGGCTTCTAACGAGTCTCCGAGTCCATGCCGCGTCGAGTTACTTCACTACGCCGGGCAAAAAGAGGAGCGACACCATATTAGGACGTATCCCGTGGCTTTTATCACCTCAGTGTATATTAAAGCATGCACTGCTCGCGGTTCTTCCGTATTTTTGTCCAACCCATGTACCTTACAGTCCTTCTGATGCTATGTGATAAATGGTTTAACAATACTGAGAACGTAAGCGGGTCTATTTCGTTTCCTGTAGGCGTACCCGCTGTTTATTTGGATGTTGACGATTCGCAGTTTAGTACGACGTAGCGGGCTCTGGAAGTCAAACATTCATCTGGCTTATCTCATAACTAGGGGTAAGATAGATACTGCCTACAGGAAAATTAAAGAGACCTTTGGAGAGAAGAGAACCACTTGTATGAATATCAAGAGCTCAGATGGCAACCCAGTTCTAAGCAAAGAAGGGAAGGCAGAAAGGTGGAAGGAGTATATAGAGGGTTTATACAAGGGCGATGTACTTGAGGACAATATTATGGAAATGAAAGAGGATGTAGATGAAGACGAAATGGGAGATAAGATACTGCGTGAAGAGTTTGACAGAGCACTGAAAGACCTGAGTCGAAACAAGGCCCCGGGAGTAGACAACATTCCATTTGAACTACTGATGGCCTCGGGAGAGCCAGTCATGACAAAACTCTACCATCTGGTGAGTACGATGTATGAGACAGTCGAAATACCCTCAGACTTCAAGAAGAATATAATAATTCCAATCCCAAAGAAAGCAGGTGTTGACAGATGTGAAAATTACCGAACTATCGGTTTAATAAGTCACAGCTGCAAAATACTAACGCGAATTCTTTACAGACCAATGGAAAAACTGGTAGAAGCCGACCTCGGGGAAGATCAGTTTGGATTCCGTAGAAATGTTGGAACACGTGAAGCAATACTAACCTTACGACTTATCTTAGAACAAAGATTAAGAAAAGGCAAACCTACGTTTCTAGCATTTGTAGACTTAGAGGAAGCTTTTAACAATGTTGACTGGATTACTCTCTTGCATATTCTGAAGGTGGCAGGGGTAAAATACAGGGAGCGAAAGGCTATTTACAGTTTGTACAGAAACCAGATGGCAATTATAAGAGTCGAGGGGCATGAAAGGGAAGCAGTGGTTGGGAAAGGAGTAAGACAGGGTTGTAGCCTCTCCCCGATGTTATTCAATCTGTATATTGAGCAAGCAGTAAAGGAAACAAAAGAAAAATTCGGAGTAGGTATTAAAATTCATGGAGAAGAAGTAAAAACTTTGAGGTTCGCCGATGACATTGTAATTCTGTCAGAGACAGCAAAGAACTTGGAAGAACAGTTGAATGGAATGGACAGTGTCTTGAAAGGAGGATATAAGATGAACATCAACAAAAGCAAAACGAGGATAAAGGAATGTAGTCAAATTAAGTCGGGTGATGCTGAGGGAATTAGATTAGGAAATGAGACACTTAAAGTAGTAAAGGAGTTTTGCTATTTAGGGAGTAAAATAACCGATGATGGTCGAAGTAGAGAGGATATAAAATGTAGATTGGCAATGGCAAGGAAAGCGTTTCTGAAGAAGAGGAATTTGTTAACATCGAGTATAGATTTAAGTGTCAGGAAGTCGTTTCTGAAAGTATTGTATGGAGTGTAGCCATGTATGGAAGTGAAACATGGACGATAACTAGTTTGGACAAGAAGCGAATAGAAGCTTTCGAAATGTGGTGCTACAGAAGAATGCTGAAGATAAGGTGGGTAGATCACGTAACTAATGAGGAGGTATTGAATAGGATTGGGGAGAAGAGAAGTTTGTGGCACAACTTGACTAGAAGAAGGGATCGGTTGGTAGGACATGTTTTGAGGCATCAAGAGATCACAAATTTAGCATTGGAGGGCAGTGTGGAGGGTAAAAATCGTAGAGGGAGACCAAGAGATGAATACACTAAGCAGATTCAGAAGGATGTAGGTTGCGGTAGATACTGGGAGATGAAGAAGCTTGCACAGGATAGAGTAGCATGGAGAGCTGCATCAAACCAGTCTCGGGACTGAAGAGCACAACAACAACAACAACAATCTCATAACTGTGGTGAAGCTCCGTGTGATCGGTGAGTAGTGGAGGACGTGGTGCATGTTAGCTTTCGGAGATCCAGGAAAACGGAACATGCTTTTTAACCTTCATCTACTGCTTACTGGACTTCGTGTATAAATTAAGCAAGTCGTTCTTTTTCCGAATCGATAATGATTGTGTGGGAGAAGCTCGTTTTCCTCCAGGACCGACGTGATTCATGAACTCATAATACGCCACGATCTTCTAACAGACCAACGTCAGCGATATTATTGTGCATAGTTCTACGCATCCGATATTTTACCCTTTACCTTTTCCAGTCGCACGGGACTGGTGGCTGTACATGAGATTCTAGATAAACATGTCGTGGGAAAGGTCCTAATTCTGCGGCACATTCAAGATAAAATCTACCTGAAATTCAGTCACAGCTCGCTGCCGTGGCCGGTTTACATAGTCTCCCTTCTAAGCGACCGCCTCCCCTCCGTATCGTAGCGCAGTACACCGTAGTATAGGTGTGTGGTAGTGTGACGGTACGTCACATAAATATCGACATTTTTAGCGGTTGTAAATCGTAGTTTACGTATTTTATGAATATAATTAGTGTAAAAGATTAGTTAATGTTCTTGAAACAACTGATATGCACTGATAGCATCTTTATTTAATGTCTATGAAAATAAAAAAGGATCGAAAGAGACGCAATTGTACGGCCGAGGAGGAAGGACGTATTTTATGGGACACACACTGTTTTGTTTCGCTATACTGAAGGCAGCCACTGAGCGGCTACACATATTTTATGTAAGTTATTCGTATTTATTGCTAAAATAAACGTGTTATTATTATTACAAAATTAATTTCTTTGTAATAGTTGTCACCGCAAATGATCGCAGTGGCTAATTATTTTTAATAAGCATTTTTTCAGTAATTTGCGCTGCGAGAAGCTCATCTTCCGATGCAGCCTCTGGTCGGCCATTACGCGCCGAAGTATTAATTTATTTTTCAGTGTTAACAGTAACTGTAAATGCGAGAGATTTCGTTATACGAACCTTTTTAAATCGCAACAGATAATTAATTTACGTAAAAGTTCACGGTTTTAAACTATACAGATTCCATGAGTTCAGTAAGTTCTATCTTGGCCGCTCCACGGCAACAATCGAAATTCTCTCCAGCCTTGCTTTACAATCTATAAATAAATAGAAATTAACAAAATTGAATTCAACTCAGTTAACGGCAACTATATTTTAGTCATCACGTTCAAAATCTAAATACATGAATAACTGAGACCCTTCAAGAACCCGTTTCATATTTGCTTATGCACGTAAGAGAGAAAGAAGCATGCTGATAAATTTAAAAAATATATATGTAATTTTTTTTGTATGTGACGTAACGAATGACAACCGACGTCACAATAGGCTGTGAACGCCAGGAGCTAGCTGCCCTCGCCGCGCTGGTGCCGCGTGCAAACTCTCAGAAGCGGCTTACGCATCCAGCGAGGACGGAAAGTTGCGAAAGCACGCGCAATGCCGCTGCAGAATCGCCCTCAGCTAGCGGTATTAATCCCGGCAGGCCGGGCGCTACACCAAGGAGCTACCCCACTGACAAGGACCCCCCCCACTCCCCCACTCCCCCCTCAGTTCAGTCGCGTCACGTCACGTCACGTCACACTGCGCTGACCACCACTCAGCACTAAACGTCATACACAAACGGGCTGCCTCGATAAAAGTCCCAGCCTGTGTTACTACGTCTACGTCAACGAGTTACCACTGTCTAACAAACCAACTTGCTGCTGTGAAGTGATCGTCTGACGGTTGGAATGATACTAGAGCCTCAAGCGAGAAAACCAGCAGTAAGATCAATGTTTCTTTTGAATTAAATTTGTACTTCGGTAACGAAATAGCTATTATAGTTTTGCAACCGAAGCGTCAGTAACTTACCAAGAGACATAAATGATCGTAAAATAAATCTGATTCAGAGACACAAGCTACTACTAATTCGTAAAGAAATGCTTTCTAACGTGTGTATAATTGCAGCTCACACCCAGACCTCCAAATGTCCGATACTCAGATCTGTACCAAACACTAAATGACGACAGAGTATCAACCAAAACTTCGATTAAGTTCGAACTATGTGTTTTCTTCCAGCAGAACGGACGTAAACGGAAATTAAAATTAAGACCAGATTTACGCGCCACAGAAAAGTAAATGGTTCACATGGCTCTGAGCACTATGGGACTTAACTTCTGAGGTCATCAGTCCCCTAGAACTTAGAACTACTTAAACCTAACTAACCTAAGGACATCACACACATCCATGCCCGAGGCAGGATTCGAACCTGCGACCGGCGTTGGTGTGTAGAATATATGAGTCTGGCGATATACCATCTGACTTTCGGAAAAAGCATCATCCACATAATTCCGAAGACGGCAAGAGCTGACAAGTGCGAGAATTATCGCACAATCAGCTTAACAGCTCATGCATCGAAGCTGCTTACAAGAATAATATGCAGAAGAATGGAAATGAAAATTGAAAATGGGCTAGGTGACGATCAGTTTGGCTTTAGGAAAAGTAAAGGGACGAGAGAGGCATTTCTGACGTTACGGCTAATAATGGAAGCAAGGCTAAGGAAAAATCAAGACACTTTCATAAGATTTGTCGACTTGGAGAAAGCGTTCGACAATATAAAATGGTGCAAGCTGTTCGAGATTCTGAAAAAAGTAGGGGTAAGTTATAGCGAGAGACGAGTCATATACAATATGTACAACAACCAAGATGGAATAATAAGAGTGGACGATCAAGAACGAAGTGCTCGTATTAAGAAGGGTGTAAGACAAGGCTGTAGCCTTTCGCCCCTACTCTTCAATCTGTACATCGAGGAAGCAATGATGGAAATAATAAAAAGGTTCAGGAGTGGAATTAAAATACAAGGTGAAAGGATATCAATGATACGATTCACTGATGACATTGCTATCGTGAGTGAAAGAGGAGAAGAATTGAATGATCTGCTGAACGGAATGAACAGTCTAATGAATACACAGTATGGTTTGAGAGTAAATCGGAGAAAGACGAAGGTAATGAGAAGTAGTAGAAATGAGAACAGCGAGAAACTTAACATCAGGATTGATGGTCACGAAGTCAATGAAGTTGAGGAATTCTGCTACCTAGGCAGTAAAATAACCAATGACGGACGGAGCAAGGAGGACATCAAAAGCAGACTCGCTATGGCAAAAAAGGCATTTCTGGCCAAGAGAAGTCTACTAAAATCAAATAACGGCCTTAATTTGAGGTAGAAATTTCTGAGGATGTACGTCTGGAGTACAGCATTGTATGGTTGTGAAACATGGACTGTGGGAAAACCGGAACAGAAGAGAATCGAAGCATTTGAGATGTGGTGCTATAGACGAATGTTGAAAATTAGGTGGACTGACAAGGTAAGGAATGAGGAGGTTCTACGCAGAATCGGAGAGGAAAGGAATATGTGGAAAACACTGATAAGGAGAAGGGACAGGATGATAGGACATCTGCTAAGACATGAGGGAATGACTTCCATGGTACTAGAGGGAGCTGTAGAGGGCAAAAACTGTAGAGAGACAGAGATTGGAATACGTCAAGCAAATAATTGAGGACGTAGGTTGCAAGTGCTACTCTGAGATGAAGAGGTTAGCACAGGAAAGGTATTCGTGGCGGGCCGCATCAAACCAGCCAGCAGGAAAAAAAAAAACACTGTTGAAAACAGTGACACGCCATCGATACACTCTGGCCAATTACTTTAAATATACTACTGACCAATAAAATTGCTACACCAAGCAGATGACATGCTACCGACGCGAAATTTAACCGACAGGAAGATAATGCTGTGATATGCAAATCATTAGGTTTTCAGAGCATTCACACAAGGTTGGCGACAACTTCAACGTGCTGACATGAGGAAAGTTTCCAACCTATTTCTCATACACAAACAGCAGTTGACCGACGTTGCCTGGTGAAACGTTCTTGTGATGCCTCGTGTGAGGAGGAGAAATACGTACCACCACGTTTCCGACTTTTATCAAAGTCCGATTGTAGCCTATCGCGATTGCGGTTCATCGTATCGTGACATTGCTGCTCGCGTTGGTCGAGATACAATTACTGTTAGCAGAGTATGGAATCGGTGGGTTCAGGAGGGTAATACGGAACACCGTGCTGGATCCCAACGGCCTCGTATCACTAGTAGTCGAGATGGCAGCCATCTTATCCGCATGGCTCTAACGGATCGTGCAGCCACGTCTCGATCCCTGAGCTAACAGATGGGGACGTTTACAACACAACAGCCATCTTCACGAACAGTTCGACGACGAATGTAGCAGCACGGACTATCAGCTCGGACACCATGGCTGTGATTACCCTTGACGCTGCATCACAGACAGGAGCGCCTGCGATGGTGTACTCAACGACGAACCTGAGTGCACGAATGGCAAAACGTCATTTTTTCGGATGAATCCAGGTTCTGTTTGCAGCATCATGATGGTCGCATCCGTCTTTGCCGACATCGCGGTGAACGCACATTGGAATCCTGTATTCGTCATCGCCGTACTGGCGTATCACCCGGCGTGACGGTATGGGGTGCCATTGGTTACACGTCTCGGTCACCTCTTGTTCGCATTGACGGCACTTTGAACAGTGGACGTTACATTTCAGATGTGTTACGACCCGTGGCTCTACCCTTCATTCGATCCCTGCGAAACCTTACATTTCAGCAGGATAATGCACGACGGCACGTTGCAGGTCCTGTACGAGCCTTTCTGGATACAGAAAATGTTCGATTGCTACACTGGCCAGCACATTCTCCAGATCTCTCAGCAGCTGGAAACGTCTGGTCAATGACAGCCGAGCAACTTGCTCGTCACAATACACCAGTCACTACTCTTGATGAACTGTGGTATCGTGTTGAAGCTGCATGGGCAGCTGTACCTGTACACGCCATCCAAGCTCTGTTTGACTCAATGTGCAGGCGTATCAAGGCCGTTATTACGGCCAGAGGTGGTTGTTCTGGGTACTGATTTCTCAGGATCTATGCACCCAAACTGCGTGAAAATGTAATCACATGTCAGTTCTAGTATATTTTCCCAATGAATACCGTTTATCATCTGCATATCTTCTTGGTGTAGCAATTTTAATGGCGAGTAGTGTATATTCGCAATTGCGAATAATGACAATCACCAGCTGCCGATTGGCATGACGACGGTGAAAATTTGTGCCGGACCAGGACTCGAACCCGGATTTCCCGCATACCCTGACAGGTCGCCTTACCATTTGGCTACCCGTGCACGACCCACGGCCAGACCCAAATCTCCATATATCGTGAACCACGCGTCTACGACCTGTACTCTTCCATCCATTATGTACATTCCCGTACAGGTCAGACGTTGTATTTGAAAGTCGCTTGTCCGGCCTCAGCAGAGAAATACAATACTGCAAAGGAACTTCGGATCGTAACTAGAATAATAAAGGCACCGTATCGTGTGAGTTGCGAACGCTGTACAAGTTTGTTTTCACAATCTTTATCCTGAAAAGAGAGAGAAATTCTCGTAATGAGATTGGGAAAAATAGATACACGAGTGCTTTCAATAGACGCAGTATAGCCATTGTATTTATGTTTTGTCTACATGTGTGGCAAGTGTAATTTGTAACCTATAGAGCACTGTACGAATCAGGATGGTACTGACCGTAGAAACATAGAAAATAATAATTATGACGACACAGAGCACTTGTAATGAACGCGCAATCTTTCCGTCTGCATGGTTTTTTCGATGTGTGTATTGCAAAACAAACTTGGGTTACTTTCGTAAGCCATTCTGAGTCATCACGCAGTTTCGCGGCGTTCGACCCATATGTTAGAATTTTGGTATTTACGTGGTATGAAATGGAAAAAAGTGTCGGAAGGGAGATTCGAGCCAGAGATCTTGCGCTTATGAAGCGAATCGCTTTCTCTTTTGCCTGCAGAATACTTAGTTACTAGCGACCATACGATGTACCTAAGTATGACTACAATGTTGAAACTTCGATTTTTTTCGTAAACGATTGGTAGGTGTGTCTTGTTTTAGTCGTTCCCTAGATAGCCTGTCGATATGAATAAAATCGGTGACGGGAAGTTCATACTGTCCCATTGTAAGCCGGGACACAATGCCTGTTGAAGGTTGCCCAAACGCATGGCTTACAGGGAAAAAAAAGTGTTTAATATCTCGTACACTTAGTAAACGAAATTAAAAATTTATAACTGTCATAATCTACTCATTAAGAGCTGTAACGTTCCATGAAAGTTTTATCACGATAACAGAATTACTACGGTTTCAACCGTTCACATATCTTGAGGCAGCATAACACATACAGCACAGACTTTATTCACGCTGTATTGCGGAATAACAGCACTTAGCGACTTCCAACAGACTTTACACATAATTTCAAACCTTTAAGAAATTTTTCCTCGCTGGCACCCTGACAATATAATGAAAGGAAAAAGTGTTTGTTTACATATTTGCTGTTCGTGCAGTACAACTTCACAATGAGGCATGATGTTTAATTTATTACTTCTTTGCTACTAACTCTATTCGCAAAAATTTTACATATATTGTAGACAAACAGCAGTGAGTGTAGCTACAATATTGTATCATTTGTACGGCGCGTGATTCGGGAGATGTACGTTTTATGCACGGATTTCGATTCTTTGAAGAACAGCGGGTGGAGTTACTGGTGTCTTGATGTGTGACACTAGATGCCCTATCAGCGAAATCAGGAAAGGGATTATATGATGCGGCCAACACTTAAGTCATTATGGGTGGCATCATCCTAGGACAGAATGCGTTCACTGTTGGGTACTATGAAGACGATTACCGTCTATTCAGGGTGTATTTTGAATAAATTTTGAAAATGAGAAGGCTGGTAGAATGTGTCATATTTCACACAGCAACCAATGTCCGCATCCGTTAGTGTCGTGAAACATCGTCGCGCGCCTCCGAAAATGTCGGCACACAGCGTGCCATGCGAGCCGTCATGGTAGCGGCTCTGCAGGGCAACGATTTCAGTGTATTTGTAACATCATGGTATAAGAGACGTCGGGTTGATGTTTTATGACATTTATTTGCTAAAGCTGTAGTCGACAGAGTTGGGAATATTATAGGGTGGAAAACATAACTTCCGGCGTAACGACAAGCGTCGGCAAGACGATGAAGAACGGAAGAGCAGAGAGGGATATGAGACGGCGTCAGCCAGTTGTACGCTGACGAACCCCTCTCTAGGACGACACCGACAGAGGAGCGGCCTCTACACGAAGAGAATACAAGCGCCGCCCCGCCTACGCACGGCCCTCGTCCCCTCCCTGCAACGCTCCCAACACATTCTCCAATCCCATCTTGACCGGTTCACCACTTGGTGCAACCAGTGGTTGCTCAAGGTCAATCCTTCTAAGATCCAGGCGATCATTGTAGGCAAAACCACCCCTTCCTTCCGTCTCCTCGATTTCTATATCACCATTTACGGCTGTCCTATCGCCCTCACCCCCACCCTCAAGTATCTGGCGTCACCCTTGACCATCGCCTCTCCTGGACCCCCCATCTCTGGACAATCCATGCCAAGTCACGCTCCGTCTCTCAAACTCCTTTCTGGCTGCACATGGCGTCTGGACCCCTCCACACCTATAAACCCCTCATCCGCCCTATCCTCTGCTATGCTCACCCTGCCTGGATCTCCGCCCCTCCTACCTTTTACAAATCCCTTCACATCCTATAACGCCATGCTCTCCGCCTCGCCTATCGCATCCGTCACCCCTCCCCCACGCGGATGCTGTATGACCTTATTTCATTCCCGCACCTCCTCCTTTTCCTCGAACGGATACGGATCCGCTACACCTCCTGTAAACTGGATCCCCCTCACTCACTTGTCTCTCGCATCCTCTCCCACCCCCAACCGCTGCCACACCTGTATTCCCACATCCCACCTGCTCTCCATCTCTCCACTCTCCATACCCTCTCCCAAAGTGGTTTCCACCAACTCCCCCTCCCTGGTGATGCCCTTATCCTCTCCATCTACTCCTCCTATCAACTTTGATCCTCCCTATCCGCACCCTCTGTTTCCTTAGGGCACCCTCTCTCCCTTCTCTCCCTCCATTATCCCCCGGGCTTCCACTACCCCTGTACCTTCTTTCCTCCCCCTCCCATCTACACTGCCACTGGCATCTACACACTCCCATCTCCCTCGTCCCCCACCTTTTCCCCTTTTGGCAGGTCCGCAAACACTCACACGTCAAGTGAACAGTCGGGCGCCAGAGATCATCGCCATCGGTTGTGTGTGTGTGTGTGTGTGTGTGTGTGTGTGTGTGTGTGTGTGCGTGCCGTCGTGTTAGTGCTTTAGTGGTTCATAATGGCTCTGAGCACTATGGGACTTAACATCTGTGGTCATCAGTCCCCTAGAACTTAGAACTACTTAAACCTAACTAACCTAAGGACATCACACACATCCATGCCCGAGGCAGGATTCGAACCTGCGACCGTAGCAGTCGCGCGGTTCCGGACTAGGCGCCTAGAACCGCGAGACCACCGCGGCCGGCCGTGCTTTAGTGTTTTCCGCGCCCACGCCCATCGTTCACGTGTGTCGTTTCAGTTCAAATGTGTGTGAAATCTTATGGGACTTAACTGCTAAAGTCATCAGTCCCTAAGCTTACACACTACTTAACCTAAATTATCCTAAGGACAGAGACACACACCCATGCCCGAGGGAGGACTCGAACCTCCGCCGGGACCAGCCGCACAGTCCATGACTGCAGCGCCCTAGACTGATCGGCTAATCCCGCGCGGCGTCGTTTCAGTCATCAGCGTCCGTGTACAAGTGCTGAACGTTATTTTTTATCATGCTCCGCCTGTGAACGGATCCGCGTTTTTTTACTCAAGTGTCTACTGTTTTTTTGTCCACCATTATTTTTTGTTTTTCTGTGTCTATTTGTTCTATCTATGGCCGAAGAGCGGCGTCATATTGCCACTGCCGGCCCACCTTTTTTTACATTCATTTCAGACACACCTTGTAGGTAGAGGTCTGCGGCGATTAGAGAGCAACTGCAACTACATCCGAAACACCATCATCTGCAACTGCACGTGTTGAAATTTTGTAATCAATTTTAGCCAGTTCAGCTGCCGAAACTCTAATAGGATTTGAACGTCTAATCGATATTGCAAATGACCTGCTTTCCATTCGAAAATAACGAGGGGGATCTAAAATGGCCGCCTTGTTGCCAGTATAACCTGACAGTGGCCCCTCTCGCATCCGATATTATTTGCCTTTTAATTGCTTTTTATCAAGCTGCTTTTGTTTTGGAAGGCCGCTTCCACACCTACAGACCATCGTGTACACAGCCTGGTTGTAGTAACAGACGGGTCCGACAGGTGTGGACTGAGCAGCGACCCAGCGCTTTAGGAGCGCCCTGCACATGTTCCGATATCTTGGGAGGCATGTGCCCGGTGCGGCGGCGGTGCAGTCAGCCGCAGCCTCGCTGAGGAACTTCCGCTGAGCAGCCAGCTGGTCGCTTGTTTAGCGATAAGAGCCGCGCGTGTCGTGTGGTGTGGTGTGGTGAGGGGCGGCAGCTGCGCCTTGCATAAGGATGCGAACCGTCCCTAGGCGGCGCCTGCCACACGCCGTGGACATCCTCACCACAGTCCTAGGGGTGTTTCAGCAAGCTATCGCTCGGCAACTTTATGATGATGCATGGGAGAGTACACCCTGTGTTGCCGCCAGATGGTCGTGTGTGTGCGTGTGTGTGTGTGTGTGTGTGTGTGCGTGTGTGTGTGTGTGTGAGAGAGAGAGAGAGAGAGAGAGAGAGAGAGAGAGAGAGAGAGAGAGAGAGAGAGAGAGAGGGGGGGGGGGAGGGGGGGGGTACTCTGCCACTGCGCATTGAGGCAGCTTCTGACTGAGGCAACTGTTTAGACATCCCTTGCTGTAACTGGTGTGTTTCATTTGGTGTGCATTTGTTATCATACACTCCTACAGTGATGAATTACCTGCCGGCCGAAGTGGTCGGGGGGTTCTAGGCGCTGCAGTCTGGAACCGCGAGACCGCTACGACCGCAGGTTCGAACCCTGCCTTGGACATGGATGTGTGTCATGTCCTTAGGTTAGTTACGTTTAACTAGTTCTAAGTTCTAGGGGACTAATGACCTCACAAGTTGATTCCCATAGTACTCAGAGCCATTTGAACCATTTTTGATGAATTACCTGCCATATCTCTTGTCAATAAAATGATGAGGGTGATTTTTTTTCTAGCAGTGTAGACAGTGTGTGCGTAGCGTGTACAGTGACTTAATGAAAAACGTATGTGGCAGTGTAGCACTAACATTTACATCATTAAACAGCTTCCTAACGAAAAAAAAAACGGGATTGTATATTAGGGATAACACGAATGAGGTAGCGCTGCTTTCAATGCTCTGGCCCCATATTCTGGAGGATGGAGGTTCCAGTCTTCATCCGCTCCACCTGGTTTATGTATTCACTGGTTTCCCTAATTACTTGACGCAAATGTCGGCACGTTTACTACTGTGAGGACACTGTCCCATCAATTTCATGTCAGACAAGACCTCTAAGACTGCAAATGTCTGTAAATAATGTCTCGAATTCATCTCGCAGAAAAATATTAAAAACATTACGGGCAAAGAGACGACGTATAACACTCCAGCGCTCAGGATATCATTTCGTATGAGTTCCCGAAAACATTTAACTAACATAGCACCTGCCTTCAGGAGATGTCTCCCAGCAGCCTGGGTTTGGACCCTGGTGAAAGCAGTTATTCGGCTTGGCGCAGAATTCAGTTGTTATAGTAGGAAGCAGTAGTTGAAAACCGAATGACACAGGGTCCTTGGGTATCCACCACATAATTAAATCTCTGCATTTTATCCGTGTAATTTGGATATCATCGTTAAAACGCAAACAAGACCCGAAAAAATACGAGAGTTGCAACCTTAATAGTGACAGCTATTTATGTAGAACTCACACAAAATACGAGGGCGTGCTGAACAGTAATGGCTCCGAATTTTGTGTTTATATTTTGAAGCTTTTAAAACAAAACAAAATTTGTTAATACGTTTCATATATTCTTCATGTCTACATATTTACTTCTCAACATAGTCACCGTGACGACGAACACATTTCTGCCAACGAGAGATCAAGTAGCTGACACCGTCAGTGCAGAATTTTTCAATCCGTTAACGGAGCCACAACCGCCCCTCTGCTTGTACCGCTTCATCCTATCAAAGTGAAGTCTTCGAAGGGGTTGTTTAAGTTTCGGAAAAGGATGAAAATCGGATAGGGGCGAAGTCGGGGCAGTATGGAGGATGATCGATGGCTGTGAACCCAAGGGGTCGGATTCTTGCAGCTGTCGCAGCGCTCGTGTGATGCTGATAAGAGGATGGTTTGGTATGGGGCAAACTCTTCGAATTGCAAAATAAATTGCGGCACGCTCTTTCTCACGCACCGACACAGTTACACGCTACAATTCGGAACCTCCTAGCGGCACAGGGCTGGAAATCTGTAGACAGGAAGAACACAATGTACCGTGTTAATAACGTTTCTTTCGTTTAAAAGGCTTTAAGAATTTTCACATAAAAAAGCTTTGGGTGGACCTTACTTTTCAGCACTCACTGGCAGATACAGGTTTCAAAGCCTTTCTTTCCTTTGAACTACGCTCTAGAAGAGCGTAGCGTTCCAAAGGATTGGAAAAGGGCACAGGTCATCCCCGTTTTCAAGAAGGGACGTCGAACAGATGTGCAGAACTATAGACCTATATCTCTAACGTCGATCAGTTGTAGAATTTTGGAACACGTATTGTGTTCGAGTATAATGACTTTTTTGGAGACGAGAAATCTACTCTGTAGGAATCAGCATGGGTTTCGAAAAAGACGGTCATGTGAAACCCAGCTCGCGCTATTCGTCCACGAGACTCACAGGGCCATAGACACGGGTTCACAGGTAGATGCCGTGTTTCTTGACTTTCGCAAGGCGTTCGATACAGTTCCCCACAGTCGTTTAATGAACAAAGTAAGAGCATATGGACTATCAGACCAATTGTGTGATTGGATTGAGGAGTTCCTAGATAACAGGACGCAGCATGTCATTCTCAATGGAGAGAAGTCTTCCGAAGTAAGACTGATTTCAGGTGTGCCGCAGGGGAGTGTCATAGGACCGTTGCTATTCACAATATATATAAATGAGCTGGTGGATGACATCGGAAGTTCACTGAGGCTTTTTGCAGATGATGCTGTGGTGTATCGAGAGGTTGTCACAATGGAAAATTGTACTGAAATGGAGGAGGATCTGCAGCGAATTGACGCATGGTGCAGGGAATGGCAATTGAATCTCAATGTAGACAAGTGTAATGTGCTGCGAATACACAGAAAGATAGATCCTTTATCATTTAGCTACAAAATAGCAGGTCAGCAACTGGAAGCAGTTAATACCATAAATTATCTGGGAGTACGCATTAGGAGTGATTTAAAATGGAATGATCATATAAAGTTGATTGTCGGTAAAGCAGATGCCAGACTGAGATTCATTGGAAGAATCCTAAGGAAATGCAATCCGAAAACAAAGGAAGTAGGTTACAGTACGCTTGTTCGCCCACTGCTTGAATACTGCTCAGCAGTGTGGGATCCGTACCAGATAGGGTTGATACAAGACATAGAGAAGATCCAACGGAGAGCAGCGCGCTTCGTTACAGGATCATTTAGTAATCGCGAAAGCGTTACGGAGATGATAGATAAACTCCAGTGGAAGACTCTGCAGGAGAGACGCTCAGTAGCTCGGCACGGGCTTTTGTCAAAGTTTCGAGAACATACCTTCACCGAAGAGTGAAGCAGTATATTGCTCCCTCCTATGTATATCTCACGAAGAGACCATGAGTATAAAATCAGAGAGATTAGAGCCCACACAGAGGCATACCGACAATCCTTCTTTCCACGAACAATACGAGACTGGAATAGAAGGGAGAACCGATAGAGGTACTGAAGGTACCCTCCGCCACACACCGTCAGGTGGCTTGCGGGGTATGGATGTAGATGTAGATGTGTATAACCGGTTGTCAGTTATGTGCAAGTCGTAGGATGCCCTTAGCAGCGCCAGTTATGTTGATAGTGAGAGTGCTGCGGTCTACTACCCGACAAATCTCTGTAATAGTTCCGAATCGAATACCATGGAGTGCTTCTTTCGTCTTACAAATTAAATTAAAGCCACATGGAATTATGTCTCGGTTGTGTGGTACAGCACTTCGCAGCCCCATCGCCCGAACAAATCAGTCACAACTTACGCCATATGCGTCCGAGCACTGTCGTACAAAATGATGGGCGCGTCGTGCATAAGGTGTCGCCGCTTCTGTCTCTAAATTGGCTGCGCTCCAAAAATTAACAGCTTAGAGAAAGAGGCGTGAACTTTTTTGTTTTAGGGCGCAAAAACAACTGGGATCATACGCGCCCAAGTCAAATCCACAAAACACGAAGGCAGAGGGGAGTTAACAAACGATTACATGTACAGGGCTATTACAAATGATTGAAGCGATTTCATAAATTCACTGTAGCTCCATTCATTGACATATGGTCACGACACACCACAGATACGTAGAAAAACTCAAAGTTTTGTTCGGCTGAAGCCGCACTGAAGGTTTCTGCCGCCAGAGCGCTCGAGAGCGCAGTGACACAAAATGGCGACAGGAGCCGAGAAAGCGTATGTCGTGCTTGAAATGCACTCACATCAGTCAGTCATAACAGTGCAACGACACTTCAGGACGAAGTTCAACAAAGATCCACCAGCTGCTAACTCCATTCGGCGATGGTATGCGCAGTTTAAAGCTTCTGGATGCCTCTGTAAGGGGAAATCAACGGGTCTGCCTGCAGTGAGCGAAGAAACGGTTGAACTCGTGCGGGCAAGTTACACGCGTAGCCCGCGGAAGTCGACGAATAAAGCAAGCAGGGAGCTAAACGTACCACAGCTGACGGTTTGGAAAATCTTACGGAAAAGGCTAAAGCAGAAGCCTTACCGTTTACAGTTGCTACAAGCCCTGACAACCGATGACAAAGTCAAACGCTTTGAATTTTCGGCGCGGTTGCAACAGCTCATGGAAGAGGATGCGTTCAGTGCGAAACTTGTTTTCAGTGATGAAGCAACATTTTTTCTTAATGGTGAAGTGAACAGACACAATGTGCGAATCTGGGCGGTAGAGAATCCTCACGCATTCGTGCAGCAAATTCGCAATTCACCAAAAGTTAACGTGTTTTGTGCAACCTCACGGTTTAAAGTTTACGGCCCCTTTTCCTTCTGCGAAAAAAAAGTTACAGGACACGTGTATCTGGACATGCTGGAAAATTGGCTCATGCCACAACTGGAGACCGACAGCACCGACTTCATCTTTCCACAGGATGGTGCTCCACCGCACTTCGATCATGATGTTCGGCATTTCTAAAACAGGAGATTGGAAAACCGATGGATCGGTCGTGGTGGAGATCATGATCAGCAATTCATGTCATGGCCTCCACGCTCTCCCAACTTAACCCCATGCGATTTCTTTCTGTGGGGTTATGTGAAAGATTCAGTGTTTAAACCACCTCTACCAAGAAACGTGCCAGAACTGCGAGCTCGCATCAACGATGCTTTCGAACTCATTGACGGGGACATGCCGCGCCGAGTGTGGGAGGAACTTGATTATCGGCTTGATGTCTGCCGAATCACTAAAGGGGCACATATCGAACATTTGTGAATGCCTAAAAAAACTTTTTGAGTTTTTGTATGTGTGTGCAAAGCATTGTGAAAATATCTCAAATAATAAAGTTATTGTAGAGCTGTCAAATCACTTCAATCATTTGTAATAACCCTGTAAATCCTAATCGACTTAAGAGAAGACAGCTAAAAACAGGGACGCGGAGAAAGGGTTATAAAATATACCATAGAGAAACGGAGGTCCAGAACAAAAAATTAAATGGCGTTCGCCACATTGCTACGACGGATAAAAAGTAAAACGCGAACGACAGCCCGCGCGTCGTTCGTTAAAACGGCCGATAAATCAGACGGCAAACACAAGCGGGAACGTAAACGGTTAAAAAATGGACATTCCGTCAGGAAATGGCGGACCATTAAAAGTTGGACGAAATGTGCACAAATTAGTGGCGGAGCGCCACTTAAATGGCGATGGCTCAAAGGGCAGTGGCCTACACACAACCTAGTTAAAATGACTCCGCCCGGCGGGAGGGTGAAAAGAGGTCGCCCAAGCCGCTGGGAGAGGCTTCATAAGCCAGAGCTTATGGAGGGAGGACCAATGGCGATGCCAAAGGGACACCACCTCCTGACAGACGGCAACACAGAGATCATCAGAGGCACGATGACTGCAGCCTTGGCAGCAGCGTCAGCAGCCCCGTTTCCTGGAAGACCGACTTGATGATGATGATGATGATGATGATGTTTGGTTTGTGGGGCGCTCAACTGCGTGGTTATCAGCGCCCGTACAATTTCCCAACCCTTGCTCAGTCCAATTTCGCCACTTTCCTGGATGATGATGAAATGATGAGGACAACACCCAGTCATCTCGAGGCAGGTGAAAATCCCTGACCCCGCCGGGAATCGAACCCGGGACCCCGTGCTCGGGAAGCGAGAACGCTACCGCGAGACCACGAGCGGCGGACTGGAAGACCGACTTGACCAGGAGCCCATATCAAGGGTGAGTAAGTGACAGTTTCCTCGGACCCGTTGCACTAAGGGCTGCGCGGTGTACAGCGCACGGAGACTGAAGGGCAGAGGACATAACTGAAAAGCCTGTGTCGCCGGATGTACTCCGTGGCCTGGTACAAGAGCTGGTGAAACCTTCTGCAGGATTCGCCCATCATTTTGCACTACAATGCTCGGCCGCATATGGCGCAAGATGTTACTGATTTATTTCATCGACGGGGCTGCAAAGTACTCCAAAACCCACCACACACCCCGAACCTAAACATTGTGGTTTCATCTCCATCCCTAAATTAAAGGAAGCAGTTCATGCCATTCGCTTCAGAACTGTTACAGATATTCGTCAGGTAACAGACCACAGTATCGCATCATCACAAGTGCCGCTGCTACAGATACCTCTACGATTTCCACATCTCCGGCAACGGGTTATACACAATGTTGGTGACTAATTTGAACAACAGTAGAGCTCAAACATTTGTCTATTCTGTACAAGTTGTAAATAAGTACTTGCCACTACTACAGTTCCAACCCTCGATTATGAACGTCAGGATATACACTACTGGCCATTAAAATTGCTACACCACGAGGATGACGTGCTAGAGACACGAAACTTAACCGACAGGAAGAAGATGCTGTGATATACAAATGATTAGCTTTTCAGAGCATTCACACAAGGTTGCCGCCAGTGGCGACACCTACAACGTGCTGACATGAGGAAAGTTTCCAGCCCATTTCTCATACACAAACAGCAGTTGACCGGCGTTGCCTGGTGAAATGTTCTTGTGATGCCTCGTGTGAGGAGGAGAAATACGTACCATCACGTTTCCGACTTTGATAAAAGTCCGATTGTAGCCTATCGCGATTCCGGTTCATCGTATCGTAACATTGCTGCTCGCGTTGGTCGAGATCCAATGACTGTTTGCAGAATATGGAATCGGTGGGCTCAAGACGGTAATACGGAATGCCGTGCTGGATCCCAACGGCCTCGTATCACTAGCAGTCGAGATGACAGCCATCTTATTTGCATGGTTGTAACGGATCGTGCAGCCACGTCGTGATGCCTGAGCCAACAGATGGGGACGTTTGCAAGACAACAACCATCTAGACGAACCATTCGACGACGTTTGCACCAGCATGAACCATCTGCTCGGAGACCATGGCTGCGGTTACCCTTGACGCTGCATCACAGACAGGAGCGCCTGCGATGGTGTACTCAACGACGAACCTGGGTGCACGAATGACAAAGCGTCACTTTTTCGGATCAATCCAGGGTTTGTTTACAGCATTATGATGGTCGCATCCGTGTTTGGCGACATCGCGATGAACGCACATTGGAAGCGTGTATTCGTCACCGCCATACTGTCGTATCACCCGGCGTGATGGTATGGGGTGCCATTGGTTACACGTCTCGGTCACCTCTTCTTCGCATTGACGCCACATTGAACAGTGGACGTTACATTTCAGATGTGTTACGACCCGTGGCTCTACCCATCATTCGATCCCTGCGAAACCCTACATTTCAGTAGGATAATGCATGACCGCATGTTGCAGGTCCTGTACGGGCCTTTCTCGATACAGAAAATGTTCGACTGCTGCCCTGGCCAGCACATTCTCCAGATCTCTCAGCAGTTGGAAACGTCTGGTCAATGGTGGACCAGCAACTGTCTCGTCACAATACACCAGTCACTGCTCTTGATGAACTGTGGTATCGTGTTGAAGCTGCATGGGCAGCACGCCAGCCAAGCTCTGTTTGAGTGAATGCCCAGGCGTATCGAGGCCGTTATTACGGCCAGAGGTGGTTGTTCTGGGTACTGATTTCTCAGGATCTATGCACCCAAATTGCGTGAAAATGTAATCACATGTCAATTCTAGTATAATATATTTGTCCAATGAATACCTGTTTATCATCTGCATTTCTTCTTGGTGTAGCAACTTTAATGGCCAGTAGTGTATTTCTGGAAACAACTGTCGCAAACAAGGTAACTAAAAAATTGACGCCAAGAGTGGAAAAGGACACCTGGCGGAATGGCTGTGGCTGGACAGGCGGCGACGAGGCGATGCCCCGGCGGGCGGAGATGCGCTCTGCACAAAGAGTGGCCACCACAAGCAGCGAGGCGTGCAGCCGCCGCCGGCAGACAAAGAGCAACCGGCCAGGAGCCACAGAACAGGATGGCGCGCAGGGAACAGCCTTGCCTGTTCTTCAGCGTACCTCCACCTCCGTACAGGGTGTCCCAGGAGGTGACAGGAACGACCATTCGAAGCAAAATAGTCTAGTAAACATGAGCGCCAAGATGCATAGAAAGAGAGCTAAGAGTGTGGTGTCACCGCCAGACACCACACTTGCTAGGTGGTAGCTTTTAAATCGGCCTCGGTCCGGTAGTATACGTCGGACCCGCGTGTCGCCACTGTCAGTAATTGCAGAACGAGCGCCGCCACACGGCAGGTCTAGAGACACGTCCTAGCACTCGCCCCAGTTGTACAGCCGACTTAGCCAGAGATGGATCACTGACAACTACGCTCTCATTTGCCGAGACGATAGTTAGCATAGCCTTCAGCTACGTCTGTTGCTACTACCTAGCAAGGCGCCATTTATCCTTTGCTATGTATCTAATGAAGCATGAACCTTCAGACCAATGTATTCCAATTGTGGATTAATGTTAAGTATTATATCAACTACGTACTTTATTTGCTACATTAAATTACATTGACCTGTTCCAGACCTCACGCCATCCTGCGTGAGCTTAGCGTGCATTTCGGCCTCCTGTAGATACAAGGTGTTGGCACTTCTGCCAACACATCAAAGAGCATATCATCTTTGGTACTGCGAAACAAATCTCTTCTATCATAACTTCTTTGCTGTCTGAGAGGTGGTAGTACGGAACGAAACAAAAAATGTATAGTAAACATGAGCTCTAAACTGCCTACCTTATAGCCTTCGAGCACTTGTCCGTCTTCGCTACTATAAAACACATATCTTCTATTGAAGGTATGCATTTTAGAGGCCATGTTTACTATTTTCCTGTTATGTCCATCAATAATGATGATTCCTCCCTTTACAAGTTGTTCAAAAATACAATGCCAAAACAGACATATTACGACGGAGCAACCGACAAATTTATTTCGTTAAGCATCAGGTGTTGGAAACTCATATTGAGTGAGCACTAAGCACGAATAAATAAGACCGTGGCGAAAGAGATGAACTAAAAGAGTATTCTTCAAATATCGTTAGGACAAACCTGCTTTAAGGTGTGTATTATAGTACTAGTGTGGCTGTGAGCCCCGGCACACTTTGCAGAACCTGTACTTTTAGTATTAACGAGAATTTTCGACAATCGCTGGATCGGCCGGGGATATTGTATGACAGGGGGGGGGGGGGGGTCGAAACGTTTCTCGCGTAACAAATAAGGAAATAAAAAATGACAGAAATTTCATAACAGCAATTTATTTTTCAATATAACACCCGTGTACGCTAATACACTTGCGCGCACGCTCAGATAATTTCTGCAAACCATTCAAATAAAAGGACTTCGAGTCCAACCAAGTGTTCAAATCATTAATCACTGCATCATCATTGTCATATCATCGTCATTTGAGGTCTTTTTTAGGTTTCGGAGAAGAAAAAAGTCTGGTATGGTCAAATCTGGAGAATATGGCGGATGACGTAACAACCTGCAGTCATGCAGAGTTTCCAGTGTTGCGAGGGATTTGTGCGCCAGTATGTTCAAAAATGGCTCTGAGCACTATGGGACTTAACATCTGAGGTCATCAGTCCCCTAGAACTTAGAACTACTTAAACCTAACTAACCTAAGGACATCACACACATCCATGCCCGAGGCAGGATTCGAACCTGCGACCGTAGCGGTCGCGCGGTTCCAGACAGTAGCGCCTAGAACCGCTCGGCCACCCCGCGCCGGTGTGTTGTCCTGATGCAAATGAAATCCGCGAGCCAATTTATCTCTTCTCTCAAACGGCGCAGAAGAGTGCAACGGTATGATGCATTGACAGTTACGCCCTTTTGGAAGCAATTCACATAATTACCCCTTTTGCATCCCAGAAGACCGATGCCATCACCTTACCGGCTAAATTTTGCACCCGGAATTTTTTTTTTGATGTAGGGGTTGAAGGATGTTTCCATTGTTATCACTGTCGTTTTGTCTCAGGATAAAACTGGTGAACCCACATTTCCTCCATTGTCACATACCTTGCAAGAAAGCCGTCTTCATCCCCTTCAAATTGACGGACGATTTCTTCGTAACACTGCATACGCTCCCGCCTCTGATCTGCATTCAAGTCTTTCGGGACCCACCGAGATGAAACTTTCCACATTCCCAAAATATCCACAACAATGTTATGAGCACGCCCATGGGAGATTCCAAATGTGGTTTCAATGTGCTGCAACGTTGTTCGACGATCCTGGAAAATCGTATACTGAATTGCAGTCGCTGTTTCATCAGTGGCAACGCTGATAGGTCTTCGGCTCCTTGGGGCATCTTCCACACACTTTCTCCCACGTTTGAAGTCGGACACCCAGTTTTTCACTGTTGCATAAGACGGAGCACTGTAAGTGTGTTCCGCATGTCCTCTGCAATTTCCTTGGGCGCCATTCCCTTCAAATGAAGATGCTGAATCACAGCACGGCTGATGATTCTCCCGATATTCGCCATTTTGCTTACATTACGGTGTAAAACGCACGCTAGCGGTGAAACTAACGAATCTCGAGCCGCCAAATTTGACGTACATACCGAGAAAGGGTCACTATAAATGTAGATGGTGCAGTGTGTGCAAAACAATACGCTAACTATCTCGGGCTGGAAACTTTTCGACCCCCCATCGTACAAAGGCCAGCAAGATCCTCGTGCTTCATTTTCTGGGGCTGCGTGACAAACTGAAGTAAACAAAACTCCATCCGAACAGGCCTTGGAAGGACTAACAGTACCGACCGGCCGCCGTGTCACCCTCAGCGCACAGGCGCCACTGGATGCGAATGTGGAGGGGCGTGTGGTCAGCACACCGCTCTCCCGGCCGTATGCTACGTGACAAACCTGAAGCGCTTTCTGCTTGTGTGAGCCCAGAGGAGGAATGAATTGCAAGAATTCATAATTATAGAACACGCCACATACAATGCATGGAAAAAAAGTGAAACACGAAAAACGAGAAATACAAAACCTAATACGGTGGAGGAAAACCGCTGGCATTCAAGACAACTTCCAGTCATCTCCGAGTGGATAAATACAGGTCCTGTATGGTTTTCAAGGAAATCTTATACCACTCTTTCTGAAAAACAGTGGCAAGTTCAGGTAACGGAGAATGACGTGGATAGCAATTACGCGCCCTCCCCTCCAAAGTAGAGGACAAACCCTCAATAATATTGAGATTTGGTGAATGTAGTGGCCAGTAAAGATGCGACACTTCATCCTCGTGGTCACAAAACCAGTCCTGGATAATGTAAAGATGTGTGAACTGGAGCACTGGGAACAAACATTGTACCACGGGGTGGGCCTGATTACCCAAAATAGTCACATAATTCTTGGCAGTAATGCTATCTTGTAGAGTACCCGTGGAGCCCGTGCAACACCACGATACGGCTACCCACATCGCCACCGAAACCCCGCCATGTTTCACTCTTGGACACAAACTTGGCCAGGAGTCGGAGACAATGTAAAACAAGACTCATTCCACAAAATGTCGTCGTTCCATTGCTCCATAGCCCAGGTTTTATGGCTTCAACACCACGTTTCTCTGTTAAGAGTATTTGCAATATTGATGAACGATTTCGGAATTGCAGCATGACCTGCGATTCCCCGATTATGGAGCTCCCTTCGTACTGATTTGGTGTTTAGAGGATTGGCGAGTGTTACATTGAGTTCTGCAGTGACTTTTGCACCTCTCGTCGTCTTATTTTTCCTCACATTCCTCTTTAATTATCTCCTGTCACGCTCACTCAACACACACACTTCCGTCCGCGTTGTGATTTAGCGGATGTCAAATACAACAGCGCAACCTGCAGCCTTGTCTAGCATCTGAATTTATGTCCAAGCAAGCACCTCCTGCGCTGTTTTCCATATTTTTGTCCAACCCTTGTATTTTAGACCGTAAGTGGGACGCCCTGATGCGTTGATACCAGCTGTCTGTCCGAGTTAACTGTGCTCGTTTTAAACGTTTATTATACCACTGACCAGAACAATACAGGACTGAAACACATTTAACATTGTTATACTATCAATCACACACTGTGACCTTCTGATACTCGATAACCACTCAACATAACATTTCCGACACCTTGTTGCTTAACTAAATGCATCTGCTGTTGTCTCCGTCGTTATATCTGTCCGTTTAGGCTTTGGATTTTTAAACATTCTGTAGCGTAGACGTTCCTCTCCCGCCTCACTCAAGGATTTTGTTTGCCGCATTAGTGAGTACTGAAATCCAGTCTGTGGCAATATGGACCGTTAGGAAAGACCCGAGCATACGTATCAGCCTCACAGATTCGTGACTAATAAGATGTCAAGCGTTCATCAGAGACAACGGTATCGTCACGGGTGTCCCAGAAATGTGTAACGGGACCACTGTTGCTCTCTATACACATAAACGATGTGACGAACGGGATGAGCAGTTATATGCGGCTTTTTGATGATGATGCTGTAGTGTACGGGAGGTGAGGTGTCGATGTTGAATGACTGTATGAGGATACAAGGTCACAAACAAAATTTCTAGTTAGTGTGATTAATGTCACGTTGATCCAGATGTAGAGAATGTATTTTAATGCAGCTAAGAAGGACAAAAAAGAACCTCAACTTTCGAATATGGCATCAGTAGTGTCCTGCTTGAGACAGTCACTTCGAATAAGTATCTACAGGGTGTTTCAAAAATTACCGGTATATTTGAAACGACAATAAAAAGTAAACGAGCAGCGATAGAAATACACCGTTTGTTGCAATATGCTTGGGACAACAGTACATTTTCAGGCGGACAAACTTTCGAAATTACAGTAGTTACAATTTTCAACAACAGATGGCGCTGCAAGTGATGTGAAAGATATAGAAGACAACGCAGTCTGTGGGTGCGCCATTCTGTACGTCGTCTTTCTGCTGTAAGCGTGTGCTGTTCACAACGTGCAAGTGTGCTGTAGACAACATGGTTTATTCCTTAGAACAGAGGATTTTTCTGGTGTTGGAATTCCACCGCCTAGAACACAGTGTTGTTGCAACAAGACGAAGTTTTCAACGGAGGTTTAATGTAACCAAAGGACCGAAAAGCGATACAATAAAGGATCTGTTTGAAAAATTTCAACGGACTGGGAACGTGACGGATGAACGTGCTGGAAAGGTAGGGCGACCGCGTACGGCAACCACAAAGGGCAACGCGCAGCTAGTGCAGCAGGTGATCCAACAGCGGCCTCGGGTTTCCGTTCGCCGTGTTGCAGCTGCGGTCCAAATGACGCCAACGTCCACGTATCGTCTCATGCGCCAGAGTTTACACCTCTATCCATACAAAATTCAAACGCGGCAACTCCTCAGCGCCGCTACCATTGCTGCACGAGAGACATTCGCTAACGATATAGTGCACAGGATTGATGACGGCGATACGCATGTGGGCAGCATTTGGTTTACTGACGAAGCTTATTTTTACCTGGACGGCTTCGTCAGTAAACAGAACTGGCGCATATGGGGAACCGAAAAGCCCCATGTTGCAGTCCCATCGTCCTGCATCCTCAAAAAGTACTGGTCTGGGCCGCCATTTCTTCCAAAGGAATCATTGGTCCATTTTTCAGATCCGAAACGATTACTGCATCACGCTATCTGGACATTCTTCGTGAATTTGTGGCGGTACAAACTGCCTTAGACGACACTGCGAACACCTCGTGGTTTATGCAAGATGGTGCCCGGCCACATCGCACGGCCGACGTCTTTAATTTCCTGAATGAATATTTCGATGATCGTGTGATTGCTTTGGGCTATCCGAAACATACAGGAGGCGGCGTGGATTGGCCTCCCTATTCGCCAGACATGAACCCCTGTGACTTCTTTCTGTGGGGACACTTGAAAGACCAGGTGTACCGCCAGAATCCAGAAACAATTGAACAGCTGAAGCAGTTCATCTCATCTGCATGTGAAGCCATTCCGCCAGACACGTTGTCAAAGGTTTCGGGTAATTTCATTCAGAGACTGCGCCATATTATTGCTACGCATAATATGGCATATATGTGGAAAATATCGTACTATAGAGTTTCCCAGACCGCAGCGCCATCTGTTGTTGAAAATTGTAACTACTGTAATTTCGAAAGTTTGTCTGCCTGAAAATGTACTGTTGTCCCAAGCATATTGCAACAAACGGTGTATTTCTATCGCTGCTCATTTAGTTTTTATTGCCGTTTCAAATATACCGGTCATTTTTGAAACACCCTGTAAGTGTAGCACTGTAAAGCGATATGAAGTGGGACGAACGAGCACTTAAGGGCGGTAGCGGATAAGACGAATTGTTGACTTCGGTTTATTGGGCGGATTTTACGAAAGTGTGGTTCATCTGTGAAGGAGACCACATACGGAACACTAGTGAGATCCATTCTTGAGTATTGTTCGAGTGTTTGGGACAGGTCGGATTATAGGACGACATCGAAGCCATTCAGAGGCATGTTGCTGTGAGACTCCCCTTGGAGTAGACAACATTCCTTCAGATTTGCTTAGCCCCTTGGGAGAGCTACACATTACAACAGTGTTTCATGATGTATAAGATAAATGGCGCTGGCGAAATACCCTCGGACTTTAAGAATGACGTAGTAATTCTAGTTCCGAAGAAGGCACATACTGATACGTGCGAATATTATCGAACTATACGTTTAACAAGTCATGCTTGCATAATATTTTGCTTCTTACTGACACGAATTATTTACGAAGCAATAGAGAAACTGGTAGAAGCCGATCTTTGGAAAGATCAGTTTGGGCTCCCGAGTAATTTAGGAGTACACGTCATATCTTAGAAGATAGGTTTAAGAAAGAAAAATCTAGATTTGTATCATTTGTGGATTTAGAAAAGACATATCAGATGTAACGACAGGGTAGCCTGTAGCAGCCGAGCGCCAGCCCACGATATAACGAAAAAGTAGATGCGTGAATGCACGGCCGGCTATGTCAATGTAAATGTCTGCAAATAACGAGAAAATTAATGAATATTAAACTGTGTAGGTACATACAGTTTAGTTCAGTTCTATGTTTGGCAACTGTAAATGTGATGAACTGATGAACACAAGCCGTTCTTCTCTTTAAGTTTCAGCAATTGCTTATAGCAAAATATATTCTACTACGGTATTTTACAACCATAATTTGATAGTTATTTCTACAGAGTAAATGAAACGATATCGACGAACTTCAAAGGATTGTTGAGGAAAAAAACCGTGCATTTAAAACAGCAAATGATCAAATGACCGAAAAGAACAACGCCTTGTAGGAATACTTGGATAACACAGGAATAGTGAATGCAATTGATGAAAGGGGGAAATCATAATGCAGAAAATGAAGCAGGTAACTGGGAACACAAACGTCTAAAAACTGTGACTGGTAGTAAATGCAAAATGCAGGAACGGGTAGAGGACAAATGCAAGTCTACATGAGCATCCATATAACTACGGGAAAGATAAATACCATCTACACGAAAAATAAAAAGCCCTTTGTAGAAAAGGGAATCAACATTAGGAATATGATGACATCAGATGGAAAGCCAGAACTAATTAAAAAGGGGAGGCTGAAAGGTGGAAGGGATGTATAGAGGAGCTCAACAATGGAAACGAACTCAAATACAATATTATAGAAAAAGAAGAGAAAGTAATGAATACGATATGGGACATACGATACTGCGAGAAGAATTTGACAAGGCACTGAAATATCTAAGTCGAAACAAGACTCCTAGTGTATACGACATTGCATCAGAACTACTGATAGTCAGCCACATTAAAAAAAACATGCAGGCATGTGAGGCAGGTGAAATGCTGCACTCTTCAGGAAGAATGTAATAATTCGCATGCCACAGAAAGCGGGTTCTGACAGGTGCATTACCCAACTAACAGCTTGGTAAGTCATGGCTGAAAAATAGTGACACCAATTATTTGCAGAAGAAAGGAAAAACTGGTAGAAGCCGACTTGAGGGAAGATCAGTTGTTCCGGAGAAATGCAGCACCACGCGAGGTAATACTGACAATACGACGTATCTCAGGCGAGAAGTTTAAGTAAAGGCAAGCCTATGTTTTTAGCGTTTGTACACTTAAAATAGCCTTTGACAATGGTCACTGGAACATACTTTTTGAAATTCTGAAGATAGCACGGGTTAAACGCAGGGACCAAAAGGCTACTTACGGCTTGTTCAGAAACCAGAGGGGAATAAAAGGGATGCAGTGGCTGAGAATAGAATTAGACAAGTTGTAGCTTTTACCCGATGTTATTCAATCTGTATATTAGGCAAGCAGTAAAGGACACCAAATAAAAATTTGGAGTACTAACTAAGGTGCAAGGAGAAGAAAGAAAAGCTTTGAGGTTGGCCGATGACACTGTAATTCTTCCGGAGACACCAAACGACTTGGAAGAGCAATTGAACGGAATAAACAGTGCCTTCAAAGGAGGACATAAGACGAACATCAACGAAAGCAAAACTAGGACGATGGAATGCAGTAGAATTTTATCAAGGGATGCTGAGGGAATTAGATTAGGAAACGAGACATTTAAAGTAGTAGATGAGTTTTGTTATTTGAGCAGCGAAACAACTGATGTCAGAAGTACAGACGATATACAATGCAGAGTGGCACAACGGACGATAAACCGCTCAGACAAGATGAGAATAGAGGCTTTTGAAATGTGGTGCCGCAGCATAACGCTGAATAGTACACAGGTAGATGGAATAACTAATGAGGAGGTGAATCGAACTGACGATAGAAGAAATTTACGGGACAATTCTACTGAAACAAGGGATCGTTTGATAGTTTTCTCTGGGTAGTTGAGCTGGCCAGTAGAACAAGCGTCTACAAAAAAACTAAAACATACATAACTTTCCATGCAGTAGATTCGCCTTTGGAATTGAATAATATCCAACTGATAGTAATGCTCTTGATAGAACTAAATAGTCTTGAGTGATGTTACTCTCATCTAAGTCCATAGTAATGGAGGGAGGGAGGGAGGGAGGGAGGGAGGGAGGGAGGGAGGGAGTCAGACTTATTATTAGCCAATAATATGACTTCTGTGGTTTGGGGAGAACTGAAGTTAGCGATAAAACAAGAACGACGTTCTCCTCGGTCAAAAGGAGACCTGCTTTGTGGATGTTAACACCCTCATAAAATTAGACCGCGGAAGTGAGGATCTTTGCCGTGAATTACTTAAGAAAAGGGCAATAGAAAACGGTAACTCCAGCTCTCGCATCGTCTACCGAAGACACCTCTCAGCCGAGAACGTCAAAGGAGAAGAAAGGCGGAGGTTTGGAAAAGGCTCCAGTGCCTAATATGACATGTCCTCATAATTCGCATATTTTAATGATTTGTCACATAACTGCTTATAGGGGTTTAAGCGATTGTGTGGAATAGACCGCTAGCACACCTCTCTAATGACACCATAAGGCACTACAGTCTTACGTTTTTTTCTACTTCGACAGGTGAAGACTATACTCTCACGAAAACGAAGATACTAGTTAACCCAAATGAATTAAATATTCTGAAATGACAACAGTGCGTCAGTGGGGATAATATAATTGTAGATGCAGTGACATGTAATGGTATCAGTTGCTACTATTAAGATTAGTTAAACACAAAAAGACAAACAATGAAACACTCAGAAGTCAAGAGAATTTAAGAACAGCTATTAACAAGCATCTTGGGGAAAAAAAAGCTGTCTTTAGCAACAGAACATAAACCAACAATATTGTGAAAATGATAGATTACTACACGCCATATGGCGGGGACACTGAGTTGCAACCGGCCGTTGTGGCCGAGCGGTTCTAGGCGCTTAGGTCTGGAACCGCCCGACCGCTACGGTCGCAGGTTCGGATCCTGCCTCGGGCATGGATGTGTGTGATGTCCTTAGGTCAGTTAGGTTTAATTAGTTCTAAGTTCTAGGCGACTGATGGCCTCAGAAGTTAAGTCGCATAGTGCTCAGAGCCATTTGAACCATTTGAACCAAGCTCTTACAGTCCATGTTCACTGCACATTTTGGCTTGGAATGATCGTCCGTGTCATATCCGTGAACCCCGACCGTTCGCCATGGGTCATCCTGTAGATACTTTTAGGATGTACAATGGCAAAAAGCAGTTCCTGCACTGAGGAAACAAGAAGACTCTTACAACTGAATGAGTCGCTACAATTACATTAAGGAAGTTTGTGAAACTAAGGAAACTGTCGCTACCGACCGGAAACAAACGGCCGAATATTCTATGGATTCGGAGCATGGTCAATGAAAAACATTGGATAAGAAGAAAACCGATTCTTTTGAAATTTGAGTTAAAAAAGTAATCTGAGGAGTTCATGTATAAAAAAAGTAAAAAATAAAAGTCCTGGCAAAAATAAAACTAGCAAAAATAAAACCGGGAAAAATAAAACCAAAACTATCTTTGGAGGTCAAATACTCCAGATGAATATGAGGTACACTGGACGTATCGCGAAGGCAGAAGACTCACTAGAAAAAGTTATAACACTCGCAAGAACTGAAGGTCAAAGACATAGAGGAAAGCCTAGACGAGGCTGCATAGAGAACACCAAACAGAACA